>NW_024044900.1:0-326362 GCF_015852505.1 Tachyglossus aculeatus
CCTCCTGGACCTCTCAGCTGCCTTCGACACTGTGGACCACCCCCTTCTCCTCACCACGCTATCTGACCTTGGCTTCACAGACTCCGTCCTCTCCTGGTTCTCCTCTTATCTCTCCGGTCGTTCATTCTCAGTCTCTTTTGCAGGCACCTATTCCCCCACCCATCCCCTTACTGTGGGGGTTCCCCAAGGTTCAGTGCTTGGTCCCCTTCTGTCCTCGATCTACACACACTCCCTTTGTGACCTCATTCGCTCCCACGGCTTCAACTATCACCTCTACGCTACGACACCCAGATCTACATCTCTGCCCCTGTTCTCTCCCCCTCTCTCCAGGCTCGCATCTCCTCCTGCCTTCAGGACATCTCCATCTGGATGTCTGCCCACCACCTAAAACTCAACATGTCCAAGACAACTTCTTGTCTTCCCTCCCAAACCTTGCCCTCTCCCTGACTTTCCCATCTCTGTTGACGGCACTATCATCCTTCCCCTCTCACAAGCCCGCAACCTTGGTGTCATCCTGCGGACTCCGCTCTCTCATTCACCCCTCACTTCCAAGCCGTTCACCAAAACCTGCCGGGTCTCAGCTCGCAACATTGCCAAGATCCCGCCCTTTCCTCTTCATCCAGCACCGCTACCCTTCTCATTCAAGCTCTCAATCCTATCCCGTCTGGGATCTACTGCATCAGCCTTCTCTCTGATCTCCCATCCTCGTGTCTCTCCCCACCTTCATTCCATACTCATGCTGCTGCCCGCATTGTCTTTGTCCAGAAACGCTCTGGGCATGCATTATCCCCTTCCTCAAAAATCTCCAGTGGCTACAAATCAATCTGCACATCAGGCAGAAACTCCTCACCCTGGGCTTCAAGGCTCTCCATCACCTCGCCCCCTCCTACCTCACCTCCCTCTCTCCTTCTACAGCCCACCCCGCACCCTCCGCTCCTCTGCCGCTAATCTCCTCACCGTACGTCGTTCTCGCCTGTCCCCCATCGACCCCTGGCCCACGTCATCCCCCGGGCCTGGAATGTCCCTCCCTCTGCCCATCCGCCAAGCTAGCTCTCTTCCTCCCTTCAAGCCTACTGAGAGCTCACCTCCTCTAGGAGGCCTTCCCAGACTGAGCCCCTTCCTTCCTCTCCCCCCTCCTCCCCCTCTCCATCCCCCCATCTTACCTCCCTTTCCTTTCCCACAGCACCTGTATATATGTATATATGTTTGTACATATTTGTTACTCTATTTATTTATTTATTTTACTTGTACATATCTATTCTATTTATTTTATTTTGTTAGTATGTTTGATTTTGTTCTCTGTCTCCCCCTTCTAGACTGTGAGCCACTGTTGGGTAGGGACTGTCTCTATATGTTGCCAACGTGTACTTCCCAAGCGCTTAGTACAGTGCTCTGCACACCGTAAGCGCTCAATAAATGCGATTGATGATGATGATGATGATGAGGGAAATAAGGAGTTCAGTCCTTATCGTGGGTTCTAATCTCAACTCCGCCACTTATCAGCTGTATGACCTTGGGCATAGCGCACTTACTTTCTCTGTGTCCTCAGCTATCTTCACCGTGTAAAGTGGGGATTAAGACTAGTGATCCCATGGAGGTGTACCACCTGGATGACCTGAGATCAACGCCCAGCCCTTAAATACAGTGTTTGTGCACGATACTATTCGAGCTTAACAGGATACCAAAATTATAGAGAAGCACGTGGCTTAGTGGAAAAAGGCACAGGTATGGGTGGTCAGAGTTTGGTGGGTTCTAAAACCCGCATCTGCCATTAAGTCACTCTGTGACTTTGAGCAAGTCTCTTAACCTTTCTGTACCTCAGTTACACTCATCTGTAAAATCGGGATTAAAAACTGTGAGCCCCACGTGGACTAACTCATTTTCCTTGTATCTATCCCACGCTTAGAATAGTTTCTTTTGCCACATAGTAAGAGCTCAAGAAATACCATTATTATTATTATTATTATTATTATGGTCAGCATGTATCTCCATGCTCTTCCATGGACTCCGAGGGATTAGGGTGAGAAAATATTTAATTGTCCATTATGCTCCTCTATGTAGCAGCGTGGTCTAGTGGATAGAGCACAGGCCCCGGTTCTAATCCCGGCTCCACCACTCATCTGCTGTGCGACCTTGGGCAAGTCACTTCACTTCTCTGAGCCTCAGTGAACTCGTCTGTAATATAGAGATTAAGACTGTGAGCCCCATGTAGGATAGGGACTGCATCCAATCCGATTTGCTGGTATCCAACAAAACCATTAGAGCCACTAATAATAAAAATGATGGAATTTGCTAAGCGCTTATTACGTGTCAGTCTTGGACATACTGAGTTTTAGTTGGCGGGCAGACATCCAGATGGAGATGTTCTGAAGGCAGGAGGAGACACGAGCCTGAAGGGAGGGTGAGAGAGCAGAGGCAGAGATGTAGATTTAGGTGTCATCAGCGTAGAGATGATAGTTGAAGCCTTGATAGCGAATGAGTTCACCAAGGGTGTGAGTGTAGATAGAGAAGAGAAGGCGACCAAGAACTGACCCTTGAGGAACACCTACAGTAAGGGGATGGGAGGGGGAAGGATGAGCCCGCAAATGAGGTTGAGAATGAACGGCCAGAGAGATAAGAGGAGAACCAGGAGAGGACAGAGTGTATGAAGCCAAGGTAGAATAGCGTGTTGTAGGGAGAAGGGGGTGGTCCACAATTTCGAAGGCAGCTGACAGGGTCGAGGAGGATAGGATAGAGTAGTAGCCGTTGTATCTGGCAAGAAGAAAGTCATTGGTGACCTTTGAGAGGGCAGTTTCGGTGGAGTGGAAGGGGGACGGAAGCCAGATTGGAGGGAGTCAAGGAGAGAGTTGGCGTTGAGGGAATTCGAGGCAGCGGATGTAGGGCAGCGACCCTACTGAGAGCTCACATCCTCCAGAGGCCTTCCCAGACTGAGCCCCCTACTTACTGTCCCCCTCCTCCCCCTCCCCATCCCCCCGCCTTACCTCCTTCACCTTCCCACAGCACCTATATCTGTATATATATATATATACAATATATATATATATATATATTTGTACATGTTTATTACTCTATTTATTTTACTTGTACATATCTATTCTATTTATTTTATTTTGTTAATATGTTTTGTTTTGTTGTCTGTCTCCCCCTTCTAGACTGAGCCCGCTGTTGGGTAGGGACCGTCTCTATAAGTTGCCAACTTGTACTTCACAAGCGTTTAGTACAGTGTTCTGCACACAGTAAAGAGCTCAATAAATATGATTGAAATGAATGAATGAACTGAGTGAATGAATGAATGAAGAGATGACTCGTTATAGTAGTTTGGAAAGGGAAAGGCTGGAGGGAGATAGGGAGATAACTAGAAGGGGAGGTGTGGGGGTCAAGAGAGGAGGTTTTGTTAGGATGGGGGGAGACGTTGGCATGTTTGAAAGGCAGAGGGGAAGGAACCAGTGGAGAGTGAGCGGTTGAAGATGGACGTTAAGGAGGGGGAGGAGGGAAGGGGGGGGAGATTTCATAAGGATGAGAGGGGAATGGGGTCTGAAGCACAAGGGGGATTGAGTAGCACTTGAGAGGAGGGAATGGAGCACAGAGCCCACTTTTCAGGGAGATGGCCTCTCACCCAGGCCTAAGTAAACGACTGATGCGTTTAGCGTGGATAAGACGTTTCTGGAGTACGGATGCAAGACTTGGGGGTGTCCCTACTGGGAATGGGTCTGTTGCTTCCACGATGGGCCTCGCGGGGCAAAGAGGAGGCTGGATAATTGGATTCTGCCCTGGGATTTCCTCGTTTTCTTGATTGGCTGTTTACTTACTCTTGTTCCCTGTCCCCAGAGCAGAGGACTATGGGAGATTCTGAGGGAAGACTGGACCGGATCGGGATTATGTGGCGGTTAGAGCCATTAATTATAATGATGATGACATTTGCTAAGCTCTTATTACGTGTCAGGCACTTTACTAAGCTCTGAGGTAGAAACGAGCAAATTGGGTTGGACACAGACCTCATCCCACATGGGGCTCATAGTCCCATGACAAGCAGGGGCGGGTGGGACTCTCACCAGGATACGATGTCGGGCTTTTTCATACTCTTACCCCTTGAAGTCGTCAGTCAATTCCATTTATTGAGTAGTTGCTGTGTGCAGAGCTCTGCACTAAGTGCTTGGGAGCGTACAATATAACAATAAACAGTCACATGTCCTGCCCACAACGAGTTTACAGTCTAGAAGGGAAGGAGACTGGGCAGAGGTCAGTGGAGGGGAAAGGGAGAGCTGGCCGTGGAATGAAGCAGGGGAACTGGCGGGGAGGTGGGTGGGGAGTGCTGGTGGGGAAGGAGAGAATAAAAACTGGTGGTCCAGGTCAAAGAAAGAGCTGTTGTCTGCTTCTTCAGTCTTCCCTGTCGTGACTGGCTTTGAGAACCGTTCCTGGCTCTGAGAACTGCCCCTGGATCAAGTTCACTTGGGATTAGTGAGAGAAACTGAGGAAACAATAGAAGTAGTTTACTACTACTATTACTAGTACCACCACTACTACTACTAATAATAATAATGGTGTTTGGAGGGCAATAATGAAGGGCAAGAGGAAGACCTTCTCCACTTGATCCTCCCACCTCTTCGTGGTCTCTTTCTACTACTCCCGCATCATCTACACCTACATCCGTCCCGCTTCCTCCTACTCCTTCGAGAGGGACAAGGTGGTGGCGATCATGCCGACCCTAAACCCCATCGTCTACAGGCTGCACAACAGAGATCCAGGCAGGCGTCCGGAAGGTCTGCTCCTCCCTGAAGCGATGATAATAATAATAATGATTATCACTATTATTATGGTAGCCATTGAGAGCTTACTGGGTGCCGAACGCTGTTTAAATTCCAGGATAGATACAAGTTGATCAGGTTGGATGCAGTCCTTGTCCCACATGAAACTTATGCTCTTAATCCCCATTTTACAGATAGGTAACCGAGGACCAGAGAAGTGAAGTGACTTGGCCGGGGTCACACAGCGGACATGCGTCAGAGCTAGGATTAGAGCCCACATCCTTCTGACTCCCAGACCCAGGTTCAATCCACTAAATCACACTGTTTCTCTGCTTCTTTCACCAATGAAGAGCGAGATTCTCTCCTCCACCTTCCCCTCCTGTAATAATAATAATAATAATATTGATGATGGTAGTTTTTAGGCACTTACTACGTGCCAGACATCGTACTAAGCACCGGGGAATATACAAAGTCTCTGTCCCAGTTGGTGCTCACAGTCTCAATCCCCATTTTACGAATGAGGTTACTGAGGCCGAGAGAATAATAATACTCAAAACTGTGGTGCTTGTTAAGCACTTCCTACGTTCTAGGCACTGAACTAAGCGCTGTGGTGGACACAAGAAAATCGGGTTGGACACGATGCCTGTCCCATATGGGGCTCACAGTCTTAATCCCTATATTACAGACGAGTTTACTGAGGCTCAGAGAAATGAAGTGACTTTTCATAGGTCACATGGCAGATGAGTGGCGGGGCCGGAATTAGAACCTGGGCCTGTGATCAATCCACTAGGCCACACTGCTTCATAGAAGATCATAAGGAACAACTAAATATTTTCCCACCCTAATCCCTTAGAGACCATGGAAGAAAATGGAGATACATGCTGACCCTTATAATAATAATAATGATGGTATTTACTAAGCATTTACTATGTGCCAACACTGTTCTAAGCACTGGAGTAGATTCAAGGTCATCAGGCTGTCCCACGTGGGGCTCACAGTCTTAATCCCAATTTTACTGATAAGGGAACTGAGACACAGAGAAGTTGAGCGATTTGCCCAAAGTCACACAGCTGATACGTGGCAGAGCCGGAATTAGAACCCTCGACCTCTGATTCCCAAGTCTGTGATCTTTCCACTAATCCATGCTGCTTCTCTATAATTATTGTATTTGTTAAGCGCTTACTATGTGCTAAGCACTGTTTTAAGGGCTGAAGTAGATTTACGGTCATCAGGTTGTCCCTCATGGGGATCACAGTCTTAATCCCCATTTTACAGGTGAGGTAGCCGAGGCACAGAGAAATTAAGTGGCTTGCCCAAGGTCACACATCTGTTAAGTGGCGGAGTTGGGATGGAACCCACGCTATTGGTCATTGATTGACTGATTGGTTGATTAATTGACAGATTGCTGGATCCCAAGAAGCCCTGTCCACGAGAAGCAGGGCATGGGTAAAGCATACCGAGGCTACAGCACTGAGCTTGTTATAGGTTCGAAGTGAATATTGCCTGCTCCAGTGAGAATAGCAATTATAGTATTTGTTAAGCACTTACTATATGCCGAGCACTGTTCTAAACGCTGGAAGCAGCGTGGCCTAACAGATAGAGTACAGGCTTGGGAGGCAGAAGGACCTGAGTTCGAATCCTGGCTCCACCACTTGTAAACCGTGCGAGTTCCTCTAAGCTCGTTGTGGGCGGGGAATATATCTGCCAACTCTATTATACCCTACTCTTCCAAGCGCTTAGCAAGGTGCTCTGCACACAGGAAGCACTCACTAAATACGATTTATTGATTGATTGGTGTAGTCAAAGAGGCACATTAACGCATATGGAAACGTCAAGGGAAATTGTGATTTCCAAAGTGCTGAGGAAGCTGATTTTTATTAATAATAACTTAATAAATGAGTTATTGTTAATATCAGTTAATAATAATCTCCTAACAATAATAATAGCAGTTTTATTTGTTAAGCACTTACTGTGTGTCAATCACTCTACTAAACATTGAGAGAAATATGAGATAATCAAGCTGGGCTCAGTTCCTGTTTGACATGGGGCTCACAAGCTAAAGAGGAGGGAGAATCCTTAAATCAAACAATCATTTATTGAACAATTCCTAAGTGCAGATCACTGTACTAACCACTTGGGAGAGTACAATATAACAGAGTTGGTAGACACAGTCCCTGCCCACAGTGAGGTTACGGTCTAGAGGAATGAATCAATCAGTGGTATTTATTGAGTGCTTACCGTGTGCAGACATTGTACTAAGCACTTGGGAGAGTACTATATAACAGAGTTGGTAGACACATTCCCTGCCCACAATGACCTCACACTCTAGAGGGAGAACTGGTTTTGAATCCCAATTTTACAGATGAGAAAAATGAGGCCCTGAGCAGTGAAGTGACTTGCCCAAGGTCATGCGGCAGAAATAACAGGGATTAATAATAATGATAATAATAATAATAATAATAATAATAATAATAATAATAACAATAGTGTTTGTTAAGCGCTTACTATGTGCTAAGCAATGTTCTAAGCGCTGGGGAGGATTCAAGATAATCAGTATGTACCACGTGGGGCCCTCAGTGTTAATCCCCATTTTACTGATGAGGTAACTGAGGCACAGAGAAGTTAAGTGACTTGTCCAAAGTCACACAGTTAGAACCCATGATCTCTGACTCCCAAGCCCGTTCTCTTTCCACTGAGCCAACAGCCCTGTACCAAGAGCTTTGCTTCCAGTTCAACTTTCCCAAGTGCCAAAATGGGCACTTAATAAATACCTTTAATACCATAGAAGAGAACTGGACTCAGTTAATTCAATTTCAAAGCCTTCCTAAATAAATTCCCATCTCCTCCAGGAAGACTTCTCAGATTAATTCCCAATCTTTCCTTCCAACACGTCTTTGCACGTTTGTATTTATTTCCTTTCCTCGGTGCATAAGCCTATGCAATTTTTATAACGCTGTTATTTACGATCCCAGCACCATGCTGTAAGTGCTGAGATTGATACAAGATAAACTGATTGGACACGGTCCCTGGACTAGTACTCTAAGAGGGAGGGAAAACGGGTATTATATCCCTATTTTACCAATGAGGAAACTGAGGCACAGAGAAGTTAAGGGGCTTTCCAAAAGCCACACAACCAAAAATAGCAGTGCCGGTTCTCGACCCATGCCTCACGTCTTTCAGTTCTAGACAAGACTAGGATATGTAAAGTCACATATGACAATATCACAAAGGACAATCAGTCAAACAATCAATCAAGGGAATTTACTGAGTGCTTACTGTGTGCAGAGCACTGGACTAAACATTTGAGAGAGTATAGCAGAACAAAGATGGTAGTCTTAGTTACTGTTCAGCAGTTACTATGTACCAGGCACTGTACTAAGCACTTGGGTAGATACAGGATAATCAGGTTGGGCCAGGTCTTAATCTCCATTTTATAGATGATGGGACTGAGGCACAGAGATGTGACTTGCCCAAGGTCACACAACACACAAGAGGAGTAGGTGGAATTAGATCCCAAGTCCTTCCGACTCTCAGGCCCGGGTTCTAGCAACTAGGCCACACTGCTTCTCATGCTCCTTCTCCACCTCTCAGTGGGGGTTTGAGCTGCGGGGGATCCTTTCTAGGAGAAAATAAAATCCGTCCTGCTGGCCCGAGAGTGTTGACAGGGTCCAGGGATCTGAGGAATTTGTAGCGGCAGGCGAGAAGCGGGCCCGAGAAGGAATCAGGATAAAGTCCAGCTTTCGCATCCACTCTTCATTTCCCCCACCTCTCCCTCCTCACTGCTTTGGAACAGGGCTTCCGTGTGACTTGATTTCCCTCTTGGGAGCGGGGCTAAACTTTTCCGGCAGCTGCCATCTCCTTTTTCATTTCCCTCAGCCTCGGGTGGCCTCCTCCGAATGCTCCTTCTAGCTGGTAGGCACCTGAGACCTCGTTAGGAAGTCCACCCTCTTGCGTCTTATTAATAGGTTTTTGAAGCGCTCCACGAGTTGCACTTTTAACGACTCCATGAGAGACTCCCTGCCATGGGCAATACTTGGTTACTAATTTCCACGGAGCTCGTTTTAGCCTGGGAGAGTAAAGTGTGAGAGCAACAGAGATGTTTCTGCTGGCTCTTGGGCTGCTGGGATGGATGGATAGAAGAAGGGTCGCCGGGACGGATGAGGCGGGGGGCAGAGGACGCTGACACCCTCTCCCCCGATCTCCGCTATGTCCTAGAAGTGACGCCAGGCATGGTCCCAGCAGAGAGTAGGCCGAGGATGGAGTCAGCCGGGGAAACCAGCCAGCTTCTCTCCTGATTGGAACAAAGTCTTCTGGGCTCTCAGCTCCCAGACAAAGTCTCTTCGGATAGCTTTCCTCAGGTGACTAGTTAGATTCGTGTATAGGCCTCGAGGCTTCGTTAAAATGTGATGGACAAGGTTCTTGAAAACACACACACATGCACACATATGCCTACATTTACATTTATATCCATGCGTGCATAGTCCCATACCTCACACACACACACACACACGCACACACACACACATATGAACATGCTCACACACATACATGTTTGTGGTGTACATATATGCGTATGTATGTATGCAGCCATGCATATGTGCAAATAACAATAATAATGATGATGATGGTATTTGTTAAGCAGTTACTACGTGCCAAGCACTGTTCTAAGAGCTGGGGTTGACACCAGGTAATCAAGTTGTTCCACGTGGGGCTCACAGTTTTAATCACCATTTTACAGATGAGGTCACTCAGGCACAGAGAAGTGAAGTGACTTAAGCACACATCCACACGCACACATTTGTATACATTATATACATTATATATATATGCATTGATCTCCCATCTTCCTGTGTCTCCCCGCTTCAGGCTATACTTCACTCTACTTCCCGGATTATCTTTGTATAGAAACGCATTCATTCATTCATTCAATCGTATTTATTGGGTGCTTACTGTGTGCAGGGCACTGTACTAAGCGCTTGGGAAGTACAAGTCGGCAACATATAGAGACGGTCCCTACCCAACAGTGGGCATGTCACTCCCCTCCTTAAAAATAGTCAGTGGTTGCCTGCCAACCTACGAATCAAGCAAAAACTCCTCACTCTCTGCTTCAAGACCCTCCATCACCTCACCACCACCTACCTCACCTCCCTTCTCTCACTCTACAGCCCAGCCCACACCCTTCGGTCCTCTGACGCTAAACTCGTCACTGTGCATTTTTCTCGCCAGTCCTGCGGTCAACACCTGGCCCAAGTCCTTCCCCTGGCCTGGAATGCACACCCTCCACACATCCACCAACCTAGCTCTCTTCCTCCCTTCAAAGCCCTACTGAGAGCTCACCTCCTCCAGGAGACCTTCCCAGACTGAGCCCCTTTTTCCTATCCTCCTCCTTTCCCTCTCCACAACACTTTAATATATTTGTACAGATTTAGTACTCTATTTATTTTACTTGAAAATATTTACTACTCTATTCTGTTAATGCTATGCATATAGCTACAATTCTGTTTAATCTGACAGTTTTGACACCTGTCTACATGTTTTGTTTTGTTGTCTGTCTCCCCCTTCTAGACTGTAAGCCCGTTACTGGGTAAGGACCATCTCTCTATTTTGCCGACTTGTACTTCCCAAGCACTTAGTGCAGTGCTCTGCACACAGTAAGCACTCAATAAATACGATTGAATGAATGAATTATATACATGATTTGCATATATCTATAATTCTGTTTGTTTATATTGATGCTATTGATGCCTGTTTACTTGTTTCGATGTCTGTCTCCCTCCTTCTAGACAGTGAGACTGTTGTTGGATAGGGATTGTCTCTGTTGCTGAATTGTCCTCTCCCAAGGGCTTAGCACAGTGCTCTCCACACAGTAAGTGCTCAATTAATATGACTGATTGAAATATAATTGAGTAAAATATGACTGAATTAATTTGTGCATATGTGCAGATGCACAGATATATAAGCATAATTATGCATATGTTCAAACATACCCACACGTATATGGGGACGCATGCATGTGCATATGTGCCTATATAAGCATGCACACTTGCGAATGCACGTGTCTACACTCACACATACGTGAACACCTGTGCAGATACATAAGCGCATACCTATGCAGGGGAAGCAGCCGTGGCTTAGTGGAATGAGCCCGGGCTTGGGAGTCAGAGGTAGTGGGTTCTAATCCCGGCTCTGCGACGTATCATCTGTTTGACTTTGGGAAAATCACTTCACGTCTCCTTGTTTCAGTTCCCTCATCTGTAAAATGGAGATGAAGACCGTGAGCCCCACATGGGAGAACCTGATTTCCTTGTATCTCCCCAGCGCATAGAACAGTACTCGGCACATAGTAAGTGTTTAATATATACCATCATTATTATTATTACCTACATTCTCACAAATGCATACATACATGTATACTTGCACACTAGGGTGGCCATTAACCAAACTTCTATACGGGAAAAATTTGGTTTCCAGCTGGTTTTTCCCGTCCAATCAATCAATCGGTTATGGTTATCCAGAGCCGACTGGGTCCATAGTACTGAACTAAGCATTGAGTTTTGTACTGTACAAAGCATTCAGCAGTAAGTACTAAGCACCCAGAAGAGTTCAAGAGAATCAAGAGGCACACCGCCTTGTCCTCAAGGAGCACACAATTTAATGGGAGGAGAGATCAAAAGTGGTTAAAAGAGTAAAAGCAGAAGGACAAATGAGGATTTAAGAGGAAAATATCAGGATGAAATGGTTGAATAAAGAATTGAACAAGTGCAAATATGTATAAGGGTAAATACAGCAATTATAAACATACAAACATATGTATCAATCAGTTGATAGTATTTATTGAATTTCTTCTCTGTACAGAGCACTATACAGAGAAGGCTTGGGAGAGTATCAGTCTCCCCCTCTGGACTGTTAAATTCACCGTGGGCCCTATGTGGGACTTGGACTGTTCCAACCTGATTAACGAGTATCTACCCCAGCGTTTAGAACAGTACCTGGCACATAGCAAGCACTCAGCAAATACCATTTAGAAAAAAAAGCAGGGAGTCAGGATTTCCACCTTCCCTAAGTGTGGCAAATATTCCCCACAGTCCTCCACAAGCTCTTTGTGTTAGCCATTTTTGTTCTATTTGGAGCTACCAAAGACACAATACACAATCGCTCACTTGATGGCATTTATTGAGCACCTACTGAGTGCTAACCCTATACGAAGTACTTTGTTATTATTATTACTATCATCATCCTCATCATTATGACATTGGTACTAAGCAGAGGGGTAGATACAACTAAATCAGGTCGGACACATTCCGTGCCCCACACTGGACTCACGGTCTATAACATTTTCTGCTTATTTTATGGCATTTATTAAACACTCACCACATGCCGGGCACTGTACTAAACTCTGGCTTAAATGCAAAATAATCGGATAGGAGACAGTCCGTGTTGCAAATGGAACTCATGGTCTTAATCCCCATTTTACAGATAGATTAACTGGGGCACAGAGGAATTAACTGGCTGCTCTATGTAGAGGAGAAGGAGAACAAGGATGGAATCCCCATTTTACAAGGAGGAGGCTGAGGCAGAGAAAAGTGAAGCGTATTGCCCGAGGTCACGCAGCAGACAAGCGGAAGGGCCAGCATTAGAACCCAGGTCCTCTAACTCCCAGACCCATGCTCTTTCCATTACACCGTGGTGCTTCAAATTCTTCAAGCATATAAAACAATGGCGCCCAATACAATGCTTTGCACGTAGCAAGCGCTCAATAAATACGATTGAATGAATAGTAGTTCGTACATTTCCTTCCCTTAAGTAGCATACAGTATAATTGGGATACAGGAGCTCAATCTCTCACTGGCAGTTATTGAGCACCTACCAAGTGTTAGGTACTGTACTAAATGCTTGGAAGAGTACAAGACACTTGTCCCCCGCCTTCAATAATTTAGCAGTCCAAAGAAGGTAACGTGCAATCAGTTTTGTTCTTTTTATTCTATCACAGACCTACTGAGTGCTAAACAGTGTACTAAATGCTGGGAAGGGTACATAAAAGTGTAGCTAAACACATACAAATAATAATGATTATGGTATTTGTTAAGCACTCACTATATTCCAATCATTGTTCTAAGTGTTGGGATAGATACAAGGTAATCAGGTTGTCCCACGTTGGGCTCACAGTCTTCATCCCCATTTTCAGATGAGGCAGCTGAGGCACAGAGAAGCGAAGGGGCTAGTATTCCATTCCCACACATGATCATAATATCATTATCAGAAGTATTAATGTTAATATTATCATTGCCATCAGCACTCTGTCATTCGTTAAGTGCTTACTCTGCGTCAAGCACTGTACTAAGCATTGTTATAGAAAAACGCTACTCAGGTCAGACACAGTACCCGCCCCTAATGGGGTTCAGGTCAAAGTAAAAGTGGCAATATAATTTGAATCACCATTTTATAGAAAAGGAAACTGAAGCACAGAAAAGTGAAGTGACTAGCCCAAGGTCACACAGCAGGCAAGTGGTAGAGCTGAGAGTAGAATCCAGGTCCCCTGACTTCCAGGCCCGTTCTCAGTCCACTTGGACACATTGTTTCTCTAAACCTGTCTACATATTTACGTATTTCTATCAATCAAGCAAGCAGTGGTATTTATTGAGCACTGACTGCGTGCGAAGCACTGTACCAAGCACCTGGGAGAGTTCAATAAGTTTACAGGCAATAGAGGGGGACAGACATTCAAATAAATCGTAGATTCAGTAATCCCTTTAATCCTTTATTCTGAGTCCACCAGCTGTCAGCCCCCGTTGATCTGTTTCACTGATTAGAGTACTTGTTAAAGCGCTTACTATTTGCCAAGCACCTGTACTAAACACTGGGGTAGACACAAGTGTCTACGAGAAGCAGCGTGGCTCAGTGGGAAGAGCCCGGGCTCTGGAGTCAGAGGTCATGGGTTCAAATCCCGACTCCGCCAATTTCCGGCTGTGTGACTTTGGGCAAGTCACTTAACTTCTCTATGCCTCAGTTTCCTCAACTGTAAAATGGGCATGAAGACTGTGAGCTCCCCATGGGACAAGCTGATCACTTTGTAACCTCCCCAGCGGTTAGAACAGTGTTTTGCACATAGTAAGCGCTTAATAAATGCCATTATTATTATTATCATTATTATTATTATCAGGTCTCACATGAGACTCACAGTCTAAGTAGGAGGGAGAACAGGTATTGTACCTCCATTTTGCAGATGAAGGAACTGACACAGAGTTCATTTAATTCATTCAGTCATATTTATTGAGCGCTTATCGTGTGCAGAACACTGAACTAAGTGCTTGGGAGAGTACGATGTAACAATAAACAAACACTTTCTGTTCCCACAACGAGCTGACAGTGTAGAGCTACACTCTAGAGCTAAAGTCTAGAGAAGTGAAGTGACTAGACCAAGGTCACACAGCAGGAAAGTAGCGGAGACAAGATTAGAACCCACTGAGACCTTCTTGTGGGCAGGCAAAGGGTCTGTTTATTGTTATATTGTACCCTCCCTAGTGCTTAGTGTACAGAGCATACAGTGCTCTGTACATAGTAAGCACTCAATAAATACAATTGAATGGATGAAAGAATGAAAGGAAGCGCTCAATAAATATCATTCACTGAATGAATGAATGAAGTCCTCTGACGCCCAGCTTCACAACCTTTCCACTAAGCCACACAGCTTCGGAGGAGTGTAAGCTCCCTGTAGACGGGGAATGAGTCTCCTTTTGCATTTTACCAAGCGCTCAATCCAGCGCACCGGGTCCCGGGGGAGTCCAATCCAAAGCGGTCCTAAGGGTGCCCAGGAGATCCCAACGTGACTAACCTCTGTCTCAGCAAATTCCCGAGAGCCCCTACCTCCTCGTCCCTCAGGCTGTAGACGAGGGAGTTGAGGACGCCAAAAAGCATGCCCATGAGCCTGTTGCTTCCGGAAGAGTGACCGGAAGACGGCAGAATGTAGCCGAAGATGGCGGGGCCGTAGAAACAGCCGACGGCCATCAGGCAAGAGGTGCAGGTGGACCAGGCCCTGCGCTTCCCCTCGGCCGAGTGGCTCTTCAAGATGGCTGCCACAAAGAGGACAGAGGATGGCCAAACTACGATCAGAGGCCGTGAGCGTCAGGAGGAAGACATCCATCCGCTCCGGGGCCACCAGGAAATAGAGCTGAAGGGCGTTCCCGGACAATGAGATCGCTAGTCTCCAGTGGTGAGGCCCCCAGTATCTTGGGCACCGTGGCCGTGGGGCGGGAGACATCCAGCGTGACGTGACAGGTTGGCGAGGAAGAAGTACATCGGCTTGTGGAGACGGCTGTTGGCGCGGAAGGCGGGGGGAGGGCACCGTTGACCAGGAGCGTGGCCGTGCAATTCGCAGCTGTGGCCTGTCCGACAGTCCCATCAGGAGGAAGCCGGTCACGCTGGTGCCATTTCCCTCTGCCATCCGCGGCGGTTAACTCGATCCGACCGTGGGCAGGAAGGACCTGCGTGCTCATTCCGCTCATCTGCTGGGTGGCCACAGGCATGTCACTTCACTTCTCAGGGCTTCGGTTTCCTCACCTGCAAAATGTAGATTGGGACTGTGTCCAGTCTTATTAGCTTGAACTTACCCCAGAGCTTAACAAATACCCTAAAGAAAAAAATCAGTGGAGTGGGACAGGTCTGGGGCTGGAAGTCGGGGGACCTGGGTTCATTCATTCATTCAATCGTAGTTATTGAGCGCTAACTGTGAGCAGAGCACTATATTAAGCGCTTGGAAAGTACAATTCCGCAATAGAGACATTCCTTACCAAACAAAGGGCTCACAGTCTAGAAGGGGGAGACAGACAACAACAAAAAAACCCCAAGTAGACAGACATCAATGCCATCAAAATAGATAAATATAATTTTAGATATATTCTCACCATTAGTCAAAAGAATAGAGTAATGAATATTCACAACTATAAACAAGTACTGTGGGGAGGGAAAGGGGTCTAGCAAAGGGAGGTAGTAGGGGCAATGGGAAGAGGAGTAGAAGCAGCGGAAAAGGGGGTCTCAGTCTGGGAAGACCTCCTGGAAGGGGTGATCTCTCAGTAGGGCTTTGAAGAAGGGAAGAGAGCTAGTTTTGAAGATTGGAGGAGGGAGGGCATTTCAGGCCGGAGGTAGGACATGGGCCAGGGATCGACGGCGGGATAGGTGAGAACGAGGCACAGTGAGGAGGTCAACAGCAGAGGAGCGGAGCATGAGGGCTGGGCTGCAGAAGGAGAGATGGGAGGTGAGGTAAGAGGGGGTAAAGTGGTGGAGATCTTTGAAGCCAATATCGAGGAGTTTTTGCTTCACGCGAAAATTGATAGGTAACCACTGGAGGTTTTTGAGGAGGGGAGTTATATGCTCAGAGCTTTTCTGTAGAAGGACAATCCAGGCAGCAGAGTGAAGTATAGTCTGAAACGGGGAGAGACAGGACGTCATCAGCTATGACATCCTCCCACTGGGAAAATACATTTTTTTCACCACTCTCGTCTGCACTGTCCAGTTCCTTTGGCCAGGGTCCATGTGTAGTAGGGCACCCGGACACCTCCAACCACACATGTCCAAAGGAGTCCCCCTTCACTTCCAATTGGAACCCTGCCGCAGCACCTGCTTTTTATTGGTCTCTTTGCTTTTTCTTCTACTAGTATTCCTTCACAAGTGTTTACTATGTGCCAGGTAATATCCTCGGGGCTGGGGTAGATCCAAGCTAATCTGGTGGGGCACACTCCTGCCCACATGAGTCTCGCAGTCTTCACCTTTCCTTTTACAAATGAGGTAACTGAGGCCCCGAAAATCCATTGATTTATTCCTTCCGTCATTCATTCAATCACAGTGATTGAGCGCTTACTGTCCTCAAACCAAGGGGGAGTACGCTTTTCAAATGAACGAATGCAATCCCTACCCACAGTGAGCTCACAATCTAGAAGGAGAGACTGACGTTAATATACAGAAATAGATAAAGAAGCAAAGCAAAAAAATAAATCATTTATTCAATTACAGAGAGGGGACTTGCCCATAGGGTGACATAGTCAAGAGCTCTAAATGGAGCTCTCTCTACCAGATTCAGCTGCTTTCGTTTCGCATCCATGGAGACCCTATGACTTTTTTTCCTGTCTCACAAGTCTGACACTTTGGTGTTGTGTTCCACACAATCAATCGATCGATCAATCGTGTTGATTTAGTGAATTCTATGTGTAGAGCACAGTTCTCAGCTTTTGTGGGAGTACAACCCAACAATAAAAGAGACACATTACCTGGCCACAGCGGGCTTTCAGTATCCATGGGGAGACAGACACCAGTAGGAATCAGTTCATTGCAGTTATAGACGAAAGTTCTTCGGGGCTGGGGTTACCAGGGTAGGCTCAGTGCGACCGCTGCATCGCGCAAATCCGCTCTTTGCCAGGTTGAATATCGGCTACCGCGCCTTCTGCGAGCCCCACAGTAGCCTCGGGACAGGCCGTGGGGCACGACATGGATGATAGGTCGCTAGGTGGAGGCGATCACTGTCCAGAGAGAGCATCAGATGACGAATCCCAGAACTCTTTGGGCCTCGAACCTCCACAGAACCCTCCTGACAGGATCTGATTGACTGGGTCGGTGCCTCGGCTGGGCTCCATGGGGATCCGATGGACAGCGCGTGGTACTAATGAGGGTTCGCTCCCAAGGGAGCCTCTTGAGGAGGGCCAAGGGTAGCTGCGTGGACCAGCAGGGAGCAGCTTCATGCCAATGAAAGCATTCGTTAAAACCCCTCCCGATTTATTGGTCCGGCTTTCAGTACATGGAACCCCTCAGTTTCTTGATGGTTGGCTGTGTGATAAACTCGCCCGAGAGCGACTGGGATGAAAGTAGCCCAATCTGAACCGCGCTTGGTGTCTCTGTGTTCTGTGACTTACACCTCACAGGGAGCGGTAGCAAGTATTTAAAGAATACCATAACTGCTATCATTCTCATTCAGAAAACAATCTAAATAACCTCCGCCCTCGCCTTCTGAGTTCTTGGCCGTGGTCTCGGGCCCTACCTCGGGTCACGATGGGACTGGTAGTTCGGGAGGTGGAGTTGAAAGCCAGTAGAGAGGGAGAGTCTGACTACGATTCCCAGATGTCTTTGTGGTCCCGATCCACCACGCCATGCTCCCTTCCACCACGATATGGCCGGATTGTTTGAGTGGTTGCTTGGGCTTGCCTCTGTCGCCCCCTTTCTCGCAGTGATGTTGGTTCAGTGATTATTGCTGGCCAGTTGTGGGTTTGGGGACCGTATTACCAGAGCAGAGGCAGCCTGCGTCCCACATCGGGGCTCAGAGTCAGTAGAAGAGGGTTAACACATAGTTCATCCCCAGGTTGCCTTGGTCAATTTCAGACAGCACAAAAGTGTCACAAAAGGGACTTGGTCCCGAGTCTGCCAGATCCCAGCCCTGTGCCCTATCCAACTGGCTTCGCTGCTTCTCGAAGGTTGGTGCGAGGTTCTTTTGATAGCAACAGGCTCTGGGATTCAGAAAGGGGCCGGCTAGGGCTGGATGAATCAGGGCAGTTGTCTTCATGTCGCAAGTCTTGTCGGCGTTCAGTGGCGTTTTCCCATTCATAAGGAAAGCAATTATGGAATTTGTTAGGTAACTGTTACCACTCCCCTTGAGGTGTCCCTTGGAGAGCACCGATTCCCCAATCTCTGTCAATATCAGGCTCCTTTAATTCCACTCCTTTCCGGGAGAGTTTACCACACAACCAAGGGTCTGGGCACTAAGCGGCTCTAACCCCACTCTAACCCCACTCCGAGCTGTCAAGTGCAGATGGCCGTGTCTCTGCCTGGTACGCTCCCACAAGAGCGAAGAGTTCTTATGTAGTAGAGCCCAGACACCGACACAAGCCAATCAAGCCCTGTCGCTTGGTGTGGTAGAGTGGCTAGAGGCATGATGGGAAAAAGACTTCTGGGAGTTGTAATGTGATACTAGTTGGAGACAGCGTTCCCCTCTGCCTACCGAACTACCACTCCCCTCATGTCTCGCGGGAGAGCCCGCCGTCCCTGTCACAAGGAGAGGGAAAGTGGCAGGGTGGCTCGCATCATACGGACTTGTGCGAGTTGTAATGTGATGTTCGTTCTACATCGCGTTCACCGACGTCTACTGAATTACAACTCCTATCATGCCTCGCGGGGAAGCCTCACACATGTCAGGCCCTCTTGCGAGGAGAGGGAGAGTTGCGCAGCGGCTCGAGGCTCAAAGACATCTGGGAGTTGCAGTGGGATGCTCGTTCAAGACAGCGTTCACCTCCGCCTACCGAAATACAAATACGGTCATACCACGCAGGGATTTGCGGCCATTTTGTGGATCTCGGAAGGCGCGGAAGGCCGATGTTTAGGGCGTTTTCCCATTTATAATGATAGTAATTATGGTATTTGTTAGGTACCTGTGACAACTCCCCGTGAGGTGTCGCATAGAGGTCACAGAGACTCAAACCTCCCTGAGAATCAGGCTCATTTAGTCGCCTTCCCTTCAGGAGAGTTTACCCCACAACCAAGAGTCAAGGCAATGAGCGGCTCTACATACTGTGTTCGGGCATCGTACCCGAGCCTGGTTATAACACATTGTTGCCCTCTGCCTCCACGTGTCCGGCGCAACGGGGAGACAGACACGCGCAATGGAAGAACACAGGCCAGGCGAGTCTCAAGGTGGACAAGGAGACTGTTTATTCAGCACACTGTGGAGGATTTTATACAATGAGGAGCCTCAAGGGAGTCAGGCGACAGGCGATGACTGCAAGCCTATCAGCAAGGCTGAGTTTATCAGCAAGGCTGAGCTTATCAGCAAGATTGAGCTAATCAACAAGACTGAGCTCATCAGCAAGGCTGAGCTTATCAGCAAGGCTGAGCTCATGGCTAGACCGGCACGTTCCCAAGGCAATTCTCAGAACAGCGCCAAGTTATTTATCTAGCAGCCTGACTTCCTTCATTGCTCCTTGTAGGTCTTCCTGTGAGCACGTAAGGCCGAGTGGCCTGGCTTACTACCTAGGCCCAGATGTTAGGTCTGCCACAAGTCCCCCTTTTTGTTTTTGAAACAATTGCAAAGCACGGATTTGAGTAAGAAGCGGGCGAAGGAAGACAGATAGCCCTCGGGCAACGCAGGGCAGGCAAAACAGGGCCAAGATTAATAAAATAATATATGGGAGACTATGAAGCAGCATTGAGAGCCAATTAAAAGGATTAACCGCTTCAAGGGCAGAAATGATCGGTGAAGCAATATCGGCAGGAATGGTCAAGGAAGGGGTATTTTGCATAGCATCGGAGAATAAGGCAAGGTGTGACAAATCAAGGGAGACATTCGAAGAATGCCAGGCTCCCTGGAGCCGATTTCGGATCGCAGACCACGAAAACCCGGGAAATGTGGCATCATAATACTATAGGGTCACACAGATATGAGGGTAACGATAATCTCATAGTTGAAAACCACAACGTTGTGGCAGACCTAACATCTGGGCCTAGGTAGTAAGCCAGGCCAGCCGGCCTTTTTATGCTTTAGGCTCCGTTCGGACCAGGGATCCGCTGGGGTCAAAGGGTTTTGGCAGCTCCGGCATAGGAGCTTATTGGTCCGCTGTCATTGGGCAAGACCAGCCGAGATTGACAGTCCGTATGAATGGACGAGACTTTATTGGTTTAGTAGACACTGGTGCTGACCGTTCGGTCCTATCAAAAAGGGACTGGCCCCCGGCATGGCCACTGCAACTGGGGCTGTCCCGTTAGAAGGCATCGGAGAGGTCACCCTCCACTCTCAAAGTGCCGCTTACCTACACTGGGAGCTTGATAGCCGATAAGGATCCATTCAACCATATGTGTTAGATCGCCTCCCCATTAACTTATGGGGACGTGATCTTTTAGGACAAATGGGGGCCGTAATTACGACCGACAAAATTGTCACCCGTGTAATTCACAGCGCCCTTTTCCTTCGCGGACACTGCAAAGGTCGGGGTCAACCGCCCAACCGCCCAATGAATAACGTGGGCTTCTTATATACCAGTATGGGTGGAACAGTGGCCGCTACCAACCCCGAGATTGGTTGATTTACAAGTGATAGTCACGGAACAATTAGCGGCGGGGCATATTGAACCCTCTGATAGCCCTTGGAATTCCCCTGTCTTTGTGATAAAAAAGTGCTCGGGGGCCTGGAGGATGTTGACTGATCTCAAAGAAATCAATAAGACGATGCAGCCGATGGGAGCGCTGCAACCTGGGCTCCCGAACCCGGCTATGATCCCTAGGAATTGGCCGATATTAGTAGTAGATATTCAGGATAGTTTTTTCTCTATTCCGCTCCACCCGGACGATCGTATTCGATTCGCGTTTTCATTCCCTGTGGCCAACAGGACTCAACCTACTGCGCGATATCATTGGACGGTCCTCCCCCAGGGAATGAAAAATAGCCCCACAATGTGCCAGACTTACGTTGCGCTTCTGATAGCGCCGCTCCGCGTCAAGCATCCTGAGGCATATATTATTCACTATATGGATGACATATTATGTGCTTGCGCCACCGCAGCCCAACTACATGCCTTACGGCCTGCTCTTCTGGCGGCTCTAGAATCTGGAGGGCTGCGGGTTGCACCCGAGAAAGTCCAGACAAAGCCCCCGATCACCTATCTGGAACATATTTTGACAGATCGGACAGTGTCCCCTGTGACCCCTACTTTGGATGTTTCAAAATAAAAAACACTTGACGATTTCCACAAATTACTGGGGGAATTAAACTGGGTGCGCCCTTATCTTGGAATCCCCACCGATCAATTATCTCACCTTTTTGCTACCTTGCGAGGAGCCCCGGAGCTCTCTTTCCCGTGCTCCCTTTCACTACAAGCCGCCCGGGAGTTAGAGCAAGTAGTCAAAAAATTGGCCCAGTCTACGGTGGACCATGTCATCCCAGGGATACCGTTATCCACGGTTGTCGTTCCCACCTCTGTCATGCCTACAGGGGTTATATGTCAAGAACAATAATTGGTTGAGTGGATGCATTTGCCCACTCAGCCCCGCCTCTCTGTTTCCCCATATTCGACTTTGGTAGCCCAGTTATTGGGTCGTTTATTCGGTGCATTACCGTCCTTTCTGTGATCGGACCCTCTGCATTATACCAACCATATACTTCAGATCAACTTGCCACACTTCTTGGCAACGGTCCCGATTGGCAGATCCTTTTGACAATGCATACCGGGGCTTGGGTTACTGGTCTCCCAGATATTCCACGATTAAAGGTCTCACCTTTTGCATGGGTATTCCCCTGCATCACGGGTCCGGACCCAATACCGGGGGCTACCACAGTTTTCGCAGATGGAACGAAAGGCCGAGCCGCCTATTATTGTCCTCCGGACACTTCCCGCGTTATCCCCATTCTGTCCCATTCAGCTCAACACGCGAAACTTGTAGCTGTGACGTCAGCCCTTCGCGATTTCCCTCAATCACTTAATATTTTCTCAGCCGGTATGCATGCTTTGTTACTCTTCACATTGAGACTGCAGCGCTCCGGTTTTCCGAGGCAGCCATTTTTCCTTTGTTCCAGGAACTTCAAGCAACGATTCGTGCTCGTTCTCATCGTTTTTATATTTCTCATATTAGGGCGCATTCTTCCCTCCCCGGACCATTGGTTGAAGGTAATGCTTGTTCGGACCTACTTACTAGGAAAATTGCTAGCGCACCAAGGGCGATTATTTTTGTTGCACCACTGTTGGCTCCTGCTCTTCTCCCTTTAGACAGCCGCAGCCTCGCAAGCCCCCCGGCGCTTCCACCAAGGGGCGGGAATGTTGCGCCGTCAATTTGGCATTTCTCGGGAAAGCGTGCGGGCTATTGTGAAAGCTTGTACCTCCTGTGTTACTACATTATCTGCGGCCTCTGAAGCCACGAATCCTCGTGGTCTTGCGCCAAGAAAGCTGTGGCAAATGGACGTCACGCATTACCCTCCCTTTGGCAGATTGGCTTTTATTCATGTTACTGTTGATACCTGTACATTATTTACCTTTGCGTTGGCCCACACTGGTGAATCAGCCAAACATGTTATGGATCATTTATTTATTGATTTTGCCTTTATGGGAATTCCGCAGGTATTGAAAACCGACAATGGTCCTGCATATACTTCTAAAGCGTTTTGGTCTTTCTGTAATATTTTTGCTATCCTCCATGTTACGGGTATTCCATACAATCCCACGGGTCAAGCCATTGTCGAAAACCGTCATCGTTGGCTCAAAGCCTTTTTGGAAAAACAAAAAGGGGGATATGAACTGACCTCTCCCCATAGACAATTACAATCCGCTATATATACCCTTAATTTTTAACTATGGATGACAAAGGTCTCACCCCTGCTGAAAAATGGGGTGGCAGGGACACTAAAGAACACTGCGAAAGAATAAAATGGAAGGACTCTCTCACGCGCCAGTGGCGAGGGCCAGATCCCTTATTAACATGGGGCCAGGGTATGCTTGTGTCTTTCCAGAAACTGGGGATCGCCCGATCTGGATACCTACAAAGAACATACGCCGCGTCCTTTCTACAGCACGCCCTCCCTCACCCTGCATACTTCAGGAGCTGACAGAGAACCAGGATACAGACTCCGCGGTCCTTCCTCTGGAGGATCAGCAGCAAAGTTCCTAAAAATGATGATCGCTTTCCTGATTCTCGCCTCCTCCACTGTTGTGATTACTGAGGACTATTGGACTTTTGTTCCATACCCTCCGTGGGTGCCGCCAGTTACGTGGCAGGACCCGGTGGGAGATATTCTCACTAATGCTTCTGACCTTGTAGGGGGGGATGCGATTCCATGGGAAGGACCAGTAGAAGAGGCACTTGTCAATGTCTCCCTCCTTGCTACTCGCACTCAACTTTCTTTTCAACATTGTGATTATCGTTACCCTCATATCTCTGTGACCCCATATTATTATAATGCCACATTTCCCGGGTTTTCGTGGTCCGCGATCCGAAATCGGCTCCAAGGAGCCTGGCATTCTTCGAATGTCTCCCTTGATTTGTCACACCTTGCCTTACCCTCCGATGCTATGCAAAATACCCCTCCCTTGACCATTCCTGCCGATATTGCTTCACCGATAATTTCTGCCCTTGAGGCGGTTAATCCTTTCAATTGGCTCTCAATGCTGCTTCATAGTCTCCCATATATTATTTTGTTGATCTTGGCCCTGTTTTGCCTGCCCTGCGTTGCCCGAGGGCTACTTGTCTTCCTTCGCCCGCTTCTTACTCAAATCCATGCTTTGCAATTGTTTCAAAAACAAAAAGGGGGACTTGTGGCAGACCTAACATCTGGGCCTAGGTAGTAAGCCAGGCCTTCCGTGCTCGCAGGAAGATCTACGAGGAGCAATGAAGGAAGTCAGGCTGCTAGATAAATAACTTGGCGCTGTTCTGAGAATTGTCTTGGGAACGTGCCGATCTAGGCATGAGCTCAGCCTTGCTGATAAACTCAGCCTTGCTGATAAGCTCAGTCTTGCTGATGAGCTCAGTCCTGATGATAAGCTCAGCCTTGCTAATAAGCTCAGCCTTGCTGATAAGCTTGCAGTCATCTGCCTGTCGTCTGATTCCCTTGAGGCGCCTCACTGTATAAAATCCTCCACAGTGTGCTGAATAAACAGTCTCCTTGTCCACCTTGAGACTCGCCTGGCCTGTGTTCTTCCATTGCACGTGTCCGTCTCCCCGCTGCACCGGACACGTGGAGGCAGACGGCAACAACACATGATTGCATTTGAATGAGCCAGCTCCGAGCTGTGAAATGCAGATGACTTTGTCTCCCTCGAAGATGTTCCTAGAAGAGCAAACGTTCATTATCCCCAGCTCTATCCGTAGGTTTCTTAAGTAATTGAGCAGAGTCACCGACACAGCCAATCAGGCCCTGTCACGCGGGAGGGAAAAGGGTGTGGAGGCTCCTGGAACAAAGACCTCTGGGCGTTGTAGTGTGATGCTCGTTCTCGACAGCGTTCACCTCCACCTACCGAACTACCTCTCCCGTAATGCACCGCGGCAGAGCTGCAACCACTGATGATACACGAAAGGCACGGGAAGCGGATCTTCAGGCTTGTGGGGAGGGGCTCAGCAAGGTCGCAGCACTGCCGAAGCCACGCTTTGCCAGGCTGAATATCGGCCATCCGCGCCTCCTGCGAGTCCTCCAGCGGCCACGAGAAAGGCCCTGGAGCACGACGGGGGATGGTAGTTCGGACGGCGGAAGAGATCTCCATCCAGAGCGAACATCAGATGACGACTCCCAGAGGTCTCTGGGTTTCGAACCTCCACAGAATCCTACCAACAGAGTATGATTGACTGGATCGGTGCCTGGGCTGTGCACCATGGGGACCCGACGGAGAGTGCGGTATTAATGAAGGCTCGCTCCCATGGGAGCATCTTGGGAAGGGCCAAGGGCAGCTGCCCGGACCAGCGGGGAGCGGACTCGTGCCAATGAAAGCATGTGCAAGAACCCCTCTCTATTTAAGGGGCTGGCCTTCATTTCATGGGGCCGTTCAGAGACTTAAAGTTTGGTTGGGTGGTAAACTCTCCCAAAAGAGAATGGACTGAAAGGAGCCCGATTTGGACCGAGTTTGGGGTCTCAGTGTTCTATACGCTACACCTCACGGGGAATGGTAGAGAGTATTTAAAAATAGGATTATTACTATTAATCTTAATCGGAAAGCGTTTTGACCAAACGTCACCCGCGCCGTCCGTTGTCTAGGCACGATAGGTGTGGGAGTTCGGAAGGCGGAGGTAAACGCCAGTCATGTGCGAACTTCAGACTATGACTCCGAGAGATCTTTGTGCCCCGATCCGCCACGCCACGGTCCCTCCCACCGCGACATGGCGCATTGTTTGGGTGGTTGCCTGGGCTGGTCTCTGTCGCCTCCGCTTTCACGCACTGTTGTTGGTTATGCGATTACTCTTGGCCAATCGCAGGTGTGGGAGATGTACGACCTGAGCAGAGGCAGCGTGCATCCCACATCGGGGCTCGCATCCTGTGGAAGAGGGTTGAGACGTAGTTCATTCTCAGGTTTATAGATGTGGCAGCTGAGGCATAGATTCCAAAATGCCTCGGCCAAGGTCACACAGCATAACAGTGTCACAACCGGGACTAGGTCCCAGGTCTGCCACATCCCAGCCCTGCGCCCTTTCCAACTTGCTTCTCTGCTTTTCAAGGATAGTGTGAAGTTGTTTCGATGGCGGCGCAATTCTGGGACAACAGAATAGGCGGCCGGGGAGAGACGAATCCGGAGTATTACAACTGCCTTCAACCGATGCTTCTGTCCTTTTGTATTTCGTCACCGTCTATGATATCCTCCTACCGGGAATTGTATTTTTGTCCCTCCTCCCGTTTATATTATCCAGTTCCTTGGTCCAGGGACCATGTGTACTAGGGCCCTCCGACATCTCCAACTTGTCCAAAACAGTCCTCTTTCTCTTCCAACTCGAACCCTGTCCCGGCATCCGATTTTTAATTGGTCTCTTTGTTTTTTCTTCTACTGGTATTTCTTCACAAAAGCCTGTCATGTGCTGGAAACTGTCTTCAGCGCTGGAGTAGATTCAGGTAATCTGATTGGATACAATCCTGTCCCATATGGGATTCACAGTCTTCACCCTCCCTTTAACAGATGCGATAACTGAGGCCCCGAGAATTAATTCATTTATTCATTTATTCATTCATTAATTCGCATTGATTGAGCGCTTACTACATGAAAAGTACTGTCCTCAGGGCTTAGGAGAGTACACTATAACAATAAACAGACACAATCACTGCCCACAGTGCGTTCACAGTCTAAAGGGGAGACAAACGTTAATATACCGAAACAGATAAAGAAGGAAAGAAAATAAATGAATTAATCAGTCAGTAACAGAGAGAGGACTTGCCCACAGGGTGACATGATCAAGAGCCAGAATTAGAGCTCTGTCCATCAGATCCAGCTTTCCTTTCCCATCCCATCCCATCCATAAATGAATAAATATTTATTTATTTATTTATTTTACTTGTACATTTCTATCCTATTTATTTTATTTTGTTGGTATGTTTGGTTCTGTTCTCTGTCTCCCCCTTTTAGACTGTGAGCCCACTGTTGGGTAGGGACTGTCTCTATGTGTTGCCAATTTGTACTTCCCAAGCGCTTAGTACAGTGCTCTGCACACAGTAAGCGCTCAATAAATACGATTGATTGATCGATTGATTGATCCGATCGATCGATTGAGCAATCGTGTTGATTCTGTGTGCAGAGCACTGTACCCAGCTTTTGTGGGAGTACAACCCAACAATAGAAAAGACACATTCCCTGGTCACAACGAGCTTTCCGTCTCCAAGGGGAGACAGATACCAATAGGAATCAATTCATTACGGTAACACACGGAAGTGCTGGGGGGCTGGGGGTTGCTTGGGGAGGCTCGGCGCTGCTGCAGAGCTGCATAACGCCGCCCTTTGCCAGGCTGAATATCGGTTACAATCGCCTTCTGCGAGTCCTCCAGTGGCCTCGAGACAAGCCTTGGGGCATGATGGCAGTGGTAATTCGGAAGGCAGATGCGATCGCTGCCCAGAGTGAGTATCAGTCTATGATTCCCAGAAGTCGTTTGTCATTAAACCCCCACAGAACCCTCCCGACAGGGTGTGATTGACTGAATCGGTGCCTGAGCTGGGCTCCAT
This sequence comes from Tachyglossus aculeatus, assembly GCF_015852505.1. NCBI lineage: Eukaryota > Metazoa > Chordata > Mammalia > Monotremata > Tachyglossidae > Tachyglossus > Tachyglossus aculeatus. The sequence goes on from NW_024044900.1 coordinate 27,388, forward strand.
GGGGATCCGACGGTGAGCGTGGGGGATTAATGAGAGTTCGCTCCCGTGGGTGCATCTTGGGGAAGGCGAAGGGCAACTCCCTGGACCAGCGGGGAGCGGCCAAATGCCAATGAAAGGATGTGTAAAAACCCTACCCGATTGAACGAGCCAGGCTTCATCACATCATCATCATCATCATCATCAATCGTATTTACTGAGCGCTTACTATGTGCAGAGCACTGTACTAAGCGCTTGGGAAGTACAAATTGGCAACATATAGAGACAGTCCCTACCCAACAGTGGGCTCACTGTATAAAAGGGGGAGACAGAGAACAAAACAAAACGTACTAACAAAATAAAATAAAATAAAATCACATGGAGCCCCTCAGTGCCAAAACTGTTGGTTGATTGGCATACTCTCCCAAGAGCGAATGGGATGAAAGGAGCTCGATTTGGACAACGTTTGGGGATTATCTGTTCTCTGCGCTACACCTCACAGGGAATGGTAGCAAGTACTTAAAAATACCATAATTACTATCAATCTCAATCGAAACACTTTATACAGAAAGGTCTCCTGGGCCTTCTACGCTCTGTTCCATGGCCTCGGGCCCCATGGCTCGGCACGATCGGAATGGTATTTTGAGAGACGAAGGTGAATGTCAGTCTAGAGCGATCGTCAGACTACGACTCCCAGACGTCTTTCTGTCCCGATCCGCCACGCCACGCTCCCTCCCACCTCAACATGACCGCATTGTTTGGGTGGGTGCCTGGGCTGGCTTGTGTGGCCTCCGTATTCTCGCAGTGCTGTTGGTTCAGCGATTACATTTAGCCAATCGTGGATTTCGGGGACATACTGCCCGAGCAGAGGCAGCCTGCGTCCCACAGTGGGGTTCGCAGCCTGTGGAAGAGAGTTAACACGTATTTCATCCTTTGGTTTACAGGTGTGCCAGCCTGAGACAGACAGATTCCAAAGTGTCTTGACCATGGTCACGCAGCACAAAGGTGTCACAATCGTAACCTGGTCCCAGGTCTGCCACATCCCAGCACCATGCCTTCCCCACCTCGCTTCGCTGCTTCTCGAGGGTGGTGCGAGGTGGTTTCGATGTCGGTGGGGCTCTGGAAATCAAGACCTGGATGAGGCCAGATGAATCCTGCGAACTCCCTTCCATGCTGATGATTTCCTGCTCTGAGTCACGTCATGGATGATGCGACTTGGGCCTTGGATTCCTTCCTGGAGTCCTTTTGCTTAGGGTTGATCACTTCCTCTTATGCACGCATCATCTGGGCCGTGCTGAAGATGCTGTGCGCTGAGGGCCGGGTCAAAGCCTTCTCCACCTGCCTGTCTCACCTCGTCGTGTTGAGTCATTTTGTCTCAACTGTGATCATCGTCCACCTCAGGCCGCTCTCGGACACCCCTCGACCCTGCACCTGTTGGTGTCCGTGTTCTACACCGTGGTACCCCCCGCCCTGAACCCCCTCATCTACAGCCTGAGGAACAGGGACATGAAGGTCGCCCTGGGGAAGATAGTAGGGGGCAAATTTTCTCCCAAGTGATAGAGGGATCCTATACTTCTTCTGAAACAGTGCCTTCCCCTTCTCAGAGAGACTTTCTCGGTGACTCCTTACTACAACACACGAGGTCTCTGCTCTGGATGCTCTAATGGAGGACCCACCATAGGTCAATCAGTCGATCAACAGTACTTATCAAGCACTTACTGTGTGCAGAACAGTGTACTAAGCGCTTGGAGTGAATGATAAGATATTCCATATTAAACGCAGGGGTAGATACAAGGTAGTCATGTCGGACATAGTCCCTGTCTCTCATGGGGCTCACAAGGTAGGGGGAAAGGAGAACAGGGATTGAATCCCCATTTCACTGATGAGGAAGCTGAAGTACTGATATGTTAAGTGACTTGCCCAAGGTCGGGTAGCAGGCACGGGGTGGAGCCAGGATTAGAACTCAGGTCTCTGGACTCCCAGTTTCTCACTCTCTATGCCTCAACCTTCTCATCTGCCAAATGGGAATTCAGTATCTATTCTCCCTCCTGCTTAGACTATGAGCACCTCTTGGGAGAGAGGTGATTTTGATCTGATTATCTTGTATCTTCCCTAGCTCTTAATAGTCATTAGAATAATGATTAATAATAATGGTATTTGTTAAGCCCTCACTAAGTGCCGAGGGCAGTCCGATAACAAAACCAAGTAGCTCTTTTTATCTCAACTGTATCGTCACCCACCTCAAACCGCTCTCAGACTCCCCCTCGAAACTGGACCTACTGGTATCTGTGTTCTACACCGTGGTTCCCACGCCCTGAACCCCCTGCTCTACGGCCTGAGGAAAAGGGACAGGATACCACAGTCCACAATGCCAAGTGGAGATAGTTGGTGAACATTATGCATTTGCATAGATGGGAGGAGGGAGATGGCTCAATAGTGCAGTGAGATGCAGAAAAGCTTTGTTTTTAAATTCCTAACTCTCTAAATTGGATCAACCCAATAGCCACCTCTATTCTGTATTTATTTATAGGCATCATATTACTGCATGTTCACCTGTTGCTGTTACATGTTTGTTTATACCCATCCTGAATACTTGTGTATGTACAAAACTTCGACTCCTCGCTCAACTGTTTAATCAATGAATGAATAAGTAGTATTTATTGTGTTCTTCCTCTGAGCAGAACACAGTTCTAAGTGCTTGGGAAAGTACTATAGAAAAGGTAGATGAGATTATGTCCCTCAGAGATCTTACATTTCCCTCAAGCAATGCCCTTTTTTAGTGCTTGCTGTGCAGAGCACTGTACTAACCTCTTCAGAGTATACAGTAGAGTAACTAGACATGATTCCTACATATGGTATTCAATCTATCTGAAAGTTATTATCATTATTGTTGCAATTATTAAACTTTCAATCAGAGGTGTTTATTTAGCACTTCATTGTTACAAAGCACTGTACTAAGAACGTGAGAGAGTACAGTAGAATAAGCAGATCACAGAGGCAATGGTTGACACAACACAACTTGATGATACGCAGGTTGTCAAGAAAATGACTACCATGTATTGGCAGAAATTCCTGAACAACGTGTTGCGCCGAATTGCAAAGGGCACCCTAACACGGAGAAACAGTTTGGCCTGTGGAAAGAACACAGGCCTGGGATTCAGATGATCTTGATTCTAATCCTGGCTCTGCCATCAGTCTAGTATAGGACCTTGGACGAAGTACTTCTCTTCTCTGTGCCTCAGAGATCTCGGAACAGGAGATCTTCCTCCCTCTGACTTCGATTGTGAGCCCTGTGTCAGACAGGGACTGTGTCCTACCTTATTAGTTTGTACCTACCCTAGGATTTAGGACAGTGCTTGGAACATAGTAAGAGCTTAACAAATACCATAAATAATGTTCTGGTTCTTGAGATAAGGCAGCCTGGAGTGGAGTTTCGGCTGGGACAGGTTTTAAACTGATCAATCGATCAATCAATAGTATTTATTGAGCATTTACTGTGTGCAGAGCCCTGTACTACGTGTTTGGGAGAATATAATGCAACAGAGTTGGGAGACACATTCCCTGCCCACGACTAACGTACAGTCTAGAGGAATTAGTCAATCAATTGTATTTCTTGAGCTCTGACTGTGTGCAGAGGACTGAACTAATCACTTAGGAGAGTATACTACAACAGAGTTTTTAGACACATTTCCTGCCAAAAAGAGCTTACAGGCTGAATGAATTAATCAATCAGTGGCATTTATTGAGCGCGTATTGTGAAGCAGTGTGGCTTAGTAGAAAGAGCAAGGGTTGGGAGTCAGAGGTCGTGGGTTCTAATCCCCGCTCCACCAGTTGTCAACTGTGTGATTTTGGGCCAGTCACTTAACTCCTCGGTGCCTCGGTTACCTCATCTGTAAAATGGGGATGAAGTCTGTGACCCCACGTGGGGCAACCTGATAACTTTGTATTTACCCCAGTGCTTAGAACAGTGCTCGGCACTTAGTAAGCGTTTAACAAATGCCATCATCATTATTATTATAATTATTACTAAGCACTTTGGAGAGGACAATATAACAGAGTTGGTAGTTATGTTCTCTCCCTACAACGAGCTTACAGTCTACAAGTGGAGAGAATGATAGGATGAAAGAATGAATCTCTTAAAAATAAGAGGACATTTTCCTCCAGGTTCACAATTTGCGAACTAAAATTTTCCACAAAGCAGATTTCATGTCCTTGTTCCTCAGGCTGTAGATTAGAGGGTTCACAGACGGAGGCACCACAGCATAAAACACCGACAGAAGCAGATCAAAGGCGGGAGAACATTTTGGTCTTGGATTGAGGTAGGCGAAGCCACTTTGGAGATAAAGTCACGACGGCAAGGTGGGGCAGCCAGGTGGGGAAGGCTTTGGCTCCGCCCTCAGTGGCCGGCATCCTCAGCACGTCCCGGAAGATGTGCACGTAGGAGAGGTGAGGGACACCAAACGGAGGAAGGCGAGGCTAGAAATGGCGTTTGCGACCCCTACTTTTCGGCCGATCACACTGGAGTCAGAGAGCGCCAGGAACTTCCCAGACTGAGTCCCTCCTTCCTCTCCCCCTCCTCACGCTCCCCATCACCCCCGCCTTACCTCCTTCCCCTCCCCACAGCACCCATATATATGTATATATATTTGTACATATTTATTACTCTATTTATTTATTTATTTTACTTGTACTTATTTATTCTATTTATTTTATTTTGTTAATATGTTTTGTTTTGTTGTCTGTCTCCCTCTTCTAGACTGTGAGCCCGCTGTTGGGTAGGGACCGTCTGTATGTGTTGCCAACTTGTACTTCTCAAGCGCTTAGTACAGTGCTCTGCACACAGTAAGCGCTCAGTATATACGATTGAATGAATGAATGAATGAACTGGGGGATGTCGCAGAAGAACCGATGGATCACGTTAGACCCGCAGAATGGCCCGGAGAAAGTTGCGGCCGTGTGCATGAGGCCGGAGAGGACCCCGATGAGCCAGAAGGCAGCCGCCATCTTCCCACAAACATTTCAGTCCACGATGTCCTCGTAGAGCAGGGAGAGGCAGATGGCCACGTAGCAGTCGTAGGACATCGCCGCGAAGAAGGTCATTTCGGAAGTTACCAAAAACATAAAGACGAACACTTGTGTAATACGGCCCAGAAAGGATATGGAACGGTTCTGGGTAAAGGAGTTGAATATATATTTAGGGATGATGACTAAGATTTGGCAAAGGTCGAGGACGGACAGGTTCCTGAGGAAGAAGTACAGGTAGGCCAGGAGGAACAGTGCTGCATGGACACGCTGCAGCTCCCGGACCTCCGGGAATACCAGCAGGAGGAATTTCCTCACTGCCTTGCAATGGTTCATTGCCGTCTCATCAGTGCCCTGAAAGAAAAATGAGATGATTCAGCACTGTTGAACGGTCTCATTGGTAGCTAGCAAAACACGTACGCGATCCCTGCCAAATCAGTTGATTAGTGGCTCAATCAACCAACTATATTAACGGAGAGCTTCCCGGGTGCAGAGTCCTGTATTAAGCGCTTGTGAGAGTGCACAATAGCCATAAAGCATGCACATTCCCTGCCTACAACGAATTTACAGTCTAATATCGCCTACCCATTGACAGAGGGGGGTCTAAGAAACTGATGTGTCCTAACAAGACCAAGGCTGTACAAATCCATTTTTCCCCAAACTGTGCCCAAAGAACGTGTCTTCCTTAAGTGAGTACGGAATTTGCCAAAGATGCAGGACAATCAATCAATAGTATGTGACCATGAAACAGCTTGCCTCACTGGAAGGAGTTAGAGGTCCTAGATTCTAATCCTGCCCTGCCACCTGTCTTCTGGGTGACCTTAGGCAAGTCACTTCACTCCTATACGTCTCGGTTGCCTCATGTGCAATAATAAGAATAATGACGCTTTTTGTTAAGTGCTTACTACGTGCCGAGCAATGTTCTAAGCGCAGGGGATGATACAAAGTAGTCAAGGTGTCCCACCTGGGGCTCACAGACTTCATTCCCATTTTACAGATGAAGTAACTGAGGCCCAGAGAAGTTAAGTTACTTGCCCAAAGTCACCCAACTGATAGGTGGCTGGGTGGGAATTGGAAACCATGACCTCTGACTCTCAAGCCTATGCTCTTTCCTCTAAGCCACACGGCTCCCTAGACTTTTCTAGACTCTAATCTGTAAAATGGGTATTAAGACTGTGAGTCTCCATAAGGGTCAGGAACTGGGTCTAACCTCATTAACTTGTATCTAACCCAGCGCTTAAAACAGTTCTTGACTCATAGTAAGCTCTTAACAAATATAATAATAATAATAATAATAATAATAATAATAATAATAATAATAATGATAAGTAATGTCCAATGAGACTTGCACAAATTGTTAATGGGTTTCCCAAGAGGAAATAGGTGATGGCTAAATATTTTTCACCACCAGAGGAATCTGGGAGCAACAGAAGTGATCCCTATCCTTGAGAGACGATGAGACAGACAGAACCTGAATTTGCACAATAGGAATAGTAGTCAAAGCATACATAAAACTCGTCTAAAAATTAGTAATGAATGAATAGGAAATGCACTATAAAGATAAACAAACGAATGCTAAGTGGTTCATGGGACGGTATAGGCATGGATGAATTGTTCTATGAGATCTCAATCTTGTCTATTCATTCATACATTCATTCAACCGTAGTTATGGAGTGCTTACTGTGTGAAGAGCACGGTACTAAGCGCTTGGGAAGTACAAATAGAGATAGTCCCTACCCAACAACGGACTCACAGTCTAGAAGGGGAGACAAACAACAAAACGAAACTAGTAGACAGGTGTCAATACCATCAGAATAAATGTAATTATATCTATATGCACATTATTACATTATTAATAAAATAAATAGAATAATAAATATGTACAAATATGCACAAGTGCTGTGGGGAGGGGAAGGGGCTAGGGCAGAGGGGGGTGATGGGGAGGGGAGGAGGAGGTGGAGAGAAAAAAGGGGGGCTAAACCTGGGAAGGTCTAGTGGAGGAGGTGAGCTCTAAACAGGGCTATGAAGGGAGGAAGAGAGCTCGTTGGGGGGTGGTATGGGGAGGAAGGGAGTTCCATGCCAAAGGTAAGACGTGCTTCAGGGGTCGACGGCTGGACAAGCGAGAACGAGGCTCAGTGAGGAGGTTAGCAGCACCAGAAGTGCAGAGTGTGTGGTCTGGGCTGTAGAAGGAGAGAAGGGAGGTGAGGTAGGAGGAGGAGAGATGATGGAGAGCTTTGAAGGCGATAATGAGGAGTTTCTGCTTCATGCGAAGGTTGATAGGCAACCACTGGAGGTTTTCGAGGGGGGGGAGCGGCATGCCCAGAGAGTTTCTGTGCAAAGAAAGGCAGCAGAGTGAAGTACAGAGTCTATACAGTCTATCTCACCACTGACTTCTCGCCTGCTTCCTGCCGCTGGCGTTGAATGCCTTCCCTCTTTATATCCGACAGACGACCACTCTTCCCCTCTTCATATCTTCATTGAAAACGCATCTCCTCCAAGCGGCCTTCCCCGAACTAAGCCTTCGTTTCCTCTTCCCTCACTCCCTTCTGAGTCGGCCCTACACTTGGATTTGCATCCTTTATTCACCCCTCCCTCAGCCCCAAGGCACTTATGTCCATATCCATAATTCATTTACTTACAATAGTGTCCATCTCCCCTCTGGACTGTAAGCTCTTGTGTGAGGGGAACGTGTCTACCACCTCTGGTCTTCTGTACTTTCCCAAGCTCATAGCACAGTGCTCCACCCAGAGTAAGTGTTCAATAAATACCATTGATTGAATGATTCACTGAGATGGGTGTCAATAAATTCATTATCACCCTCTTGACTGTAAGCTCATTCTGCGAAGGGAATGTGCCTGCTTATTGTTATATTGTACATTCCCAAGCACTTAGTACAGTGCTTTGCTCACAGTACGTCCCCAGTAAATACGAGTCAATCAATAAATGAATAAGCTCCTTCTAAGTGGACTGTTGTTGTCAAAGAAAGAGTAATGAGAATGACATGTGGTTGATGGGATTTGGCCACGGTACCTTTCAAAGTGCGACATCCGTTTAATCCTTCATCCTTGGATCTGAAAGTCTCCCACAGGTCCCTGGCATCTCAGAACAAGTGGGCAGTAAGGTTCTTTTTGCCTCCTCACTTGTGGCCCAATGACGAAGAGCAGAACAGGAAGAATTTACCTCTCGGCACCGGCTACGAGGTAAAATGGGAGAATCGCCGAACTGATTTTCCTGGATCCTCCCGTTATACCCCCGTGACCTCATTGGGCACCGAGATCTGTAACTGACAGAACTTCTCCTCTCCCTTTCGCTTACGGACTTTATCAGTAGTAATGGGGATCAGGGGTATGAAAACAGGAAGAGAGATGTATGACTCTCAGTTCAGGGGAATGGAAATCCACGGAAACGAAGACCGACTTCCTTCCAATCTCCCGCTATGCTGAAACAGGTCGGAAAGCTGTGTGAAGGGCTTGGATCGGAATTGAAAGACTGGGAGTTGGGGATGATGTGTAATAACTGTCAAGATTTTGCTGAGGAGATGAGGATCAGGTCCTTTGCTTTTCTAGCGTTCAGGGTTCTGGGAACCCAAGCATGAGAGCAAGTTCTGAGGATTAGGATGGGGAATTCATACTTTAATTAGTTCCTCTGTGCAGAACAATGGAAGTGGTCCTTCTGTGGCCCAGATTCGAGGATGATGTAGATGTGGGTTTGGGACTGTGGATCCCAGCTTGGTGTCCAGAATTCCAGAGGTTCGGTTAAACAGCAGAGCAATGGAACACCGACCCAGAGACAGAAGTAATTGATCTGAGTTTTATAAACTCAGTGATTCCATCACGCAAATATCCCCGCGCTGGTAAATTGTGGTGGATGATATGCTCATCTCTTTGTTGTTAGTGGGTGTGGCTGCCTTGAGGCATATCCCGGGTGGTGAGCATTCATATCCTGCTATTTTGTGTTGCATTTGATAAGCACTTACTGGGTGCTGAGCACTGATCTAATCGCTGGAGTAGATAGAACATAATCGGTCCCCACAGGGCTCACATTCTAAGTAGGAGGGAGAACAGGGATTGAATCCCCATTTTGCAGTTGAGGAAACTGAAGCACAGAGATGTTAAGCGAGTTACCCAAGGTCCGACAGCAGGCAACAGGCAGAGCCTGGATCAGAACCCAAGTCTTCCACCTCTCAGGCTCTTATTATATACACGAGGCCACGCTGCCCTTGGTTTTACCCACTCAATATTCCAATGTTCCTATTTGGAACTCCCCCCCCCCCCCCACAAATCCACCAGATGACCGCATTCATTTTCAAAGTCCTCCAAAAACCACTTCTATTTCCAGAACCAGAAACATTTGGGTCTCTCCCCCTTATCCACATGATGAACAAGCCTGCTAGCCTGTTTCAGGTAGCAATCAAAATCAATTAATTAATCAATCAGAGTCTCCAATACCACAATATAGAACAACAGCCCAGATTAGCATTACATAGTGCTTGGTACATAGTACACGCTTAACAAATACCATTATTATCTAGATGTTTCTCCCCTTCTAGACTGCAAGCTCGTTATGGACAGGGAACATGTCTGCTAATTCTGTTGCATTGTACTCTCCCAAGTGCCTAGTACAGTGCTCTCTACATAGTAAGCACTAAATAAATACCACTGATTGATTAACTCTCTCTCCTTCTAGACTGCAAGTTCGTTATGGCTTGGAAATAGCTCTGTTAATTCTGTTGTACTGTACTCTCCCAAGGACGTAAAACAGTGCTCTGCACATAGTACGTGCTGAATATATACCACTGACTGATTGATTAATCCCCAGTTCAACGTCAGAGTCAGAGCATTTGGGGAAAGCGTAGATGGATGAGACAAAATTTCCAAAGTCTTTCATTGGAGCTACAGACATTTGTCTCCCTTTCTAGACTGTAAACTCACTTGGGTAGGGAACCTGTCTGTTGAAATGTACTTTCAATGTTCTTAATACAGTGCTCTGCGTGCAGTAGGTGCTCAATAAATACTACTGATTGATTGATTGATTGATCAGTTAAAGGGTAAATGAAGATGAAGAGACCGAACAGCCACAATCGTATATTGGAGTTAGTGGAATCTGTCTCTTCTTCTTGTTGGAAATGTGAGGTCCCGAGTAGTCCGTTCACCCCAGTGAGGTACGAGTGACGAGTCAGAAGAATGACCGACTAATCCGTACACCCCAGTGAGGTACGAGTGATGATAGAGGACAGAGTTGTGAGCATGAGTGTCTCAAGACCCTGATAGGGTCAAAAGAAGAATGACTCGAAAGGGACAAGTCACCAGAGCAGAAAGGCAGGAAAGTGGCTGTGCGCCCGTTCACCCCAGTGGGGTACAAGTGAACAACAGCCCCGATCCCATCTCCCCCTGCAGCCTTTATTACAGCTTCAAATAATGAGACTGAAGGGAAATGTAACAGTTTAACAGAAATGTCTCTCTCCCTCCCTGCAGGCTCGTGTCTCCTCCTGCCTTCAAGACATCTCCATCTGGATGTCTGCCTGCCATCTAAAACTCAATATGTCCAGGACTGAACTCCTTATCTTCCCTCCCAAACCCTGCCCTCTCCTTGACTTTCCCATCATTGTAGACGGCACTACCATTCTTTCCATCTCACAAGCCCGAAATCTTGGTGTCATCCTCGACTCTGTTCTCTCGTTCACCCCTCACATCCAATCCGTCACCAAAACCTGCTGGTCTCACCTTCGCAACATCGCCAAGATGCGCCCTTTCCTCTCCACCCAAACCTCTACGCTGCTGGTTCAATCTCTCATCCTATCCCGACTGGATTACTGCATCAGCCTCCTTTCTGATCTCCCATCCTCCTGTCCCTCCCCACTTCAGTCTATACTTCACGCTGCTGCTCGGATCATCTTTGTTCAGAAACGCTCTGGGCATGTTACCCCCTTCCTCAAAAATCTCCAGTGGCTACCAGTCAACCTAGGCATCAGGCAAAAACTTCTCACTCTCGGCTTCAAGGCTCTCCATCACCTCTCCCCCTCTTACCTCATCTCCCTTTTTTCCTTCTACAGCCCAGCCCGTACCCTCCACTCCTCTGCTGCTAACTTCCTCACTGTGCCTCGTTCTCGCCTGTCCCGGCGTCGACCCCAGGCCCACGTCCTCCCCCTGGCCTGGAATACCCTCCCTCTGCACATCCGCCAAGCTAGCTCTCTTCCTCCGTTCAAAGTCCTACTGAGAGCTCACCTCCTCTAGGAGGCCTTCACAGACTGAGCCCCCTCCTTCCTCTCTCCCTTCCCACCCCCCGCCCTATCTCCTTTCCCAACCTACAGCACCTGTATATATGTTCGTACAGATTTATTACTCTATTTTACTTGTACATATTTACTATTCTACTCATTTTATTTTGTTAATATGTTTTGTTTTGTTGTCTGTCTCCCCTTTCTAGACTGTAAGCCCGTTGTTGGGTAGGGACCATCTCTATATGTTGCCCACTTGTACTTCCGAAGCGCTTAGTACAGTGCAGTGTGCTTTGCACTCAGTAAGCGCTCAATAAATATGATTGAATGAATGAATGAATGAATGAATGAATGAATCATTCCTTCTGTACATAAAGTGTGGAAGTCTCGATTAGGATTGGCGGGGATTATAAACAACCGGTCTTTGAAGCAGAGAAGCAGAGAGGGTCTGGTGGATAGAGGAGCAGCGTGGCTTAGTGGAAAAAGCCCGGGCTTGGTAGTCAAAGGATGTGGGTTCTAATTCCTCCTAGACCACTTTTCTGCTTTATGATCTTGGGTAAGTCACTACAAATCTCTGTGTCTCATTTACCTCATCTGTAAATTTAGGGATTAGGCTATGAATTCCACGTGGGCAGGGACCATGACCAACCTGATTACCTTATAAGGTTTACCTGATTACCCTAAGGCTTAGAATACTGCACTGAATAAATAAGATTTAAATACAAAAAAGAAAAAGTCGGAAGAGCTGGGTCCTAATGCCATCTCTGTGCCTTATTGATAATAATAATTATAATTATGGTATTTGTTAAGCACTTAGCTATGTGCCAGGCACTGTACTAAGCGTCTCATTTCAGCTGTGTGACCTTGGCCAAGTAACCTAACTTCTCCATGCCTCAGTTCCCTTATCTGCAAAATGGGGATCAAGCCTGTGAGCCCCATGTGGGTTGGCAAAGGATTTACTCAGTTTTGTGTTTTTGTTCCATTCCATGCAGCATCTTCCGTTGTTTATAACTCCTGCCCGGTTGCGAGGGCTAGGATAAGATCCTTTGTCGTGGCCTACTGGGTAGAGCACGTGTCTGGGAGTTAGAAGGGTCTGAGTCCTAATCCCGGCTTTAACGCTTGTCTGCAGTGCGGCCTTGGTCAAGTCACTTCCCTTCTCTGGGACTCAGTTCCCTCATCTGTAAAATGTGGGTAAAAACTGTGCGCCCCATGTGGGACGGACTGTGTCCAACCTGATTACCTTGTATCCACACCAGTTCTTAGAACAGTGTGTGACACTTAGTAAGCACTTAAAAAATACCATTATTATTATTATTATTATTATTATTATTATTATTATTATTATTATCCTTGGCCACCCAATTGGCTTTGGGAAAATGAGACTTTTGAGAGGAAGATTTCTCCTAAAAATGGCGTCTTTTGACCACTGGAAACAGAGTTCATTTATTAAACACATTCAATCATATTTATTAAGTGCTTAGTGTGTGCAGAGCACTGTACTCTGTTCATCGTACTTGACAATGTGAGTTACCGGGACCAGATTAGAACCATCCTGACGTCCTTGGAATGGCCGACCCTGTTTCTCTGTCCGTTTTGGTTGCCACGAAAATTGCTTTTTCAGGCAGTTTACCGGAGAACCCTCCAGTCCTCTGCCTGGCCGAATCTCCTCGTGTCCAGAGTTCGCGGGAGGGATTAAAACCGTACTGTACTGGCCGAGTCGGTGAGAAGGTTGGTTGGGAGCTGACGCGTTTGTGTCAATTCCCGTGATGAGCGATTGCAACCCTTCTGGGCAAGCTGGCCTAAATCTTAAGAACTGTTTCGGCCATGATGAAAAAAGAAAGAAAATCAGCGTTTGTCAACTTTGTAATTGCCGTCTCTGTCCTGGTTCTGTCTGGTTTATACCTTCCTAGGGCCGGGATGTTTCTCCGCTGAAACATCCTCCTCCTCGCCTCCCTTCTAGACTGTGAGCCCACTGTTGGGTAGGGACCGTCTCTTTTTGTTGCCAACTTGTACTTCCCTAGCGCTTAATACAGTGCTCTGCACGCAGTAAGCGTTCAGTAAATACGATTGATTGATTGATTGATTGATTGATTGATTGATTAATGTGGGGCAGAGACTGTTTCCAACCTTGTATCTACCCCAGCTCTTACTACAATTCCACGTACAACGGAAGGGCTTAACAAATATCCTCAAACTGTGAGGCCGTTGGTGAGTAGGGATTGTTTCTACCTGTGGCCGAATTGTACTTTCCAACCGCTTAATACAATGCTTTGCACATGGTTAACGCTCAATAAGGATCCTTCCCCTACGGACGCTGCAATGAGGGCCCGGAATCCCCGATCCTTTGCGGCCCGCCATCGGACCGCTAGTACCCTTGTTCCCAGTGGGATCTTTCCCATCCGGTTGTCGCCGCGAGGGCCAGGGATCTCTCTTACCGAGAAGCCTACTAACGGGCTCCAATGACCTGCGGGCGGGCTCATGGCAGTCCCTCTCCTGGACATCTGAATCCCCGTCCGAGAACACCGAAGCCCCAGCCACTGCCCCCCTGCCTCAGGTCCCGTGATCGGTCAGAAGCTCGTATATCTCCCAGATGACCCTCCAGAGTTGAACCCTCTGCCGACCATCCAGTTTCCCTGGACTAGGCCCCCTCACATCTTCACTAGACACACCCCTCGAAGCGACCTCTACTCCATCCAGGTAGCCAACTGGGGCCGTGGAATATTGTGTTCCCCTGCTCCCTCCCCCCATAAGCGACCTTCTCTGGGGAGCCCCCACTCCTTCCTTCCCTGTGTTCGGACCGGATCGGACGTGATTTATACTCCCACCCCCATCCCTGGGGAACAAGGTCCTTGTTCTTACCGTGTTAGTTTAGGAAAAATCCGCATTCTCACCTACTCAGCCCATCCGTGTTATTTAGCTGTTTACCCCTCTTCCCAGGGGTTTCCTCTCCCATGAATCCCCATAACAGTTTCGCCCTTCTCCAGAATTGCAATCCACACGACTCCATCCTCCACCACCTGAGAGGCAATTCTGTCAAAAGCCCCTGGACTCTCCTTGTCATAGGTCATGGGTTCAAATCCCGGCTCCGCCATTTGTCAGCTGTGTGATTTTGGGCAAGTCACTTAACTTCTCTGGGCCTCGATAATCTCATCTGTAAATGGAGATTAAGACTGTGAGCCCCCCGTCGGAAAACCTGATCACCTTGTAACCTCCCCAGTGCTTAGAACAGTTCTTTACACATAGTAAGTGCTTAAAAATACTATTATTATTATTATTATTAGCCTTTTGTTATTTGAATGGCCCATGGACAACTGAACCTTCTGCTCTGGGAATCATCCGCTTATTTTATTGCTGATATTGCATGTTAACTGTTAGCTGCTTTGTGTGATGTCATCATCTGGTTATTTTATTGTTGCTATTTCATGTTCATTGTTAACTGCTTGCTGTGCTGTCAATTACCTCGCTGACCTCACCATGAACTATCAATTCCCCTGCTCCCATCTGCCCTACCCAGTCTTCACCTTCCCCTTCCCCTCTCCCACCCAGCCCTTTCTCTCTCTTTGCCCCGCCCCCCCTCCTCCCCACCTCCTCCTCAGAATTCCTCTGTACCAGAGCCAACCCTCAACCCCTCCTTTCCAACGCCTTCTCTCCCCTTCTCCCCAACCCGGCCCCATCCCAGTTTTCCTTTCTCAACGCCACCCCTCATCTCCCAGGCCACAGCCAACTCATTCCCATCCACAGCCTCCCCACCTCTCGCACGCTTACCCCTCCGTCCACTCCCTCACCTCCCTCCACAGCTGTTGCCAAGTGTGGCCTATGGAACCCCCGCTCCATTATAGGTAAGCTCCCTTTCATCCTTGACCTGTACCTTTCCCGCTCTCTCCTACTCCCCGGCTCACCCCGATAACACGGTCTCTTCTGCTGCTCTCTCCAGCGGAGGCGTCTTCTTCTCACACTACCCCAGACTCACCGGGAAATCAGGATGTGTCGGCTTCCTTTTCGCATCATTCCTCCTCCCCCTTCACTTTCTTTTCCCTCCTTTGAAGCCCATATTATCCTCCTCTTTTTTAAGCAATTTTGACCCCTTTCCAACCTTTCTTCCCTCCTTTTCCATTCCACTCTAATTCTCGGACACTTCAACATCCACATGGATGTAACCGGTGACTCCTCTGCTGCCCGCCTTCTATCTCCCCTTGACACTGCAAACCTCCTGCTCCACCCCACCTGGCTCACTCGTCAAATTGGCCACACCCTCGACCTCATCATCTCCTAACGCTGCACTATCGCCACCCTCACGAACTCAGAAATCCCTCTCTCTGATCATAAACTTCTCACCTGCCTCCTCACTCACACTCCTCTCCCGTGTAAATGTATACTGCTCCCGCACAGAGACTTTCTCTCGATCCCATCCATGTCTCTCAGCGCATCACATCCCACCTCGCCTTTCTATTCTTTCTACACACTCTTGATGACCAGATTACTGTTCTCAGCTAGACCCTCTCTACTCAACTCAACTCACTCACTCCCCTTTCCCTTCGTCAATCTCGCACGATTAAACCACAGCTTTGGATCACTGCTATTGTCCACCTGCCTCTCTCTTATGCTCGAGCTGCTGAACACTGCTGGCGAAAGTCTAAACACCAAACCAACCTTGTTCACTCTAAGTTTATCTTTCCCTGCCTTGCCTCTACCCTCTCCTTTGCCAGGCAAAATTATTTTCTTCCCTTATTGACACCCATACCCATCACCCCCGTCAGCTGTTCCGGACACTTAACTCCCTCCTCAGGCCTCCTGTTCCTCAACCTCCTCTATCCCTCACTTGCTACGATCTGGTCACGTACTTCATTAGTAAAATTAACACAATCAAGTCTGACTCCCCAAAGTCACCTCTCCCTCTTCTCCATCCCCCCGGCTCTCAACCTTCTATGCTACTTTCCCATTCTTTCCAGCAGTATCTTCTGATGTGTTCTCCTCCCTCCTCTCAAGTGCCACCCCATTCACCTTTTCTTCGGACCCCATTCCCTCTCACCTTATGAAATCTCACGCCCCTTCCCTCCTCCCCTCCTTAACTTTCATCGTCAACCGCTCACCCTCTATTGGTTCCTTCTCCTCTGCCTTCAAAAATGCCAATGTCTCTCCCATGCTAAAGAAGCCCTCTATTGACCTCACTGCCCCGCCTAGATATCGCCTTATCTCCCTCCTACACTTCCTTTCCAAACTCCTAGAGTATGTCCTCTAGACTTGCTGCCTCGAATTCCTCAACTCCAACTCTCTCCTAGATTTTCTCCAATCTGGCTTCCGTCCCCTAAACTCCACCAAAGCTGCCCTCTCAAAGGTTACTAATGACCTCCTTCTTGCCAAATCCAGTGGCTCCTACTCTATTCTAATCCTCCTCGACCTCTCAACTGCCTTCAACAAAGTGGACCACCACTTCTGAACACACTCTCCAACCTTGGCTTCACAGACTACGTCCTCTCCTGGTTCTCCTCTTACCTCTCTGGCCATTCAATCCCCGTCTTCTTCGCGTGTTCCTCCTCGCCCCTCCCATCCCCATACTGTAGGGGTTCCTCAAGGTTCAGTTCTTGGTCCCATTCTATTCTCCGTCAATACTCACTCCCTTAGTGAACGCATTTTCTTCCACAGCTTCAACTTCAACTATCATCTCCCCTGTTTTCTTTACCTTCCTCCAGTTCCACATCGCCTCCTGGCTTCAGAACATCTCTACCTGGGTATCCAGCCGCCACCTAAAACGGAACATGTCCAAGACTGAGCTCCTTATATTCCTTCCCAAACCCTCTCCTCTACCTGACTTTCCACTCACTGTAGATGGCACGATCATCTTTCCCGTCTCACAATCCTCAACTTTGGTGTCCTCCTTGACTCCGCTCTCTTATTCACCCCCCACATCCAATCCGTCACCAAAACCTGCCAGATTCACCTCCACAGCAACGCCAAGATCCTCCCTTTCTTCTCCATCCAAACCACTGCCTTGGTGGTTCAATCTCTCATCCTATTCCGACTGGATTACTGCATCAGCCTCCTTTCTGATCTCCCATCCTCCTGTCTCTCCCTGCTGTAGTCTATACTTCACTCTGCTGCCCGTATTATATGTACTGAAACGCTCTGAGCATGTCACTCCCCTCCTCAACAATCTCTAGTGGTTGGGTATCAACCTTCGAATCAAGCAAAAACTCCTCACTCTCTGCTTCAAGGCACTCCATCACCCCGCCCCCTCTTACCTCACTTCCCCTCTTTCCTTCTGCAGCCCAGTCCGCACACTCTTCTCCTTTGCCGCTAACTTCCTCACGGTGCCTCGTTCTCACTGTCCCGCCATCGACACCTGGCCCACGTCCTACCACTGGCCTGAATACCTTCCCTCCACACATCTGCCTAACTAGCTCCATTCCTCCCTTCAAAGCTCTATTGAGAGCTCAACTCCTTCAGGAGGCCTTCCCAGACTAAGCCCCCCCACAACTTTTTCCCTCTCCTTCCCCTCCTCCCCTCCCCGTCGTCTCCCACTCTGCCCTACTACCTTCCCCTCCCCCAAGCACTTGTATATAATCGTACATATTTATTACTCTATTTTATTTGCACTTATTTACTTATTTGTACTCTATTTATTTTATTAACGATGTGTATGTAGCTGTGTCTATTTATTCTGAACGTATTGACAGCTGTCTACTTTTGTTTTGTTGTCTGTCACCCCTTCCAGACCGTGAGCCCGTTGTTGGGTACGGACCTTCTCTGTATGTTGCCGATTTTTACTTCCCAAGCGCTTAGTAAGCGCTCAATGAATACTATTGAATGAATGAATGAATGAATGAACGAATGAATGAAAGTAGTGACCACAGTGAGGCTGACTGGAGTTACTCCTTTTGAGACACACATCAGTGTGACAGGTCATATGCTCCCCATGGGGTGGTATAGTGGGGCAGGGCCGCCACCCTGCCGTTGGGGCCAGGCCCGAGAGATGTCGGTCCCACGGGAAGCCAGCCCCAAACAGGACCTAATAGACCCCTCAGCCCAACGCGTGGCCCGTCCTTCCGGTGGAATCCTCCATAATCGACAGGTAGTTTTTCCAGAAAGGCCCGCCCTAGCCGAGAGCCAGTCATGTTCCCAGTGGAAGGGAAGGGGAGCCTGGACCCTTTACATCTCCGGGAAAACTTTCTGTGGCCGACGTCCGGGAGCTGAAGGGACAGGAGTGGTTGTAGGACAGCAGAGATAGGCGGCCATCTCTGTCCGGTGAGTCTGGGTCGGGTAGAACACGGATGGGAACTAGTTCACTGGGGTGGGGGGAGTCGGTGACAGAGAACGAGAGAACGATTCCCTGTCTCCTCACATCTCCACGCATAACACATTTCTCTCCCCCCGAGGTCTCCGTCTCTCTCCATCCGCCCAATCTCCTGGGTGGATGGCTGGGATGGAGGAGGGCGGATCAGTGAAAAATGTTACGAGAAGAGCAATCTCTATAACCCCTGACAGGGATGGTTATTTCTGCTACACAATGGTGTTTATTGAGCCACTACGATGTGCAGAGCACTGAACAAAAAGCTCTGAAAGAAAAGATTGGGTAAGTCTCAGTCCCAAATAGGGGCTCACAGTCTAAAAGCAGCAGATAATGACAGAGTCATGATTAGAACCCAAATCCTCTAACCCCGAGGCCAGTGTTTTCATCCATCAGGACACATTGCTTCATGCTTCTGGGACCTGGAATAGGAGCATGAGAGATGATATTTCCCCTATTACCCTATTATTCTACAATTACTACTCTACTGTTTCCCCTATCTCTAATCTATATTAATGCCTGTTTCCCCTTGAAGACTGTAAACCCCACGTGGGAAGGGCACATATCTAACAACCTTCGAATTTACCATCAGCTGTTGTACTTTCCCAAACATTTAGCTCAGTGGTCTGCACACAATAAGCAGATGTATCATGGTCTAGTGGACATAGCCTGGGTCTAGGAGTTAAAAGGAACTGGGTTCTAATCCCACTTCTGCCACTTACCTGCTGTGTGAACTCAGGGAAGTAAGTCACTTCACTTCTCTGGACCTCGGTTCCCTCATCTATAAAACGGAGATTAAGACTGTGAGCCCCACGTGGGACAAGAACTGTGTCCAAAATGATTAGCTTGCATCCACCCCAGAGCTTGGTACAGTGACCGTCACATAGTAGGTGCTTGACAAATACAAAACAGCCAGAAATAAGCACTCAATAAATTCAATCGATGGGTTTGGAAGGCTGAGATTATGGTGCAGGAAGAACAGAGAGGCAGAGAGGGACAGAGAGGGAGAGAGGCTAGAGAAGGAGGAGAGATGGAGGTGTCTACCCTTAACAGGGAGAATAAGCCACTTGTCTGCTGTGTGACCTCGGGCAAGTCACTTAACTTCTCTATGCCTCTGTTAACTCATCTATAAAATGGAGGCTAGGACTGTGAGCCCCACGTAAGAAAGGAACTGTGTCCAACCTGATTTGCTTGTACCCACCCCAGGGTTTAGTACCGTGCCTGGCACATAATGAGCATTTAACAAATACTATTATTATTATTATTATTATTATTATTATTATTATTTCATTATTATTATTATTGGCATGGGGTAGCAAATGGCAGAGGGATGATTGTCTAGGACAGGGATGGAAAGGACAAAGTGTAGTTAGTGGAGCTTTAAAGGGAATGTTAGAGGTGCTGGACGGAGAATGGACAAACCTAATTTATCCTTCTAAAATGGCCGCCTTCACCCGCCAGCACAGCCTGGGGAAAACGTAATGGGGTATAGAGTACAGAACCTGGATTATAGCTCTGGAATAGGCAGTAGCCTGCTAAAGAACTCACTTCATTTCCGGGCCTCAAGGATCTCAACTGTAAAATAGGAATGAAGAATTGTGTCTTTCCCTACCTAGATTGTCACAGTCTTCACAGTTTGACTGGAGTTCCTCCCTGTGAGAGACGTCCGGCTGGTGGGCCACATGGTCCCCATGGGGTGGTCACCTGGGGCAGGGCCGCTTCCCTCCTTGTGGGGCCAGGTCTTGAGCGATGCCAAACTCCCGGGAGCCAGCCCTCAACAAGACAAATGAGGCCCCTCAGCCCCATGTGTGGTCCGTCCCCCGGGAGGAATCCCACACGGAGCGGCAGAGAGCTTGTCCGGAAAGGCCCGGCCTCGCTGAGAGCCCATTACGCTCCGAGAGGGAGGGAAGAGGAGCTGGCACCCTCCACGTCACCCGGAGACCTTCCTGTGGCCAATGTCCGGGAGATGAGGGATCAGGGTTAGTTGTAGGAGAGCAGAGACCAGCTCCCGCTCTCTTCAGTCTGACCAGTGAGTCTGGTCCGGGTAGTACACGGATGGGAAAGGGTTCACAGGGGGGCCGGCGGTGACAGAGAACGAGAAAAATCTCCCCTGTTTCTTAACGTCTGCACACATAAAACAGATCTCTCTCCCTGGTGTCCCAATTGCTCTCCATCCTCCAGATAGCCTGGGTGGGTGGCAGAAATGGTTAGGGATTTATTAAGCACTTATTATGTGCCATGTACTACTACTAATGATAATAATGGCATTTACTAGGAGCTTACTACGTGCAAAGCACTGTTCTAAGCGCTGGGGAGGTTACAAGGTGATCAGGTTGTCCCTCGGGGGGCTCACAGTCTTAATCCCCATTTTACAGATGAGGCAATTGAGGCACATAGAAGTTAAGTGTCTTGCCCAAATTCACATAGCTTATAATTGGTGGAGCCGGGGTTTGAACCCATGACCTGTAACTCCAAAGCCCGTGCTCTTTCCACTGAACCATGCTGCTTCTCCATGTACTAGTACTATGTATTCAGCACTGGGGTAGATGCAAACCTATCAGATTGGACACAGTCCCTGTCCTACGTGGGGCTCACAGCCTTCATCCCAATTTTTCAGATGAGGAAACAAAGGCACAGAGAAGTGAAGTGACTTGCCCAAGGTCGCACAGCAAACAAATGATGGAGCCGGAATTAGAAGTCAGGTTCTTCTGACTCCGAAGTCGGGGGTCTATCCACTAAGCTATGCTTCTTCTCATTGTCTGTGGACAGGCACAGTGTCCTCTGGACCTCCTCTGATTTCAAGGAGCTTAAAATCTAGTGAAGGGGGCTAGACCTTAAATGAATTACAGCGAAAGGATGGCAGAGTTTAAAGACAACGTACGCAAGTGCTACAGGTCTGGGAAGTGATGAGAATAAAACTCCTGAAGGGTTATAGACCCAAGTGCATAGGTGACATGGAAGAGTGGGCCAATCATGTAGGGAAATGAGGTGGTAGTCTGGAAAGGCTTCCTGGAATTAGTGTGATTTGGGTAGGGATTTGAAGATGAGGAGAGTGGTGGCGGCCTGCAGGATATGACGTGTAAGGGAGGTCCAGGCCAGAGGGAGGAAGTGGGCTAGGGGTTCAGACCCGAGACAGACGGAGCAGTGAGTAGGTTGGTGTTTGAGGAGTGAAGTTTGTGGAAAATCGGGGAGCTGAGGTAGGAAGGGGAAAGCTGATTGGGTGCCTTAAAGCTGAGAGTGAGGAGTTTCCGTTTGATGTAGAGGATGGGCAATTATTGAAGGCTTTTGAGGGTTGGGGAGACATGGACTGAACACTTTTAGTAAAATAATCTGGGCAACAGAATGAAGTATGGACAAGAGAAGGGGAGACTGGAGGCAGGGAGGTCAGTGAAGAGGCTGTTGCAGTAATCAAGGTAGAATAGGATAAGTGTTTGGATTAACATGGTAGCAGTCTGGATGGAGAGGAATGGGGGCATTGTACGGATTTCGTGAAGGCAGAACAGACAGGATTTGGTGACAGACTGACGAGAAATATGTGGAGGAGAATGCCAAGGTTACCAGCTTGCGAGACAGGGAGGTTGCTGGTGCTGTTTACAGTGATTGAAAAGGCTGATGGTGAACGGGGATTGGGTAGGAAGACGAGAAGCTCTGTTTTAGACATATTAAGTTTGAGGTGTGAATGGAATAACCAAGTATAAATGTCCTGAAGATGACATTGATTGAAAAGTCTGAGGGAAGCCCGGGTTCGGGAGGTAAGATGAGAGGCTCTGTTTAAGACATGTTGAATTTGAGGTGAGAGTGCGACATCCAAATAAAGATTCCCTGAAGGAATATAAACTGAAGAGAAGGAGAGAGATCGGGGTGGAGATGTAGATTTGGGAATCTATATCTGTGCTGTGGAGATTGGAGGGAGGATGAACGAAGAAGCAGGTAAGAGTGTCTTAGAAGGGACTGAAAGATTTGGGAATCATCTTTGTAGAGACGGGAGCTGAAGCCACGAAGGCAAGCAGAAGAAAGAGGCTAAAACTGAAGCGTGAGAAATATGGGGGAAATATCCCAGACAGAAGGAAATGTAGAGATGAAATTGGGGTGGCTGTTTATATGGGGCAGCCTGGTTTAAAATTTGTCTGCCCCGTGTCAGGTACGGACGTGACAGAAAGCGATCTTCTGTCCCCAGTGTCTAATTCCAGCTTCAGCCTCGCTCCGCCTCCGATCCACTTTTGATTTCTGCAGTTCAGACACAATGCCTGTATTCCAGGACGGTGACCTACTGACTAGGGAGCGAGTGACAGGAGATGATCAGCTAGGGGTGACTGTGGCAAAGTCGCGTAGGAAGACTACATGCTACCCTAAGGGCCCACCACCATGTATGTACCCCCTCTCCAATCCACTCTCCTGTCCCAGTAGCGACAACTCGCACCCTTATACCCTTTCAAGCCCACCCACTCATTGGGTCTTGCTCTCCTGTCTCTTACCTCCAATCCCTATCTAAAATCACATCTCCCGCTGGAAGACCTCCCTGGTTAATTTTTACTTTCCTCTGGTTTTAATCCCCAAACTACCACCCCACACTTTATGCCAATCACACACCTGTTTATTCGGAACGTCCTGTAGCACACACCTTATTTCTTTAAACCCCACGCTTACGTAGTCACTTTCCTTCTTCCTCCTGTAATAATAATAATAATTGTTGTATTTATTGAGTGCTTACTATGTACCAGTAACTGTACAAAGTGCTAGGGTGCATACAAGCAAATGAGGTTGGACACCGCCCCTGTCCTACATAGGGCTCACTTTCTCCATCCCGATTTTACCAATGAGGGACCTAAAGCACGGAGAAGTAAGGCGACATGCCCAAGGACACAAGCAGACAAGTGGCAGAAGCAGGATTAAAACCCATGACCATCTGGCTCCCAAATCCGTGCTCTGTCCACTACACAATGCTGCTTCTCCAACATATCTGTAATATGTTTTAGGATCTGCCTTCCCCACTCGACTGTCAGCTCCTTGAGAGTAAGAATCATGTCTAATAAATCTATTGTACTCTCCTAAGCGCTTATTATAGAGGTCTGTGCATAGTAATTAGTATTATTGATGGGCACTTGGTTCTGAATCCTTTGGTCATTTCATAGCTACTCCATCCTCAGTCCCACAGCAATTATGTTCATATCTGCAATTTATTTGTTGATATTAATGCTTGTTTCCCCTTCTAGACTGTAAGCCCATTGTGGGCAGGAATTGAATCTATAAACTTTGTTGGATTGCACTCCCCAAAGTGCTTAGTACAGTGCTTCTCCACATTAAGCACTCAATAAATACCAATGATGGACAGACAAATTCCTCTACAGTGTACGATCGCTGTAGGCAGGGAGTGTGTCTACTAATTCTGCTGTTTTGTTCTCTCCCAAGCTCTCAATACATTGCTCTGCATATAGCAATCGCTCAGTGTAATGGGGGAGACAGACATTAATATGAACAAATAAATTATAGCTATGGACGTAAATGCTGTGGGACTAAGATTCCACTTACTTTCTCCATAGGTAATCTTTGTAATCCCCAGGAATCGGTCAATGTCACCAAGGTGAAAGAAATCCTGCTGCACCTCGGAGGTCTGGGAGCTGCAGCTGGTCCAGGCTGCGCTGTTCCTTCTGGTCTGCCTGGCGTCCCTGACAGGGAATCTTCTCATCATCACCATCACCGCCACTCACCACGGCTGCCTTCGGTACCTTACATCCACCCTCAGACTCCTCCTCAGCTCTGGACCTGCTGATGTCCGTGTTCTACACTGTGGTGTCCCCCGCCCTGAACCCCCTCATCTATAACCTGAGGAACAGGGACGTGAAAGCCTCCCTGGGAAGGGTCCTAGGTGGGAGCCCATTCACCCAGGATAGAAAGTTCCTAATGATGCCTTGATCCTTTGGTTTCTTTCTCCTTGGATTGACTCTATACAGACTTGGGCAGCCTTCAAAGATCGGAGATATTTGTCTTTAGAGACTTTTCCTGGCTGCCTATTGTGAATGATTTTGACTAGTTTGGTAGAAGAGTTCTTATTCAGCTGTTCTTCATTGGTATTTAAATCTAGTTCCCATGCCAGGGGATGGATCCCTGCACTTGGATTCATCCCCTATATTCATTACCAGCAGAGGGTAGCGTACGGGCCTGGGAGTCAGAAAGACCTGGGTTCTAATCCTGGTTTTGCCACCTGTCTGCTCTGTGACCTTGTGCAAGTCACTCCATTTCTCTGGGACTCAGTTTCCTCATCTGTAAAATGGGGATGAATACTGTGGGCCCCATGTGGGACATGGTTTGTGTCCAACCTGATTAGCTTGTATCTACCCCAGTAGTTAATACAGTGCCTGATAAATAGTAAGTGTTTAACAAATACCATTAAATAAAATTGAAGAGGCAGCTGCTGAAAGGTGTTTTGGACATAATTTTGATTCTCACATCTGCCCAGAAACCAGGAGCAGGAGTACAGGTTGAATTTTTCCAGCCACTTAATGCTCTCGGTTGTCACTCAGTAAACACCATTATGATTTCTCCTCGTACTATTACTGTTGCTATTATTCTTTATTAGATAAAACACTTCAATAATTAAGTATTAATTTAATCAAACAATCAAATTGAAGTGCAACAGAAGGCCGATACATTCTTTTCACACAAGCATCTTATATTTTTCAATAATGCTACAAGTTTCTGTGGCACACAGGCCGTTCAGTGTCAAAACTGAATGAGATCTTGAGGTCTTTTTCTTTTTTTTGCCAAGTCAACCTGAATATCGGATTCAACCATGACTAACCAAATGGGCTAGGATTCCTATTCTCCCTACCATGATATATCTCCAATCCCCAGAGTTGAAACAGAAAGCTATTATTAATCATGGAAAGTGAATGAGGACTCTGTTGAGGTTGTTCTAAGAAGGAGTCCCAGAGTGGGAAGGACATGGGAATGGGCAGTTATTTACGTTGTGGAAACCGGGACCACAAGGAGCCCACGATCCCGGCCTTCCAAGATTCCCGGATGGTCAGGTGTCTCAGCAGAGCCTCGGGCCCGTCCTCCCGCGGGGAAGCACCCAGGAAATAACCAGACCATCGTCTGAGAGGACGGTGCAGCGATCCGGAGAGCCGAGAGGAAGGAGGGAGGATCTTGACAGCTCTCACCCCTCACCTAGACCTTCCTGTCACCAATACCAGCTTCCAGAACGTACGGGATGATCCAGGACAGACGAAATGGAGTGAGCATCTCTCTCAGAAGAGGTCGTTGCTTCCCACCCAGGACAGGTCCGGTGTCTCTAGAGAGGAGTAGGGGAAAGGTGAGGGGCATGGAAAGGAAATTTCAATATAGGAACCGGAAATAACAAGGATTTTCCTGTTCTTTCTTAATAATGAAATTTGTGGTATTTGTTAAGTGCTTACCATGTGCCAAGCCCCATACTCAGTGCTGGAGTAGATTTAATATAATTAGACTGCACACTGTTCCTGTCCCACATGGGGCTCATCGTCTTAAACCCCCTTTTACAGATGAGGAAATAGAGGAACAGAAAAGTTAAGTGACTTGCCCGAGGTCTCCCAGCAGGTACGTGGAGGAGCCGGGATTAAGACCAACGTCCCCAAGGTTCCCAGGACCATCCTTTTTCCACTAGGCTGTGCTGCTTCTCCAATTATGTAGAATTATGTAACCACAATCCTTGCAGATGTTTGCAAATGGAATAGACTTCTAGGATTCAGGAATGGTTTCAGTGCAGCTGGTCCCAAGCTGCGCTGTTCTTCCTGGTCTACCTGGCTGCTCTGACGGGGAATCTCCTCATCGTCGTCGTCGTTACCAACCTCGACTGCCGCCTCCACACACCCACGTACTACTTCCTCAAGAATCTGTCCCTCATCGACCTCTGTTACATCTCTATCACTGTCGCCAACTCTATCCACAACTCCCTGACCAACATTAGATCCATCTCCCTAGTGGGCTCTGCCATCCAGGTCTTTTCTGTGGCATGATTTGCCAGCTCAGAGCTGTCCATCCACATCGTGATGCCCTACAACCTCTATGCCTCTATGTTTCTCCACCTGAGCTAGGAGATCGTCATGGCTCGAGGGGCCTGTGGGAAGATGGCCTATGTCTCCTGGCTCAGTGGGGGCCTATTTGCTGCAAGGTGTTCTGCTGGGAAGTTCTTCCTGTCCTTCTGCAAGTCCAACACCATCCCCCAATTCTTCTGTGACGTCCCCCCTCATCGGAAGATTACCTGCTCTGAGAAGCACATCGCCATCAACGTGACTGTGATTTTTAGGACAGCCTTAGCTGTCGTCTGCTACATTTCCATCTTCACCTTGTACGTGCGCATCTTTCGGGCCGTGCTGATGATGCCGGCCGCTGAGGATCGGGCCAATGTCTTCTCCATCTGCCTACCTCACCTTGGCGTCTTCACTGTTTTCCTCTATGCGGGTGTATTTGTCTACATCAAGCCACCCTCAGACTCCTCTTTGATCGTGGACCTGCGGGTATACGTGCTCCACACAGTGATGCGCCCCTCCCTGAACCCCCTCATCGACAGCCTGAGGAACCTGCACATGAAGACCGCCATGGGACAAAATGCCTCCTTCTTTGTGCAAATAATCTCACCCCACCCGTTGCCCAAGGAATTGTCCTTGTACTTAGCCAGATACTTAGCTGTCCTAAAGGGTTCCCAGAAAACGCTGGACGTTGATGAATTATCAAAGTCTGGGGGAGGCGGTTAAGACTGAAGTATGACTGACAATTTAGTTTTGGAGAGGCGTCAAGGCATAAAGGAAGGGAAGTCTCTGTAGACTGCAACATCACTGTGGGCAGGGAATGCATTTAACAACTCTGTTATACTGAACTATCACAAGTGCTTAGTACGGTAAATTCAGTTTTGGGTCAGTTCTAATCCCTGCTCCGCCACTTGTCTTCTGTGTGACCTTAGGTGAGCCACTTAATTTCTCCGTGTCTCAGTTACCTCATTTTTAAAATGGGGATTAAGACTGTGAACCTCACGTGGGACAACCCGATTACCTGGCATCTACCCCAGTGCTTATAAGAGCGCTTGGCATGTAGCAGTGTTTAACAAATACCATATTTTTAAAAATTTTATCATGGCCTAAAGGAATGGGAATCGCTCTATTCATTCATTCAGTCATATTTATTGAGTGCTTACGGTGTGCAGAGCACTGTACTAAGCGCTTTGGAAGTACAATTTGGCAAAATATACAGACGGTCCCTACCCAAGAACGGGCTCACAGTCTAGAAGGGAAAGACAGACAACAAAAGAAAACATGTGGACAGGTGTCAAGTCGTCAGACCAAATAGAATTAAAACTAAATGCACATCATTAACAAAATAAATAGAATAGTAAACATGTACAAGTAAGCTAGACATTAAGACATCTAGACATTAAGCTCACTGTGGGCAGGGAACATGTCTAACAACTCTGTTATATTGAACTTTTCCAAGTGCTTAGTACAATGCTGGGCCCAGGGCAAGTGCTCAATAAATCTGATTGATTGATTGAGAGTTGAATTGTGATGACAGCTCTGCTACTGGCTTGCTTTGTGACCTACAGGGAATGACTTAACATAGGTAAGATCGCTCTTCCTCTTACACTCTGAGCTCTTGTGGGCCAGGAATTGTGTCTGAACTGATTCTTTTGTTTCTACTCCAGCATGTGGAAGAATGTAGGCACACAACCTGTTAATAAATACAATAATGATATCATTGTTAGTAACGATTATGAAAATATAATGATACGCTCCTTAGCATGACTGTGGGGGTGGGTATTAAAGTCGTAAAATGGGAAGATGTATGAGAGAAGGGAAGAAAGGACGACTGCAGCTCCATCTGTCTTGTCAAATCCATCTTCTCTCGTCAATCCATCTTTCTTTTCTTCCATCCATCCATCCAGAGCACGGGCTTGGAATCAGAGGTCGTGGGTTCTAATCCCAGTTCAGCTACTTTTCTGCCATATGACTCTGGGTAGGTCACCTCACTTCTCTGTGTCTGAGTTACCTCATCTGTAATTTGCAGATTGAGAGTGTGAGTCCCATGTGGGACAGGGACTGTGTCCAAACTAATTACATTGTATCTAATCCAGCACTTAGAACAGTGCTTGGCACATAGTGAGCACTTAATAAAGACCATAATTATTGTCGGTGGTATTTTCTGACCACATCCTGGGTCACATTACTGTAGTAAGCGCTCAGGAGAGTTGCAAAGAGATAAAACTGCACTGTTCCTGCTGTCCAGGAGATAATGATCTAATGGGTAGAGAGACAAAGAATAAATTACGTAGAGGAGGAAGGACAGAAGGGAAAGATGAGAAAGTGGAGGAACGCTTGATTCAAGTGTACACTTTATATAGTCAGTATGAACAGAGCTTCAGCAGATTTGCAATCGGGGTCAGAAGAAGCAACCTTGCCTTGTGGGTAAAGCGCGGGCCGGGAATTCAAATGGACAAGGGTTCTGATTACGGTTCCACCAAATGTGTGCCGTGTGATCTGGGTCAGGGTCGCTTAACGTCTTCGTGCCTCAGTTCCCGCATCCGTAAAATGGGGATTGAGAAGTGAGCCCCACGGGGTCATGGGCTGTGTCCAATCTGATTAGCCTGTAGCTACTCCAGCACTTAGTATAGTGCCTGACATATAGTAAGCGCTTCAAAAATTCCATAAGAAAAAGTTACAGTTGGCTGATTGACTGACAGATTGAGCGGCTCAGGCTGTGAACTAGACAAAGGAGAAACCATTCACAGTGGCTATAGTCTGTTGTTGAAAACAGGAACCGTTGGGAAGCTGGGATGGAGAGGCCGCTATTCCCACAGGAGCCCCTTGTCTCTGACGAGTCTCAGGAACAAAGTATCCAGAGGGTGCTTGGCTTATCCAGGACACGAGGTCCCTCGGCAGGGCCCTGAGCCATCCTCCAGGGTTACCACTCGGAGTAGCTCCTGCTTTATCTACAGGGACGGGTCCCAGTCGGAAGAGCTTCTCGGGGTCTGAGGGATAGCGAGAAGGCATCGAGGGTTCCTCTCTTTTCCTTCCTGGCTGACTGAACCCAGGAGTCTGAAGGCAGAGTCTGAAGACCAGCCCAGCCCTGCTGATGTCAGCGACCCCCAGCTGCACGCTGCCCCGGTGTCGGTGACTGGGGGTGAATAAAATGGAGGGGCAGGGGAAGACGAGGATGAGGATGGAAGAGATGGAGCCAGTCTGGGGCCTGAGGTGGCTGGTTTGCCGGCTCAGAGTTGTTATCATTACTACCGCTATGCCTCCATCTGCCTCCCCCTAAGCTACGAGGTCGTTATGGCTCGAGTGGCCTGTGGGAAGATGGCTGCCGCCGCCTGGCTCAGCGGGGGCCTGTTTGCGGCAATGTGTTCAGCTGGGACGTTCTCCCTATCCTTCGGCGGGTCCAAAACCACAGTCCCCGAGTTCTTCAGTGACGTCCCTCCTCTGCTGAAGATCACCTGCTCCGAGAAGCACAACGCCATCGACCCGACTGAGATTTTCGGAACGGCCTTAGGTGTCGTCTGCTTCATTCCCATAGTCGTATCGTACGCGCGCATCTTCGGGGCCGTGCTGAGAATACCCGCCGCTGAGGGCCGTGCCAAAGCCTTCGCCACCTGTCTGCCTCACCTCGCCGTCGTCACTGTTTTCTTCGATGCTGGTATATTTTTCTACATCAAGCCCCCCTCAGACTCCTCCTTGATCGTGGACCTGCTGGGGTCCGTGTTCTACACAGTGGTGCCCGTGTTCTACACAGTGGTGCCCCTCTCCCTCAACCCTCTCATCTACAGCCTGAAGAACCGGGACATGAATAACGCCATAGGCAGGATCCTAAAAGGTTCACTCACCCAGCTTCCGCTCTGGGAAAAAAGTCTCCTTAATTGTGCAAATAATACCAAACCACCACTTAACCAAGGAATTACCCTTGTATCTAGCTAAATAGTTAGACTTAGCTGTCCTACAGGGTTCACAGAAGACGCTGGACGTTGATGGATTGTCAATGTCTGGGAGGGAGGCGGCCAAGACTTAAGTGAGACTGACAATCCAGGTTTGGGGACGTATCATGGCCTAAAGGAAGGGGCGTCCCTGTAGACTGTAAGATCACTGTGGGCAGGGAATGTGTTTAAAAGCTCGGTTAAACTGAACTCTTCCAAGTGATTAGTACAGTAAATTCTATTTTGGGGCGGTAATAATCCCAGCTCTGCCACGTGTCTTCACTCTGACCTAAAATGAGCCACTTAACTGTTCTTTACCTCAGTTACCCCATCTTTAAAATGGGTATAAAGACTGTGAACCCAATCAGGCACAACCTGATTACCTTGTATCTAACCCAGTGCTTATACCAGTGCTTGACACAAAGCAAGTGTTTAACAAATACCGTAATTTTTTTTAAAATGTTTTATCATGGCCTAAAGGAATGGGAATCACTCTAGATTGTGAGCCCATTGTGAGCAGGGAACGTGTCTACCAACTCTGTTATATTGACCTTTTCCAAGTACTTAGTACAGGGCTGGGTCCAGAGTAAGTGCTCAATAATTAGGATTGATTGATTGAGACTTGAGTTCTAAGGCCAGCTCTGGTAATAGTTTCCTTTGTGATTTAGGGACAGTGACTTAACATTGGCAGGATCTCTCCTCCTCTTACACTCTGAGCCCCTGTGGGCAGCAATTGTGTCTGAACTGATTGTCTTGTTTAGTTTTGTTCCAACATGTGGAACAATTTAGGCACACAACCTCTTAATAAATACAATAATGATAACATTGTTAGTAACGATTATGAAAATAAAATGATTCACTCCTTAGCATAACTCTGGGGGAGGGAATTAAAGTTGGAAAATGGTTGGGGGGTGGTATGGGAAAAGAGAAGAAGTGATGACTGCAGCTCCATCTGTCGTCAAATCCATCCTCTCTCATCAATCCATATTTCCTTCCTTCCAGCCGTCCATCCTTCCAAGCATTCATCTAGCCCTCCATCCATCCATTCATCCATCCATCCATCTATCCATTCATCCATCCATTCATCCTGAGCAAGGTCTCGGGGGTCAGTGGTCGCGGGTTCTAATCCCAGTTATGCTATGTGTCTGCTATATGACCTTAGGCAAGTCACTTCACTTCTCTGTGCCTAGATTACCGCATCTGTGAAATGGGGATTGAGACTGTGCACCCCATGTGGGACAGGGACTGTGCCAAACCCTATTACCTTGTATCTACTCCAGCACTTAGCACATAGTAAGAGCTTAACAGTGCTTCGCACATAGCAAGAGCTTAACAAAGACCATAATTATTGCTATTATTATTATCAATGATATTTATTGACCACATCCCGGGTACAAAGCACTGTAGTAAGCTCTCAGGAGAGTTGAAAAGAGGTATAATTGCACTGTTCCTGCTGTCCAGGAAATTGTGATCTAATGGGGGAGATAGACACAGAATAAATTGCGTAGAGGAGGAGGGACAGAAGGGAAAGATGGGAAAGTTGACAAATGCTTGATTCAAGAGTACAGTTTATGTATTTAGTAAGAACAGAGCTTCTACGGATTTGCAATCAGCTCTAGTCAGAAGAAGCAGCGTTGCTTAGTGGGTAGAGCGCGGGCCTGGGATTCAAATGGACATGGGTTTTGATCCCTGTTCCACCATATGTCTGCTGCGTGAACTTGGGCAGGGTCACTTAACTTCTCCGTGCCTCAGTTCCCTCATTTGTAAAATGGGGATTGAGATGGGAGCCCCAAGGGGGATATGGACGCTGTCCAGTATGATTAGGTTGTATGTACTCCAGCACTTAGTATAGTGCCTAATATATAGTAAGCGCTTCACAAAGACTATAAGGAAAAGTTACAGTTGGCTGATTGACTGACAGATTGAGTGTTTCAAGTTGTGAATTAGACAAAGATGAAAGCACTCACAGTGGCTAAAGACTGTGGGTGAAAACAGGAATCGTTGGGAAGCTAGGATGCAGATGCCGTTGTTTCCACGGGAGCCCCGAGGGCTTGCACCATCGCTGTTGCTACAGGTATCGGACCCTTGTCTCTTCGGAGCCTCAGGAACAACATGACCAGAAAGTGCTTGGCTTGTCGAGACCATGAGATCCCTCGGTAAGGCCCATAGCCATCCTCCAGGGATCCCCCACGGAGCAACTCCTGCTTTTTCTACAGGGACGGGGGCCTGTCTGGAAAGCTTCTCGGGGTCTGAGGGCGAGCGGAGAGGGACCGAGGGCTCCTCTTCTTTTCTTCCTGGCTGACTGACCCCAGGAGTCTGAGGGCAAAGGGGGGGACCATCTCAGCCCTGAAGAGGTCAGTGGCCCCAACACCACGCTGCTCCAGTGAGAGTGACTTGCAGTGAGTGGGCTGGAGGGGTGGGGGCACGAGGAAGAGAATGGAAGAGATGGAGCCTATCTGGAGCCTGAATTGGGGTTCGGAACAGGGCCGCGGCCCCCATCCGGGCAGGGGTGATACAAGGGTGATATCACACCGCGCGGCCTTGCGGCCTTGCTGCTCCCGGAAGGATCCTCTCCTCAGAGCGCCGCAATAGACCCCCCGGGACTCCGTTCCCGAGAAGCCCGCCCGCCCTCCCGCCATCACACCAAGTGGCCTTGCTGCTCCCGGAAGGATCCTCTCCTCAGAGTGCCGCCATAGACGCCCGGGACTCCATTCCCGAGAGGCCCGCCATCACACTGCGCGACCTTACTGCTCCCGGAAGGCTCCTCTCCTCAGAGCGCCGCCATAGACATCCGGGACTCCGTTCCCGAGAGGCCCGCCCGCCCGCCATCACACCGCGCGGCCTTGCTGCTCCCGGAAGGATCCTTTCCTCAGTGCGCCGCCATAGACGCCCGGTACTCCGTTCCCGAGAGGCCCGCCCGCCATCACACCAAACGGTCTTGCTGCTCCCGGAAGGATCCTCTCCTCAGAGCGCCTCAATCGACGCCCGGGACTCCGTTCCCGAGAGGCCCGCCCGCCATCACACCGCGCGGCCTTGCTGCTCCCGGAAGGTTCCTCTCTTCGGAGAGCCGCCATAGACGCCCGGGACTCCGTTCCCGAGAGGCCCGCCCACCCGTCCGCCATCACACCGAACGGTCTTGCTGCTCCCGGAAGGATCCTCTCCTCAGAGCGCCGCCATAGACGCCCGGGACTCCGTTCCCGAGAGGCCCGCCCGTCAGCCATCACACCGCGCGGCCTTGCTGCTCCCGGAAGGATCCTCTCCTCAGAGCGCCGCCATAGACGCCCGGGACTCCGTTCCCGAGAGGCACGCTCGCCCGCCATCACACCGCGCGGCCTTGTTGCTACCGGGTGGATCCTCTCCTCAAAGCGGAGCCATAGACGCTCGGGACTCTGTTACCGAGAGGCCAGCCCGCTATCACAGCGCCCCCACAGACGACCCCTGCTTCCACCCCCCCACTTAAGCGACCTTCCTTTAAGTGCCCCTCATGCCCCCCCCCCGCCAGGTAAAAAGCCCTTGTTAGCACCATGTTACATTAACGACAACCTCATTTGCACCTACTCAGCCCTCCCATACTAGTTGACTGCTCGATCCTCTCCCCAGGTATCTCTGCTCCCTGACCCCCCTTAACAGTCCCACCCTACTCCAGCACTTAGTAGTTTGTATCTGATCTCTGTGACATCATTATCTGCCAACTTTATTATTGCCATGGCATATCGATTGTTTAACTACACCCTGTGATGCCATCGCCTACTTATATCATTGCTACTGTTTTATTGCTTCTGCATCTCAATTGTTAACCTCCTGCTGTACTGTCACTTGCCTTTCTGACCTGACCATGAACTTTCAATTCCCTTGCTCCTAACTGCCATTCCCATTCCTCACCTTCCCCTTCTCCTCTCCCACCCAGCTTTTTCCCTCCCTCTCACCCATCAAGACCATTCCCCCTCACCCCCGACCAAGGATCCCTCTGTACCAGCGCCAGTCCTCCACTCCTCTCTCCCGGCCCCCTCCCTCCCCTTCCCCCCCGCCCCAACCCCATCCCAGGTCTCCTTTCCCATCGCCACCCCCATTCCTACTCTCCCCGCCCAGGCCCCGGCCAACTCATTCCAATCCAAGCCCTCCCCACCCCTCGCACCCTTCCCCCTCCCTCTCCTCCCTCGACAGCTGCTGCCAAGTGTGGCCTCTGGAACCACCGCTCCGTTTTAAATAAGATACTTTTCATCCTGGACCTATACCTTTCCAGCTCTCTACTCCTCCTCCCCCTAACTGAAACAAGGCTGTCTCCGGACGACACGGTCTCTTCTTCTGCTCTCTCCAGTGGAGGCCTCTTCTTCTCCCACTCCCCCAGACTCACTGGAAAAGGAGGAGGTGTCGGTTTCCTTCTCGCTCCCCAATGTCGCTTTCGCACTATCCCTCCTCCCCCTTCCCTTTGCTTCCCTTCCTTCGAAGCCTACATTATTCGCCTCTACCACCCCCTCCAGATTCTTGTAGCCGTCATCTACCGCACTCCCGGCCCCACTTCCAACTTCCTTAAAGACTTTGACCCCTTCCTCACCTTCCTTTTCTCCTTCTCCATGACCACTCTGATCCTCGGAGACTTCAATATACACATGGATATCCCTGACGACTCCTCTGCCGCCCGCTTTCTATCTCTCCTCGACGCTGCCAACCTCTTTCTCCACCCCACCTCACCCACTCACCAACTTGGTCATACCCTCGACCTCATCATCTCCTATCGCTGCACTGTGTCCACCCTCACCAACTCTGAAATCCCTCTCTCTGATCATAATTTTCTCACCTGCCTCCTGACTCACACTCCTTTCCCTTGTAAATCCGTATTACTCCCTCACAGAGATCTACGCTCTCTGGACCCCACCCATCTTTCGGAGCGCCTCACACCCGTCCTCGCCGCCCTCTCCTCTCTACCCAGTCTTGATGATCAGATTACTGCTCTCAACTCTACCCTTTCTACTCAGCTAGACTCACTCGCTCCCCTTTCCCTTTGCCGCTCTCGTACCACTAACCCACAGCCCTGGATCACTGCCACTGTCTGCCTCCTTCGCTCTTATGCTAGAGCTGCCGAACGCTGTTGGCGAAAGTCTAAACCCCATGCCAAACTCGTTCACTTCAAGTTTATCCTTTCCTGCCTTAACTCAGCCCTCTCTTCTGCCAGACAAAACTATTTCTCCTCCCTTATTGACACCCATGCCCATCACCCCCTCCAGCTCTTCTGTACATTCAACTCCCTTCTCAGGCCCCCGGTTCCTCCCCCTTCTCCTTCCCTCACCCCCAACGATCTGGCCTCCTACTTCATTAACAAAATTAAATCCATCAGGTCCGACCTCCCCAAAGTTACTCCCCTCCCTTCTCCAACCCCCCGGCTTTCAACATTCTCTGCTACTCTCCCATCTTTCCCAGCAGTATCCTCAGAGGAGCTCTCATCCCTCCACTCAAGTGCTACTTCGGCCACCTGTGATTCTGATCCCATTCCCTCTCATCTCATGAAATCTCTATCTCCATCCCTTCTCCCCTCCTTAACTTCCATCTTCAACCGCTCACTCTCCACTGGTTCCTTCCCCTCTGCCTTCAAACATGCCCATGTCTCTCCCATCCTAAAAAAACTCTCTCGACGCCACCTCACCTTCGAGTTATTGCCCCATATCCCTCCTACCATTCCTTTCCAAACTCCTTGAACGAGTTGTATACATGCGCTGCCTAGAATTCCTCAACAACAACTCTCTCCTCGACCCCCTCCAGTCTGGATTCCTTCCCCTACATTCCACGGAAACTGCCCTCTCAAAGGTCACCAATGACCTCCTGCTTGCCAAATCCAACGGCTCATACTCGGTCCTAATCCTCCTCGACCTCTCAGCTGTCTTTGATACTGTGGACCACCCCCTTCTCCTCAACAAGCTATCTGACCTTGGCTTCACAGACTCCGTCCTCTCCTGGTTCTCCTCTTATCTCTCCGGTCGTTCATTCTCAGTCTCTTTTGCAGGCTCCTCCTCCCCCTCCCATCCTCTTACTGTGGGGGTTCCCCAAGGTTCAGTGCTTGGTCCCCTTCTGTTCTCGATCTACACTCACTCCCTTGGTGACCTCATTCGCTCCCACGGCTTCAACTATCATCTCTACGCTGATGACACCCAGATCTACATCTCTGCCCCTGCTCTCTCCCCCTCCCTCCAGGCTCGCATCTCCTCCTGCCTTCAGGACATCTCCATCTGGATGTCTGCCCGCCACCTAAAGCTCAACATGTCGACAACTGAACTCCTTGTCTTCCCTACCAAACCGTGCCCTCTCCCTGACTTTCCAATCTCTGTTGACGGCACTACCATCCTTCCCGTCTCACAAGCCCGCAACCTTGGTGTCATCCTCGACTCTGCTCTCTCATTCACCCCTCACATCCAAGCCGTCACCAAAACCTGCCGGTCTCAGCTCCACAACATTGCCAAGATCCGCCCTTTCCTCTCCATCCAAACTGCTACCCTGCTAATTCAAGCTCTCATCTTATCCCGTCTGGACTACTGCATCAGCCTTCTCTCTGATCTCCCATCCTCGTGTCTCTCTCTACTTCAATCCGTACTTCATGCTGCTGCCCGGATTATTTTTGTCCAGAAAAACTCTGGGCATGCTACTCCCCTCCTCAAAAATCTCCAGTGGCTACCAATCAATCTGCGCATCAGGCAGAAACTCCTCACCCTGGGCTTCAAGGCTCTCCATCACTTCGCCCCCTCCTACCTCACCTCCCTTCTCTCCTTCTACAGCCCAGCCTGCACCCTCCGCTCCTCCACTGCTAATCTCCTCACCGTACCTCGTTCTCGCCTGTCCATCCATCGACCCCCGGCCCACGTCATCCCCGGGGCCTGGAATGCCCTCCCTCTGCCCATCCGCCATGCTAGCTCTCTTCCTCCCTTCAAGACCCTGCTGAGAGCTCACCTCCTCCAGGAGGCCTTCCTAGACTGAGCCCCTTCCTTCCTCTCCCCCTCGTCCCCTCTCCATCTCCCCCATCTTACCTCCTTCCGTTCCCCACAGCACCTGTATATATGTATATATGTTTGTACATATTTATTACTCTATTTATTTATTTATTTATTTTACTTGTACATATCTATTCTATTCTATTTATTCTATTTATTTTATTCTGTTACTATGTTTGGTTTTGTTCTCTGTCTCCCCCTTTTAGACTGTGAGCCAACTGTTGGGTAGGGACTGTCTCTATATGTTGCCAATTTGTACTTCCCAAGAGCTTAGTACAGTGCTCTGCACACAGTAAGCGCTCAATAAATACGATTGATGATGATGATTTGTTACCGAATTGCATTTTCCAAGCACTTAGTACAGTGCTCTACACACAGTAAGTGCTCAATAAATACGAATGAATGAATGAATGAGAAGGAGGATAGGTGATTTGCATATCAGTGATCCCACCAGCCCAACCATCACACACTTCTCCTCCTTCCTCCTCAAACCTTGCTACCCTGCCAACTACCCGCCGGGCTA
This sequence comes from Tachyglossus aculeatus, assembly GCF_015852505.1. Classification (NCBI taxonomy): domain Eukaryota; kingdom Metazoa; phylum Chordata; class Mammalia; order Monotremata; family Tachyglossidae; genus Tachyglossus; species Tachyglossus aculeatus. Next base: position 65,323 of record NW_024044900.1, read on the forward strand.
TGGTGCTCCCGCAAAGCATCAGCACTATGGACAGTCACTTCGGCCTTTAGTGGCTCCCGGAATCCCTTGCAGAGCGTAAGTGACAGGCAGGGCTGAGAGAATGGAACCAACTTTCCACAGCCACTGGTACTATCAGCCATTCCTCCCTTTAAGAGTTATTCCTAAATTTTGGGAGAAGAGAAATAGTGAGAATGGTTGTAAATTCCTGCCCTCTTGGGCTCTCTAGCCGACTGGGATAGGTTGACACAGTCTAATTTACTATCAATCCACTAATCCTGAATCAGATTGATTGAGACCATATTGTGTGCAGTGCACGAAGCACTTGGAAAGTAATAATAACAATAGTAGTACTTGTTAAACACTTACTGTGTCCCAAGCACTGTCCTAAGACCTAGCGGTCGATACAGATAACGCAGGTTTGATACAAGCCTTATTCCACATGGAGCTCACTGTTTTAACCCCCGTTTTACATATAAGGTAACTGAGGCTCAGAGAAGTTAAATGTCTTGTCCATGATCACACAGCAGACATGTGGCGGAGCCGGAAATAGAACCCAAGTGCATCTGACTCATTCGTTCATTAGCTCTCATTCGTTCATTAGTTCATTAGACTATTAGCTCTGTGTGGGACGGGGACTGTGACCCACCCAATTTTCTTGTATTCACCCCAGAGCTTGGTACAGTGCCTGGCATGTAATGAGAGAATAAGAAATGTCATAAATAGAAAGGTAAAGGGCATGATCCCTGCATCAAAGACTTCCCAATCTAATAGGCTAGATAAGCAAAATGTCACTTACAGCTAGGAGGAGAAAAGAATGGAACAATGGATATGCGGATGAGAAGCAGCCTGGCTTAATGGAAAGAGCACGATCATGGGAGCCAGAGGTCGTGGGTTCTAATCCCAGCTCTGTCAATTGTCAGCTGTGTGACTTCGGGCAAGTCACTTAACTTCTCTGTTCCTCCATTACCACATCTGTTAAATGGGGATTAAGACTGTGAGCCCCAGGTGGGACAGCCTGATTATCTTCTATCTCCCCAAACGCTTAGAACAGTGCTTGGCACATAGTAAGCACTTAACAAATACTATCAATCAATCAATCAATCGTATTTATTGAGCTTCTACTGTGTGCAGAGCACTCTACCAAGCGCTTGCGAAGTACAAGTTGGCAATATGTTGAGACGGTACCTACCCAACAGAGGGATCACTGTCTAGAAGGTGGAAACAGACAAAACCAAGCATATTAACAAAATAAAATAAATAGAATAAATATGCACAAGTAAAATAAATAAAGAGAGTAATAAATGTGTACAAACATATATAAATATATGCATATATACAGGTGCTGTGAGGAGGGGAAGGAGGTAAGGCTGGGGGATGGGGAGGGGTAGGAGGGGGAGACGAAGGAGGGGGATCAGTCTGGGAAGCCCTCTTGGAGGAGTTGAGCTCTCAATAGGGCTTTGAAGAGGGGAAGAGAGCTAGATTGGCGAATGCGCGGAGGGAGGGCATTCCAGGCCAGGGGGAGGACGGCGGGACAGGCGAGAACGAGGCACAGTGAGGACGTTAGCGGCAGAGGAGCGGAGGGTGAGGGCTGGGCTATAGAAGGAAAGAAGGGAAGTGAGGGAGAAGGGGGTGAGGTGATGGAGAGCCTTGAAGCCGAGAGTGAGGAGTTTTTGTCTGATGCGTAGGTTTCTTGGTAGCCACTGGAGATTTTTGAGGAGGGTAGTAACATGCCCAGAGCGTTTCTGCACAAAGATGATCCAGGCAGCAGCATGAAGTACAGATTGAAGTGGGGAGAGACAGAAGGATGGGAGATCAGAGAGAAGGCTGATGCAGTAATCCAGTCGGGATAGGATGAGAGATTGAACCATCAGGGTAGCAGTTTGGATGGACAGTGAAAGAGCGGATCTTGGCGATGTTGTGGAGGTGAGACCGGCAGGTTTTGGTGACGGATTGGATGTGAGGGGTGAACCAAACAGCAGAGTCGAGGACGACACCAAGGTTGTGGGCTTGTAAGACGGGAAGGATGGTAGTGCCGTCAACAGTGATGGGAAAGTCAGGGAGAGGGTAGGGTTTGGGAGGGAAGATAAGGAGTTCAGTCTTGGACATATTGAGTTTTAGATGGCGGGTAAACATCCAGATGGAGATGTCTTGAAGGCAGGAGGACACACGAGCCTGAAAGGAGGGAGAGAGAGCAGGGGCAGAGATGTAGATTTTGGTGTCATCAGTGTAGAGGTGAGAGTTGAAGCCGTGGGAGCGAATGAGTTCACCAAGGAAGTGAGTGTAGATAGAGAACAGAAGAGGACCAAGAACTGACCCTTGAAGAACCCCTACAATAAGGGGATGGGAGGGGAAGGAGGAGCCGGCAAAAGAGAGTGAGAATGAATCGCCGGAGAGATGAGAGATAAGACCAGGAGAGGACAGAGTCTGTGAAGCCAAGGTTGGATAGTGTGTTGAGGAGAAGGAGGTGGTACACAGTGTCGAAGGCAGCTAAGAGGTCGAGGAGGATTAGGATAGAGTATGAGTCGTTGGATTTGGCAAGCAGGATGTCATTGGTGACCTTTGAGAGGGTAGTTTCCGTGGAATGTAGGGGACGGAAGCTAGATTGGAGGGGGTCGAGAAGAGAGTTGGCGTTGGGGAATTCGACGTAGCGTGTGTAGACGACGTGTTCAAGGAGTTTGGAAAGGAATGGTAGGAGGGAGATAGGGTGATAACTAGAAGAGGAGGTGGGGTCAAGGGAGGGGTTTTTTTAGGTTAGGAGAGATGTGGGCATGATTTTCCCCGACATATAATGTCATTCGGTGGGGGATTAGCTCCTGAATTGACTCATTTCCCCGCTATGGAGCCCGATTCCCTGCTGTGGAGCCCGACCTTAAACTTCTAAATTTTACACTGCCCCATTACCAAGTTGCAGAATGTACCTTGCTCCTATTTCTTCATTTCTTTAGGATGTTTCGTGTCTAAATGTGCGTCTCTCTCTCTCTCTCTCTCTCTCTCTCTCTCTCTCTCTCTCTCTCTCTCTCTCTCTCTCTCTCTCTCTCTCTCTCTCTCTCTCCGTATGTGTGTGTGTGCACCTGTATGTGTGTGCACAGTATGGCTCAAACTAGTTTTCCTCAGAGTGATTAATTATTGTTTTGTTTTTGTTTTCTTTACTGGAGCTCAGACTGAACAAGGAATCATTCAATCCATGCTTTTTTGTGTTGGTGTTTTTCTCACTGGCGTTTGTTAAGCACTTACCATGTGACAGGCACTGCACTAAGCACTTGGGTAGATACAAGTTAATCAGGTTGGGCACGGTCCCTGTCCCTCCTGGGTTCATGGTCTCAGTCTCCATTTTACGGATGAGGTAACTGAGGCACAGAGAAAGGAAGTGATGTGTCCAAAATCACACAGCAGAGAAGTAGCAGAACTGGAATTAGAACCCATGACCTTTCACTCCCAGGCCCGTTTTCTATCCACTGAGCCATACACATCACCACATCCTCTGAAGCAGAGTTCCACCAGCATCACTAATTGTTCAGGACTAACTCTCAAATTGCAAGAACCGAATAGTGAAGCAGCATGTTCTAGTGGAAAGAGCACGAGCCCAGAGGTCAGAGGACCTGGGTTCTAAACCTAGCTCTGCCAATTCCCTGCTGTGTGACCATGGGCAAGTCTCTTCATTTCTCCATTCTTCAGTTTCCTCATCTGTAAAATGGGGATTCAATACCTGTCCCCTGCCTCTGACCTATTTGTGAGCCCCGTATGGAACTTGATTGTTTTGTACCTACCCTTGTGCTGAGAACAGTGTTTGGCACATAGTAAATGCCTAACGAATTCCATGAATAATGAAGTTCTGGATTGTAGTCGGTCTCTCTGCATTAAAGTTATACTCACTTGAACACTACTGTGTGGGGTAGTGTTCAGAGTTCCGCACACACTAAGCATTCAATAAATTCTATTGATTGATTGAGTGAGTGATTGATGAAAGGAGAATGAGCAACAACAGAATACCCAAACAACTACTGAATGGAAAGCAGAAACTGAGAAACTGAAAACAAGGAGGCAGACGGCAGAATAACACAGGAAGATGGCAGAATAACACCTGAGACGATATTGCATCCTGTAGACCAGATTAAAAGACTAAGAACCACGTGACAGAGGGTTCTCATGTTGCCTCGGCCCCGAGGTCCCTAGGTAAGGCCCCAAGCCCTCCAGTGATTTCCCTCAGGGCGGCGGCTGCTTTATCATTGGGGAAGGGGTCCATATGGAGAAGCATCTCAGTATCCACGGGAGAGCGGAGAGTGGCTGAGAGCTCCTCTATGTCTCTCCTTGTGTGACCGAACACAAGGGTCCGAGGGGAGACAGGGGGCCAGCCCAGCCTGGTAGAGGTGGGCAGCTCCCAGCCCCGCGCTACCCTTGTGAGTACGCCGTGGGATGAGAAACGAGAGGCTGGGAGAGGCGAGCGGCCCGTAGTGAGTCGGTGGAGAATATCGCACTCGTCCCCCAGGATAGAGTTCAAACCAGGGCTACACTGCAGGCGGGTTTGAAGGAGCAGAAACCAGGCTTCAGCAGGGACGAGACAGTGGCAGGTACCACAGCATAGGCCACTAATAGTGGAATCACTTCGTCTGCTCAGGTTCTCAGTCGCATGGTCTTTGTACCTGGACAAGCACTCATCACCTGTTATTGTTGTAGGACACCCCCTTCATCGTCTCTCTAACATCCCCATCCGCTCTCCATCGGCCCTCTGTCATCCCACCATCACCGCTCCATCGTCCCTTCATCATTCCTCCATCGTTGCTTCATCAACACCCCATCATCCTTCCTTCTCTCTAGACTGTCAGGGCGTTGTGGGCAGGGAATGTCTCTACCAACTGTCCTTAAGGCTTTAGTCCAGTGCTCCGCACTCATTAAGCACTCAGTAAATACCAGCGATTAATCATTTCTTAAAGCCCACTGCAAAGACTGAGGCGACATATGTAACTGGGGTCCCACTCCAGACCCTTCTCCGTTTGGCCAGATTTCACTCTGCAGTTCGTTTTCCTTGTTTAGAGACAGTTGAAATTGGATTCTCTGGACCGACAGCTTTGTGTGTGTGTGCACTCGTGTGTGTGCGTGCTCAGGACAGGGTAGGATAATCAGGAAGAAAATCCCAGACTACAGGGAAGGGGGACATGTGGGTAGGGAACAGTGGGGAATGTTATCCACCTCTCCCTAAGGAACAGGTTCGGGAAGAGCCAAATGCGTGACTAGATACGTTTATGGGTGTATGCGTCTACTAAGTTGTTTGTATTATACTCTCCCAAGTGATCATCACAGTGCTCTGCACACAGTAAGCACTCGAAAGACGCGATTGACTGTGCAACTGTCCGTCTGTGGGAGAACCTCGATCTGTGAGTGAGCGGGAATACATGTGAGGGCATTATGCGTTTGGATACATGTATGTTTAGCTGTAATTTTGGGTGTGAGAATGAGTTTGTGTGCTTCAGGTTGCCTTCTAGGGTTGGTATATCCTTGCCTTTTGTGTCCACTGGGGGGCTCGATGTACACCGTTATTACTATTATCAATCAGTCAATCAGCTTAGTACAGGGCTCTGCACACAGTAAGTGTTCAATAAAGATGAGTGTATGACTGAATATTTACTGAGCTCAGAGGAGAGCTGTATGTGTAGAGCACTGTACTAATGCATGGGAGAGTGCAATATAACAGACACTCTCCCTATCCACATCTAGCTTACAGACTCTGTACGTATCTGTAATTTATTTTATATTAACATCTTTAACCCCCTTTAGACTGTAAGGTTGCTGTGGGGAGTGAACATGTCTACCAATTCTGTTATATTGCACCCTCCAAATTGTTTAGTACAGTGTTCTGCACATAGTAATTTGCTCAAAAATACGATTTCTTAATTTCTTGATTGAATGGTACTACAACTTCTACCAGAGCCTTTTCTGCTATTGCTGCTACTGTTACTGTAACTGCTTTCCTCTCTTATATCTTTATATCTTGTTGTCCCCACTTGGAGAATTATGGTGTCAATCCTCCTTTGGAAATCCCTCCTAGTTGCATGAAGTTTTTTACCAAGTTTCTAGGTCATTTTGTAAATGATAACTCTCTTCCAATATACCATAAGTTGTTCCTCCCATAGACTCACCGGAAAAGCTCCTGTTGATTTATTCACCTCATTAAGATATTTTTCCTGTGCAGGGAGTCATCATTATCTACAAATGTCTAACATCTCCACGGTGAGGGAATTTCTCCTGTTGGGATTCCCGGGTGGCCGGGAGCTGCAGCTGGTCCAGGCCACGCTGTTCCTCCTGATCTACCTGGAGGCCCTGACTTGAAATCTCCTCATGGTCCCCGTCACCGCCCTCGACCGGCACCTCCACACCCCCATGTACTCTCAGGCACATGTGTGTCCTCGACCTCTGCCTCATCTCCATCACGGTCCCCAACTCCATCCACAGCTCCCTTAACAACAAGCGATTCATCTCCCTTGTGGGATGTACTGTCCAAGTCTTCTCCGTTGTCTGGTTTGCCACCTCAGAGCTGCTCATACTCTCGGCCGTGTCCCATGACCGCTATGCCACCATCTGCCTCCCTCTGAGCTACGAGGCCGTCATGGCTCGAAGGGCCAGTTTGAAGAAGGCCACGGCTTTCTGGCTCAGAGGGGGAGTGTTTGCAGCAATGTGTTCACCTGGGAGGTTCTCCCTGTTCTTCTGTGGGTCCAACAACGTCCCCCAGTTCTTCTGCGACGTCCCCCGTCTGCTGAAGATCACCTGCTTCGAGACGTACATAGCTATCGACGCGACTGTGACTTTTGGAATGGCCTTAGGCGTCGTGTACTTCATTTCCATCACTGCCTCATACATGCGCATCTTCCGGGCCATGCTGAGGATGCCTGTCACTGAGGGCCGGGCCAAAGCCTTCTCCATCTGCCTGCCTCACCTCATTGTTGTCACTGTTTTCCTTTCTGCGGGTGTATTTAACTACATTAAGCCTCCCTCAGACTCCTCCTTGATCGTCGACCTGCTGGTGTCAGTGTCCTACACTTTGGTGCCCCCTCACTGAACCCCCTCATCTACAGCCTGAGGAACAGGGACGTGAAGGCTGCCATGGGCAGGATCCTAAAAGGGTCATTCACCAAGCCTCCGCTCTGGGACAAAACGTCTCCTTCCTTTTGCAAATAATACTACACCATCACTTAACCAAGGAATTGCCCTTGGGTCTAGCTAAATATTTAGCTGTCCTACGGGGTTCACAGCAAACGCTGGACGTTGATGAATTGTCAAAGTCTGGGCAGGAGGCGGCTAAGACTGAAGTATGATTGAAAACCCAGTTTGGGGGAGGCATTACGGACTAAAGAGAGGGGAGTCCCTGTAGACTGTAAGGTCACTGTGGGCAGGGAATGTGTTTAACAACTCTGTTAAACTGAACTCTCCCAGATGTATCGTACAGTAAATCCTGTTTTGGGGCAATTCTAATCGCTGCTTTGTCACTTGTCTTCTGTGTGACCTTGAGTGTGTCAGTTAATTTCTCTGTGCCGCAGTAACCTGATCTGTAAAATATGGATGAAAACTTTGAACCCCACGTGGGGCAACCTGATTACCTTGTATCTCTTCCAATGGTTAAAACAGTGCTTGGCACATAGCAAGTGCTTAACAAATACCATAATGTTTTTTTTTTAATTTTATCATGGCCTAAAGTAATGGAAATCGCTCTAGACTGTGAGATCATTGTGGGCAGGGAGCGTGTCTACCAACTCCATTATACTGAACTTTTCCAAGTGCTTAGTACAGTGCTGGGCCCAGAGTAAGTGCTCATAATATAATTAATTGAGACGAGTTCTGTTGCTAGCTTTACTACTGGCTTTCTTTGTGACCTAGGGGCAGAGACCTCACATCCCTAGGATCTCTCTTGCTCTTACACATTGAGCGCCAGTGGGACATGAATTGTGTCTGAACTGATTATTTTGTTCCGACTCCAGCAAGTGGAACAATTTAGGCATGCAATCTTTTAATAAACACAATAATGATATCATTATTAATAATGACTATGAAAATATAAGGATATTCTCTTTAGCATGATTCTGGGGATGGGAATGAGAGCAGGAAAACAGGAGGTGGTATGGGACAGGGGAAGAAAGGATGACTTCAGCTCCATCTGTCTTGTCAAATCCAACCTCTCATCAATCCATCTTTCCTCCTTCAATTCTTCTATCCATCCATCCATCCATCCATCCATCTATCCATCCATCCATCCAGAGTACGGGCCTGGGAGTCAGAGGTCGGGGGTTCTAATCCCGGATCTGCCACTTGTTTGCCATGGGACATTGGACAAATCACTTCACTTCTTTGTGCCTCAGTTACCTCATCTGGAAAATGGGTGTTGAGACTGTGAGCCCCATGTGGAGCAAGGACTATGTGTAACCTGAATATCTTGTATCTACTCCAGCTCTTGGAACAGTGTTTGGCACATTGTAAACGCTTAACAAACCATACTCCTTGCTATCATTATTATCAATGATATTTACTGACCACATCCTGTGTGCCAAACACTGTAGCAAGCTCTCAGGAGAGCTGAAAAGACATAAACTTTCATTGTTCTTGCTCTCCAGGAGGTATAATGAGGGGAGAAAATCAGAGAATAAATTGCGTAGAGGAGTAGAGAGCTAAGGGAAAGATGAGAAAGTAGATGAACGCTTGATTCAAGGATACAGTTTATATACTCAGTAAGAACAGAACTTCAAGGGATTTGCAATCAGGACAAGTCAGAAGAACAGAGTGCTTAGTGGGTAGAACACGGGCCTGGGATTCAAATGGACATGGGTTCTGATCTCTGTTCCACCAAATGTCTGCTGTGTGATCTTAACTTCTCCATGCCTCAGCTCCCTCATTATATAAAATGGGGATTGAGATGTGAGCCCTAAGGGCAACATGGACTCTCTCCAATCTGATTAGCTTGTAACTACTCCTGCACTTAGTATAGTGCCTGATAAATAGACCATAAGAAAAAGTTACAATTGGCTAACTGACTGGCAGATTGATTGGCTCAGGTTGTGAACTGGACAAAGGTGAAACCATTCACAGTGGGTAAAGACTGTCGTTGAAAACAGGAACAGGTGGGAAGATGAGATGCAAATGCCGTTGTTTCCACGGGAACCCCGGGGGACCACACCATTGCTGCTGCTGCAGGGACCTGGCCCTTGTCTCCCAGGAGCCTCAGGAACCACGTGACCAGAGTACCTGACTTGTCCAGGCTACAAGGCCCCTCGGCAGGGCCCCGAAACATCCTCCAGGGATCCCCCTCGGAGCATCTCCTGCTTTATCTACAGGGACGGGGGCCTATCTGTAGAGCTTCTCAGGGTCAGGAATGTTCTGCCCTGTTTCTTTCTGGCTGACCAAACCCGTGAATCTGAGGTGAAACAGGGGACCAGCCCGGCCCTGCAGTGGTCAGCGACCCCCAGCCCCATGCTGCCCCGATGAGAGTAACAGGGGGTGAGTGGGATGGAGTGGTGGGGGAGGGGGAACTAGGATGAGGATAGAAGAGATGGAGCTAGTCTCGGGCCTAAATTGGGGTTCGGACCAGGGCCACGGTCCCCAGCCGGGAAGGGGTGCTAGGAGAAGGGGACGTGTTTTCCAGTTCAGCAACCCCCAACAATCACACAGCGTGGCTCAGTGGAAAGAGCAGGGTCTTTGGAGTCAGAGATCATGGGTTCAAATCCCGGCTTCGCCAAATGTCAGCTGTATGACTTTGGGCAAGTCACTTAACTTTTCTGTGCCTCAGTTGCCTCATCTTTAAAATGGGGATTAAAACTGTGAGCCCCCCATAGGACAGCCTGATCACCTTGTAACCTCCCCAGCGCTTAGAACAGGACTTTGCACATAGCAAGCTCTTAAAAATGCTATTATTATTACTGTTATCATTATTATTATTATTATTATTATTATTATTATCATCTCTCCTCCTTCCTCCTCAAACCTCGCTACCATGCCAACTCCATGCCGGGCTACGGTGTTCCAGCACAGTGACTTTGGACAGTCACTATGACCTTCAGTGGGTCCCAAAATCCCTTGCAGAGGGTAAATGACAGGCAGGACTGAGAGAGTGTGACCAGCTTTGGACAGCAATTGGCACTATCAGCGATACCTTCCTGTCAGAGGTCTTCACAAATGTTGGGTGAAGACAAATAGTGGGTTTTCGAGCGTATTGGGCTAGGTTGACACAGTCCAATTTACTATCAATTAATTAATCTCGAATCATATTTATTGAACCCTTATTGTGTGAACTAAGCACTTAAAGAGTAATAATAGTGATAGTAGTACTTGTTAAGCTTTTACTATGTCCCATGCACTTTCCTAAACGCTGGGGTAGAAACAAGTTAAGCAGGTTGCTTACAGTTCTTGTTTCACACGCGGCTCACCGTCTTAACTCTATTTTACCGATGACGAAACCGAGGCCCAGAGAAGAAAAACGACTTGCCCAAGGTCCCATAGTGGCAAAGAAACAGAGGAAGGATTAGAACCCAAGTACTATGACTCCCACTAAGCTATGCCTGTGGGAGTACAATAGAACAGAGCTGGTAGATGTGCATGCTTGCCCACAAGGAGCTCACAGTCAGGAAGAGAACTCCTTGGCCCATGCTTTTTCCAGTAAATGAGGATGGAAATGAGTTGATTCGCACTCATCATTATCATCATCAATAGTATTTATTGAGCGCTTACTGTGTGCAGAGCACTGTACTAAGCGCTTGGGAAGTACAAGTTGACAACATATAGAGACAGTCCCTACCCAATAGTGGGCTCACAGTCTAAAAGGGGGAGACAGAGAACAAAACCAAAAATACTAACAAAATAAAATAAATAGAATAGATATGTACAAGTAAAATAAATAAATAAATAAATAGAGTAATAAATATGTACAAACATATATACATATATACAGGTGCTGTGGGGAAGGGAAGGAGGTAAGATGAAGGGATGGAGAGGGGGACGAGGGGGAGAGGAAGGAAGGGGCTCAGTCTGGGAAGGCCTCCTGGAGGAGGTGAGCTCTCAGTAGGGCCTTGAATGGAGGAAGAGAGCTAGCTTGGCGGATGGGCAGATGGAGGGCATTCCAGGCCAGGGGGATGACTGTCCATCTTCAACCGCTCACTCTCCACTGGTTCCTTCCCCTCTGCCTTCAAACATGCCCATGTCTCTCCCATCCGAAAAAAACTCTCTCTTGACCCCACCTCACCTTCTAGTTATCGTCCCATATCCCTCCTACAATTCCTTTCCAAACTCCTTGAACGAGTTGTCTACACGCGCTGCCTAGAATTCCTCAACAACAACTCTCTCCTCGACCCCCTCCAGTCTGGCTTCCGTCCCCTTCATTCCACGGAAACTGCCCTCTCAAAGGTCAACAATGACCTCCTGCTTGCCAATTCCAACGGCTCATACTCGGTCCTAATCCTCCTCGACCTCTCAGCTGCCTTTGACACTGTGGACCACCCCCTTCTCCTCAACACGTTATCTGACCTTGGCTTCACAGACTCCGTCCTCTCTTGGTTCTCCTCTTATCTCTCCGGTCGTTCTTTCTCAGTCTCTTTTGCAGGCTCCACCTCCCCCTCCCATCCTCTTACTGTGGGGGTTCCCCAAGGTTCAGTGCTTGGTCCCCTTCTGTTCTCAATATACACCCACTCCCTTGGTGACCTCATTCGCTCCCACGGCTTCAACTATCATCTCTACGCTGATGACACCCAGATCTACATCTCTGCCCCTGCTCTCTCCCCCTCCCTCCAGGCTCGCATCTCCTCCTGCCTTCAGGACATCTCCATCTGGATGTCAGCCCGCCACCTAAAGCTCAACATGTCGAAGACTGAGCTCCTTGTCTTCCCTCCCAAACCTTGTCCTCTCCCTGACTTTCCCATCTCTGTTGACGGCACTACCATCCTTCCCGTCTCACAAGCCCGCAACCTTGGTGTCATCCTCGACTCTGCTCTCTCATTCACCCCTCACATCCAAGCCGTCACCAAAACCTGCCGGTCTCAGCTCCGCAACATTGCCAAGATCCGCCCTTTCCTCTCCATCCAAACCGCTACCCTGCTAATTCAAGCTCTCATCCTATCCAGTCTGGACTACTGCACTAGCCTTCTCTCTGATCTCCCATCCTCATGTCTCTCTCCACTTCAGTCCATACTTCATGCTGCTGCCCGGATTATCTTTGTCCAGAAACGCTCTGGACATATTACTCCCCTCCTCAAAAACCTCCAATGGCTACCGATTAATCTGCGCATCAGGCAGAAACTCCTCACCCTGGGCTTCAAGGCTCTCCATCACCTCGCCCCCTCCTACCTCACCTCCCTTCTCTCCTTCTACTGCCCAGCCCGCACCCTCCGCTCCTCCACCACTAATCTCCTCACTGTACCTCGTTCTCGCCTGTCCCGCCATCGACCCCCGGCCCATGTCATCCCCCGGGCCTGGAATGCCCTCCCTCTGCCCATCCGCCAAGCTAGCTCTCTTCCTCCCTTCAAGGCCCTGCTGAGCGCTCATCTCCTCCAGGAGGCCTTCCCAGACTGAGCCCCTTCTTTCCTCTCCCCCTCGTCCCCCTCTCCATCCCCCCGTCTTAACTCCTTCCCTTCCCCACAGCACCTGTATATATGTATATATGGTTGTACATATTTATTACTCTATGTATTTATTTATTTATTTATTTTACTTGTACATTTCTATCCTACTTATTTTATTTTGTTGGTATGTTTGGTTCTGTTCTCTGTCTCCTCTTTTTAGACTGTGAGCCCACTGTTGGGTAGGAACTGTCTCTATGTGATGCCAATTTGTACTTCCCAAGCGCTTAGTACAGTGCTCTGCACATAGTAAGCGCTCAATAAATACGATTGATTGATTGATTGATTTATTGATTGACTGATTGATTGACATGGGCCGGGGGTCGATGGCGGGACAGGCGAGAACGAGGCACCGTGAGGAGATTAGCGGCAGTGGAGCGGAGGGTGCGGGGTGGGCTGTAGAAGGAGAGAAGGGAGGTGAGGTAGGAGGGGGCGAGGTGATGGACAGCCTTGAAGCCCAGGGTGAGGAGTTTCTGCCTGATGCGCAGATTGATTGGTAGCCACTGGAGATTTTTGAGGATGGCAGTAACGTGCCCAGAGCGTTTCTGGACAAAGACAATCCGGGCAGCGGCATGAAGTATGGATTGAAGTGGGGAGAGACACGAGGATGGGAGATCAGATAGAAGGCTGATGCAGTAGTCCAGACGGGATAGGATGAGAGCTTGAACGACCAGGGTAGCGGTTTGGATGGAGAGGAAAGGGCGGATCTTGGCAATGTTGCGGAGCTGAGACCGGCAGGTTTTGGTGACGGCTTGGATGTGAGGGGTGAATGAGAGAGCGGAGTCGAGGATGACACCAAGGTTGCGGGCTTGTGAGACGGGAAGGATGGTAGTGCCGTCAACAGTGTTGGGAAAGTCAGGGAGAGGGCAGGGTTTGGGCACTCGTTTGGGTTTGGGCACTCGAGGTAGGAGAAGTGGGTTTAGAGGTTTGATAAATGAATCGGGGTAACTGATTGGAGGAGGGGGGTTAGCAGTGCTCAGAAGTAGGAAAGAACTGTGCTCTCTCTTATTTTGAGTGGATAAGAGAGGGAGTTCCAGGCTAGGATGGATACGAGGGAGTCGATATTGAGTAACAACCAGAAAGTTGCTTTGAGAGCTGAGAGCACGAGATGAACGATGGAAATGTGGTGAAGTGCAGTCATAGGGTGGAGAGCTTTCAAGCCGATTCTGAGTTTTTATTACTTCTGAGAAGACACAACTTCTCAAGAGAGGAGGTTGAGGAGAGGAGAGATGCAGACTGAGCGATGCATTACGAAAGGACTAGGTGAATAATGAGGTATGCTTGTGCTTGTGTGAATCCAAGTGTGAATGCAGATAATTAGCAAATGAAATCAGTTTGATGTACATGTGTGTTTTATCTTTGTTGCTTGTTTTATGTTATTGCTAAGTGCTTATTAAATATCAGTTACTGTACTAAGCACTGGGGTGGATACAAGATAATCAGGTTGGACACAGTCCATGTCCCACATGGTGCTTTTAGTAGTAAACCCCAATTTACAGTTGAGGTACCTGAGGCACAGAGAAGGTTGGTTACTGGCCCCAGGACATATAGCAGAGAAGAGGAGGACTCAGGATTATAATCCAGGTCCTTCTGCCTACCAGGCCCATCTTCTCTCCACTACATGGATGAATTTATGTATAAATTCACTTCCTGTTTGACTCTAAAAGCACCAAAAATATTCACAACAGTCATGTTCATACCATTTTGTTCTCTGACCTCTCCTACACGGTATTCATTTTAGGTTTGGTTTCCTCAACCAAGAATAATACTCTTGATATTTATTGTGTTAACTACTTTCCAAGCAAAGTATTAAGTGCTGCGGGAGATTCAGGACAATCTGGTAGAACACAGTCCTTGTCCCACAAGGGTTTCACAGACTACCTAGGAGGGAAAACAAGTATCAAATCCTCATTTTATTATTGAGAAAACTGAGGCGTAGAGAAATTAAGTCGCATTCCATGGCTATGCAGCCGACAATTGGTACAGTTGGGATTAGAACCCAGGTCCTCTGACTCCCAGGCCTGTGTTCTTCCCAATAGCACCCTGCATCTACGCAGTTCGAAGCCTGGTGCTTCCAACAGAATGGAAGCTCCTTGGGGGCAGTGACCATATGTACTAATAACATGCCTCTATATGTAATCAATAAATAGAATTGATTGACATAGTCCTATTCCTTCACCCCCAGCATCAATGTATCTAAATTGAAGTCTTCCTATGCAGGGAGTCGACATCATTCCCCAGAAATGTTCAATGTCTCCATGGTAAACTCAGAGATCATTTTGAATTTGATAACTGTCTCCTCTCCATAGAGAATCACCAACAAGTGTCCTGCCAATTCCTTCACTCATCCCATCAATTGACTCTAACTTTGTCTCTTGCTTCATCACATGCAGAAAGTCAGTGCTGCCTCCCCAAAATGCCCAAAGTCTCCGATGTGATGGAATTCCCCATGCTGGGATTCTCGGAGGTCTGGGACCTGCAGTTAGTCCACACGACGCTGTTCCTCCTTGTCTACCTGGCGGCCCTGAAGGGGAATCTCCTCATCGTCGCCGTCACCACCCTTGACTGACGCCTCCACATCCCCATGTACTTTTTCCTCTGGAACCTGTCCATCCTCGACCTCTGCTACATTTTCGTCACCGTCCCCAAGGCTGTCGTCATCTCCCTGACTATGTGTAGATCAATTTTCCCCCTGGGCTGTGCATCCCAGGTCTTCCTGGTTGTCGTTTTGGCCACTTCAGAGCTCGTCATCCTCACGGCAATGCCCCACGACCGCTAAACCGACGTCTGCCTCCCCCTGGTCCATGAGACCATCATGAAGAACACGGCCTGTGGAAAGTTGGCGGCCACCTCCTGGATCAGCGAGGTGCTATTTGGGGTCTTGCATTCAGCTTCAAATTTCTCCCTGAGCTTTTATGGGTCCAACATCGTCCAGTAGTTCTTCTGTGACGTTCCCTCCCTGATGAAGATCTCTTGCTCCGTGAACCATATCGCCATGGATGTGAGCGTCACCACCGGGGCAGTGTTAGCTGTCATCTGCTTCGTTTCCATCGTCCTCTCTTACGTCCACATCTTCCGGTCCATGCTGAGGAGGCCGGCCGCCGAGAGTCGGGCCAAAAACATCGGCATCTACCTGCTCCACCTCGACGTCTTCACCGTCTTCCTCTCTTATGGCCGTTATCTCCAACCTCAAGCCCGGGTCAGTCTCCCCCTTGAACCTCGACCTGCTGGTGTCCGTGTTCCACACCATGGTAGAGTCCTAAAGGGGAGATTCCTCCTCTCTCCTCTAAGGAACAAAATGTCTTTTTCCTTTTGCTGACTATCCCATTCCTCATCACGTTACTGACCATGTGGGTAACAAGATGAAGAGCTGTCCAAAGAGAAAGTCCAGAGCCTGAGTATTTGCTAATGTGTGGGACAGAGGCTGATAAACCGTGTGTGACTTTAAGCCCGGTGTGGACAGTTATCATCTCTCTTCATGCTTAATTGTACTTTCCAAGTGCTTAGTATAGTGCTCTGCACACGGTAAGCACTCAACAAAATGATTGAATGAATGAATAAATGACTGACAAGTGAATGTTTGGGCAACATCTTGGCTTAGTGGAATGAGCATGTGGCTGGGAGTCTTGAGATCTGAAAGGTCTGCCCGGTTCTGCCACTGGCCTGCTTGTATGACCTTGGTCCAGCCACGTAATCTCTTTGGGTCTCTCTGTAAAATCGGGATTTAATATGTGCTCTCTCTTTCTCTTACATTCAGAAGCCCTGTGGGTCAGGAAATGTGTCCAATCTGATTAGTTCGTCTCTACTCCAGGACTTGGCAGTCTTTGGCAAGTGAATTCTTAATAACTTAAATAATGATAATGTAGATACTACTACTGATAATAATAGTAATTCTATGAATTTCAAGTTCACTCTTGGTGGTTATGAAAATCAGAAAATCGGAGGGTGAGAAGGGAGTAGGGACACAATCATGGACACGTTGCCCACATTTGACTGCCTGTTTACTTATTCTGATTCCTGTCCACCACCTTCTAGACTGTGAGCCCATTGTGGGCAAGGATTGTCTCTATTTATTGCTGAATTATACTTTCCAATCGCTTAGTACAGTGCTCTGCACACTATAAGCGCTCAATAAATATGATTGAATGAAGGAATGAATGAATTTGACTGATCAAATCCTCGCCTCAAATCCATTCGTTCATCCATCCATCCATCCGTCCGACCATCCATCAGTCCATCTATCTGTCTAACCCACCCGTCTGTCCATCCACTCACCCATCCATTCATCCGTAATAATAATAATAGTGGTATTTGTTAAGCACTTACTATGTGCATTGAACTACTTGCTGGGGCCACTACAAGCTAATCAGGTTTTACACAGTCCCAATACCCTTTGTACGATGAGATAACGGAGGAATAGAGAAGTGAATGTCTTGCCTAAGATCACACAGCAGACAATCCACACATCCATTCACCCATCTCCCACCCACCCTTCCACCCATCCATTCATCCATCCATCTATCCATCCATCCATCCATCCATCCAACCATCCATCCATCCATCCATCCATCAATCAATGATATTTGTTGACTGCATCCTGGGTGTAAAATACTGTACTGAACCCTTCTCGGAGATCAAAGGGAATTAAACACCATCACTGCTTTCCAAGAACTAAAAATCTAACAGGGGAGATATACATTTAATTAATTAATGAGAGGATGAGGAAGAGAATGGAAAGAATGATAAATAGATGGCTATGTGCTTAAAGAGTACATTTTATAAAAGCCACTATGTAGAAAACTATAATGGTGGGTGTGAGTGCAAAAATGGAGAAGTGGTGTAAGATGCTGAAGTGTTCGGAAATTGAAGGACTTTGAAGATGGAGAAAGCTGTGCTCTGTTGGACTGGAAGGGAAGAGGAGGAAATGTAATACCCACCCAGTATCTGCGATTCCTTCATTACCTCATTCTCGGAACCTTTCAGCCCCTCCCAAACTGATAATAATAGCCATAATAATAATTGCATTTGTTAAGTGATTACTATGTGTCAAGCACTGTTCTAAGCTCTGAGGTAGATAGAACCCAATCAGGCTGTCCCACATGGGGTTTACTGTCTTAATCCCCATTTTCCAGATGAGGAAATTGAGGCCCAAAGACGTTAAGTGGCTTGCCCAAAGTCACACAGCAGACAGGTTCCGGAGCCGGGATTATAACCCACGTCCCCTGTCTCCCAAGCCCGGGTTTCTGCCACTAAACTATGCTGCTTCTAATGCTGCTCCTCTGGGCTGATCCCCCAAGCCAGCCCGGGGGAGGGTTTATGGGTGGATTTACAGTCATTTCTCATTCTCTCACGATTTGCAATCAGCAGATGTCAGAAAATACAACTGATTAAATGACCGACTGATTGTGTGAGGTCATGAACAAGATGAAACTCAGTGAGCAGTGTAGCCTTGTCGATAGAGCATGGACCTGAGAGTCATAATGACATGGGTTTTAATCTCGGCGCTGCACCTTTCTGCTGTGTGAACTTGGGAAAGTCTTTTCACTACTCTGGGACTCAGTTCCCTCATCTGTAAAATGGGGAATGGGACTGTGAGCCCCATGTGGGACAGGGACTATGTCCAACATGAATAGCTTGTATCGAATCCCAGGATTTAGTACAGTACAGTGCCTGGCACATAGTAAGCACTTAACAGGTACCACTGAAGAAAAAAAAGGAAGCTGATGCGCTCACCCGTTGACCCAGATGGTCACCAACAGCAGCAACCGTTAAAATGCCATTGCCATAGGAACCTTGCAGACAAGTGCCATTACCGGATCCTCATCTAAGTGGGGACGCAAAGACTGTGGGGACAAGTCTCCGTGATCCGATCCTCCGGGGGCCGCCCTCGGAGCAGCGGCGGCTATATTTAAGGGGACAGGGACCATGTCTGGAAAGCGCATCTCAGTGTCAGCCAGAGAGCAGAACGGGACTGGTGTCTCCTCGCTGTCCCTCCGTGGTCGCTGCTTCCAGGAGTCCGAGGAGAGAGGGGGGACCAGTACAACCCAGATTGGATCGGGGCACCCCCAGCTCCACGCTGGCTCGGCAAGAGTGACTGGGGTTGGGGAGGGACAGGGAGGGGCCAACAGGCTAATCGATGTGATTGTAAGGGCCACTCTGGAAAGACGTTCATATCCGGGGCCGAGGATAGAGTTGGATCTAGGGCTGCGAACACAAGCTGAGAGAAAACATTTGCCCCTACGGTAACCCTCTGGTCCCCTCCATCGACAACCCAAACCCCGGCTACCATAGCTGCCGGGCTACGGCATTATGGCATGGCGTCAGCCCTGTTCTGTGTTGACTTCAACTATCAGCTCAACCCTCTGGGCAGGGACAAGAGGGTGTGACTGAAACAGCACCAGTCAGATGCTTCCTCACCAATTCCTCCTCACAGGACTTCCCCCTCAAATCTTGGTAGGATGCAATAGAGAAGCACTGTGACCTAGGGGATAGGGCGTGGGCTGAGAGTCAGTGGACTAGGGTTCTAATAACGGCTGCACCTCTTTTAATTTTTTTAATGTTATTTGTTAAGAACTTACTATGTTTCAATCATTGTTCTAAACACTGGGCATGTTAATCAGTACCCTGTATCTCATGGAGTTCACAGTCTGAGCAGGAGGGAGAACAGAAGAACCGAAACACAGATAAGATAAGTGACTTGCACACGGTCACATAGCAAGCAATTGGAAGAGCTGGAATTAGAGCCCAGGCCCATGCTCTTTCCACTGGGCTAGGCTGCTTCTCTTCTGGGTGATTAGGGGTAAGTCACTTCGCTTCTCAGTGCCTCAGTTCCCTCATCCGCAAAATGGGGACTGAGACTGTGAGCCCTGTGTGGGACGGGGATTGTTCCCAACCCAATTTTCTTGTATTCACCCCAGACCTTAGTACAGTGCCTGGCACATAATGAGAGCTTAAGAAACATCATAAAAAGAGAGGTAAAATAACGATGGTATTTATAAAGCTCTTACTATGTGCCAAGCATTATTTAGGCATGATCCCTGCCTCAAATACTTCCCAATCTAATAGGCTAGATAGGCAAAATGTCACTTACAACTGGGAGGAGAAAAGAATGAAACAATGGATATGGGAATGGAAAGCAGCCTGGTTTAGTTGAAAGAGCACGGTCGTGGGAGTCAGAGGTCGTGGGTTCTAATCCCAGTTCCGTCACTTGTCAGCTGTGTGACTTTGGGCAAGTCACTTAACTTCTCTGTGCCTCTGTTACCTCATCTGTCAAATGGTGATTAAGACTCTGAGCCACAGGTGGGACAACCTGGTTGCCTTCTATCTCCCCCAGTGAATAGAACAGTGCTTGGTACATCATAAGCGTTTAACAAATACTATCATAATTATTATTAGTGCCTGATCATCATATTTGTGAGTGCTTAAAGTGTGCAGAACACTAGACTGAGTGCTGAGGAGAGTACCCTATTAAAGGATTGGTATACATGTTCCCTGCCCACAAGGAGCTCACCGTCTTGGGGAAAGCAGATGGACATGAAGGCCACCATCGGGAGAGTCCTAAAGGGGAGATTTTCCTACCCTGTTCCCTGGATATAAAATGTCTCCTTGTGTTGATATTGCCACCACTCTTCTCATTAAGACACCCTATAGAGGGGTGCATATGAACACTTGCCTTTTCTAGCTGAAAGGAGGCTTTCTCAGAGTCTGGAGGAATGTCTCATAAGATCAGTGTGTGATGGACAATCCTGCCTCAGAGGGCATTGTTCTGGGGTGGATACAAGCTAACAGTTTGGACCCAGTTTATATCACACAAGGGGCTCAATCTTCATCCCCATTTTACAAAAGAGGGAACTGAAACCATCGAGAAGTGAAGTGACTTGCTCAAGGTCCCACAGTAGACAAGTGGCAGAGCCGGGACTATCACCTAAGTCCTTCTGACTTCCAGACCTGAGTTCTATCCACTTGTCCACGCTGATATTCTTGGGTAAGTCATTTAACCTTCATAATTAACAAAATTATTTTTCCTCCCCGGACCATTAAAGCTCTCCAGTATCTATCAGTCTCACGTGATGTGGAAAACTTCCCTCCTTGTGTTGGGTTCTTTGGTATCGATGTCTTCTTCTGAATAAAGTATTTCTATCCGACCTGCTACTTTTCCTTTCTGAGAGTGAACATGTTGTCAGTGCTGTGACTTGTGAAGTGAAATACTGTGATCTGGGGAAAGAGCATGAGTCTAGGAGTCATTCATTCAATTGTTTAATTGAGCACATACTGTGTGCAGAACACTGTCAGAGCGCCTGGGCAGACTGTAGAACTCATCCAAACTGCCAAGGCTGTGCCACAGTGCCCAGTCCCGGCAGGTGGCTACATGGTAGCCACGGCTGGTCAGTGGATAATAATAATAACAATAATAATGTTATTTGTTAAGCTCTTACTCTGTGCCAGACACTATACTAAGCACTGCGGTGGATACAAGCCAATCAGGATGGAGGGGCTTGTGATTGTTATGGTCACTACACTGGACAACGCCCCCCTACAGCAATCCCCCAGCCCGGTCGGCAGACGCGGCCTGGACTGAACCCCAACATATGTCCCGAGTGGGAGCATCTCCCCAGATTGGTTCCGACTCTTCCATCCACCTCCTTGTCCCTCCCTGTCCCTCCACTCCCACTCCACCAACGTCACTCTCAATGGGGCAACGTGGGGCTGAGGGGCCCTGACCTCCATCTCCCCTTGGTCTTCTGGATGGGGCAGTTCATGAAGTCTCCAAAAAGCTGGCTACCACGATTGGCACACGAAGTGCTCAGTCAATTGCAGTAATGGACTACTGGATGGATGAATGACTGGAAGAATGTATAGACGGATGAGAGAAGATGGATCTGGGCAGTTGGATGGGATCTGTATCCATCTTTTACTCCCCTTCTTCCAACGGTCGTACTTACCCTAAGAGTGCGCCTTATTCTCCACCTGTTCAAAGCTTTACTGAAGGACATTTCCTCCAAGAGGCCTTCCCTAAGTCCTCTTTTCCTTTTCTTCCACTCTCTTCTGTGTCGCCCTGACTTGCAGTCTTGTATTCATCCCCCTCACAGCTCCACATCACTTATGTCCATATCCGTAGTGTATTTATTCATATTTATGCCTGTCTCCCACTGCAGACTGCAAGCTCATTGTAGGCAGAGAATGTGTCTGTTATATTGTTATACTATACTCTTCCAAGTGCTTAGTACAGTCCTCTGCACACCGTAAGCATTCAATAAATATAATTGACTGACTCCTAAATTCTTTTTATTAATCATCATCATCCTCAGTCGAAAGTATTTATTGAGCACTTACTATGTGCACAGCACATTACTAAAATCTTGAGAGAGTACAGTACAATAAAATCAGTCAGCACGTTCCCTGCCCATAACAAACTGGCTGTCGGGAAGACCATCTAATTGAATATTTGGTCAGCACATTGGATAAAATCACCCAGACCTGGGTCAGTTGGGAGGCTGAAATGTCTCGATTTTTAGATTGGGATTCCACAGGCTATCCCTCCTACCCACAAAACTTAAGAAAAACTCAAAGCAATGCATGGAATCATTGTCGTCTATCCTTCCGGATTCTAATCCCGGCTCTGCCACTAGTCTGCTGTGTGACCTTGGGCAAGTCCATTCACTTCTCTAGCCCTCAGTTACCACATCTGTAAAGTGGGGGTGGAGACTGTGAGTACTACTTGGGGCAGGGGATTGTGTCCAACCCGATTTACTTGTATCCACCTCAGTGCTTACTACAGTGCCTGGCACAAAGAAAGTGCTGAACATATACCATCATAATAATAAGAACAATAATAGATAATAAATATTGTTAATTGTTAGTATAGTAATTATTGATTAATAATAAATCTACATTATTAATAAGAATAATTATTATTGTTATTATCCCACTGGGAATGTACCAGGTGGTATCTTATAGAAGCAGCGTGGTTTAGAGGGAAGAGGATGGGCTTGGGAGTCAGAGGTCATGGTTTTAAATCCCGGCTCTGTCAATTGTCAGCTATGTGACCTTGGGCAGGTCACTAGCTTCTTTGTGTCTCAGTTACCTCATCTGTAAAATGGGAATTAAGACTGTGAGCTCCACGTAGGTCACCCCGATCACCTTGAATCCTCTCCAGCGCTTAGAACAGTGCTTAGAAAGGCCCGCCCGCCCGCCATCACACCGCGTGGCCCCCGCAACTCCCGAAAGGATCCTCTCCTCAGAGCGCCCCCACAGACGCCCGGGACTCCGTTCCCGAGAGGCCCGCCTGCCATCACACCGAGCGGAATTGCTGCTCTCGGAAGGATCCTCTCCTCAGAGCGCCGCCATAGACGCCCGGGACTCCGTTCCTGAGAAGCCCACCCGCCCGCCATAACATCGCGTGGCCCCCGCTGCTCCAGGAAGGATCCTCTCCTCAGAGCGCCGCCAGAGACGCCCGAGACTCCGTTCCCGAGAGGCCCGCCCGCCAT
Organism: Tachyglossus aculeatus; assembly: GCF_015852505.1. Taxonomy (NCBI): domain Eukaryota; kingdom Metazoa; phylum Chordata; class Mammalia; order Monotremata; family Tachyglossidae; genus Tachyglossus; species Tachyglossus aculeatus. The sequence goes on from NW_024044900.1 coordinate 88,394, forward strand.
CACACCGCGTGGCCCCCGCTGCTCCTGGAAGGAACTTCTCCTCAGAGCGCCACCATAGACGCTCGAGACTCCGTTCCCGAGAGGCCCGCCCGCCCGCCATCACACAGCGTGGCCGTCACTGCTCCCTGAAGGCTCCTCTCCTCCGAGCGCCGCCATACACGCCCCCTGCTTCCACCCCACCACTTAAGCGACCTTCCTTATAGTGCCCCCCAACCCTGCTTCCCGGTCCGGTCCTGACTGACTCTCCCCCCCCCCGGCCCCCACCCCGGGAAAAAGGCCCTTGTTAGCACCAAGTTACATTAACGACAACCTCATTCGCACCTACTCAGCCCTCCTGTTCCGCCATCGACCCCTGGCCCACGTCCTCCCCCGGGCCTGGAATGTCCTCCCTCTGCCCATATGCCAAGCTAGCTCTCTTCCTCCATTCAAGGCCCTACTGAGAGCTCACCTCCTCCAGGAGGCCTTCCCAGACTTAGCCCCTTCCTTCCTCTCCCCCTCGTCCCCCTCTCCATCCCCCCATCTTACCTCCTTCCCTTCCCCACAGCACCTGTATATATGTATATATGTTTGTACATATTTATTACTCTATTTATTTATTTATTTTACTTGTACCTATCTATTCTATTTATTTTATTTTGTTAGTATGTTTGCTTTTCTTCTCTGTCACCCCCTTCTAGACTGTGAGCCCACTGTTGCGTAGGGACTGTCTCTATATGTTGCCAACTTGTACTTCCCAAGCGCTTAGGACAGTGCTCTGCACACAGTAAGAGCTCAATAAATGCGATTGATTGATTGATTGATTGATTTGCACATTGTAAGCGCTTATCAAGTCCCATCATTATTATTATTATACCCTAGGAAGCAATCACAACATCCCTCTAATTATACTGTTGTAGAACTCTGCAGGGGGTAGCTGGATCTAAGCCAGGAAGTGTAAATTTATGGGCTCCTAATCATAATAATAATTGATTATCATAATCATAATTATCAACATTATCATTCTAGTCTTTATTAACGATTTACATGCAAAAGGTTGTAGCATGTGCTGAGTAGAAACATAACAATCAGCTCAGACAAAGTCTCTGGCCATAAGAGGCTCAGAATATCAGAGAAAGAGACAGCATGTATCAAATCCTCATGTTACAGAGTGACCCAGAGAGGTTAAGTTGGTCACCCAAGGTCACACAGCTGGTCAGTGGCAGGGTTGGCATTGCATTAGAACTCAAGTGTCATGGCTCCCAGTGGCATGACCAACCCCCTCAAGACTGTAAGCTCCTTGTGGGCAGGAAACATGCCTACCAAATCTTTTCTTTATCATCATTTCCAAACCCCATCCTCCCCTTGATGTCCCACAAACTCTTCTTGTCTCACAAGCCCATAACCTTGGCATTATCCTCGACTTCTCTCTCTCATTCAACCGACAAATTTTATCCATCACTAAATCCTTCCGGTTCCACCTTCACGACATCGCTAAAATCTGCCCATTCCTCTCCATCCGAACTGCTACCACGTTAATCCACATTAATCCCTTATTCTACCCCAACTTGATTACTTTAACAGCCTCCTTGCTGACCTCTCATGCCTCTTGTCTCTCCCCACTCCAGTCTATACTTCACTCTGATGCTCGGATCATTTTTCCATAAAAACTTTCAGTCCGTGTTTCCCCACTCCTCGAGGACCTCCAGCGGCTACCCATGCACATCCACATTAAATGGTAACTCCTAACCACTGGCTTTAAAACACTCAAGAACGTGCCCCTTTCTACCTCACCTCGCTACTCTCCTACTACAACCCAGACAGCTCCTGTAGTAAATATGATTGGCTGACTAATGGATTGAATATCAGCTCAAAGAAATGGACATTTCGACCGATAGAGGAGTCTGGGGAATCTCCTTCTTAAGACTGTTCACAGAGCAGTTTTCATATCCCTGCTCCTCAGGCTGTAGATGAGGGGATTCAGGGCCGGGGGATGACAGAGAAGAACACGGACATCAGCAGGCCGAACACCGAGGAAGAGTGAGGGCGGCTTGAGATAGCCAAACACGCCTGTGGAGAGGAAGACAGTGACGTCGACGAGATGGGGAAAGCAGGTGGGGAAGACTTTAGCTCTGTCCTCGGCGGCCGGCATCCTCAGCACAGTCCAGAGGATGCGCACATAGAAGACGTGAATGGAAATGGAGCCTAAGGCACCTATGTTTGGCCCAGAGGTAACGCTCCCATTGATGTTGGACTAGTCTTCAGAGCAGGTGATCTTCAGCAAGAAGGGGACGTCACAGAAGAAATGCTGGACAAAGGTGGACATGGAGAAGGACAAGGTGAAGGTCAAAGCTGAAAGCAAGACCCCGAACAGCCTTCCACTGAGCCGGGATGCAGCCATCATCTTCCCACAAGCCCCTGATTTCATTAGGGCCTCATAGCGCAGGGGGAGGAAGATGGAGGCATAGAATTTATAGGACATCGCCGTGAGGACAAAAAACTCTGAGGCAGGAAACAGGACCACCAGGAAGAGCTGATTTGCAGAGCTCTAGAAAAAGATAGATCGCCAGTTAGTCAAGGAGTTGGAGACGGATTTGGGGATGGTGTCAGAGCTGAGGCAGAGGTCGGTGAAGGACAGATTCCTGAGGAAGAAGTACACGGTAGTGTGGAAGCGCCGGTCGAGGGTGGTGATGGTGATGATGATGAGATTCCCCATCAAGATCGCCAGGTAGACCAGGAGGAATAGCGCTGCGTCGACCAGCTGCATCTCCCGGACCACCGAGAATCCCAGCAGGAGGGATTCCCTCACCATGTAGATGTTGGACATTTCTGGGGCATGATGCCGACTCACTGCACAGGAAGAGGCAAGACTTCAATTTACCACAGGAAGAGGGAAGACTTCAATTTACCGGCCTTGATGGTGTTGATAAAGGAATCAACATTAATTCCTGTAGGAGTAAATCAATCACTTATACGTACTGAGCACGTACAGAGTTCAGTAGTATTAGTACAAATGATCCCTGCTATCAAGCTATTCCAAGCTCACAGTCTTGTAGGAGTGGCATAGTGTAGTGGAAAGGGCACAGTCCTTGGAGTCAGAGGACTTGGGTTCTAATTCTGGCTCTACCACTTGTCTGCGGTGCGACCTTGGGCAGCATAGCTAACTTCTCTGACCCTCAGATTTCTCATCTATAAAATGGAAATCCAAGGCCTGTTCTCCCCGCTACTGAGACTGTGAGCCCCGTGTGGGGTAGAGACCATGTCCTACCTGATTACTGGCATCTACCCCTATACAATCTATTGTACGTGGTGTATAATTAGCATTTAACAAGAGCCACAGTTATCATTATTATTTGGGGAGACAGAAACTAAAATAAATTGCCGATAGGAGACTACCAGAGAACAGAAAGAGATGAACTGCTGTGACATGCTCTAGGTCAATCAACGTATTTATTGAGCCGTTATTTGTGCAGAGAACTGTACTAAATGCTTAGGCGAGTCCAACATTATGGAGTTGGTAGGTACGTTCCCTGCCTATGATGAGCTTACACTCTAGAAGTGATTTTATACTCAAACTAATATCATTAGCCACTTTCAAGATCGCACTTAGAGAGTTTCCAATACTCTACCAGTCTCAGCTACAGGAGGGAGAGTCAAACAGAGGCCTATCAATTCCATTGCTAGCTTGGGCAGTGGCTAGTGAGTGGAAGGCAATGTTCTATACGTCAAAACGCACTCGTGCTGGGCAGCAACGGCATGGGAGAGAGTCGAGGGTGGAGACTCAAGTTTACTGCACGGAAAAAGGTAACGGTAAACCACTTCTGTATGTTTACCAAAAAGAAAACTCTATGGATACACATATCAGAATGACTACCGGTAGTTTGTCCATAAAGCCTCCTTCTGCAGAGTGAAAACCCGAGTCTCTGCCATTGTCTCTGATCCACGTTTTGATCATTTGTTCATCTGCCTTTGACTCTTTCCCATGACACTACTGCCCAGCACAGGTAAATCAAATTTGTCTGACAATTTCGTTTAGACTTTTCCATTAATGTGTAACCCTAGCGAGAGTATCTCTCAATGGAATAGCTCTAATCTACAGTGGCATACGAAAACACTCCTGCCACGTTAAGGCATTGATTCTTAGGACAGCTTCTGTTCAGAAGAATTGATGATGGTGCAGGGAGGTTTCTCAGAACCAGTCACGTTCTCTCATCCCTGACAATCACGTTCACACAGAAAACGTTTTTGACATCCAGGAACCACTGACAGCCGAAGTGACCATAACATCGTGCCTACGCTCCGTTATAGCCTGGCGGGTAGTTACCATGGTAATAATAATGGTGGTATTTGTTAAGCGCTTAATATGTGCCAAGTACTGTTCTAAGCACTAAGGGAGATACAAGGTAATCAGATTGTCCCACGTTGGGCTCACAGTCTTATTCCCATTTTACAGATGAGGGAACCGAGGCACAGAGAAGTTAAGTGATTTGCCCAAGTTCACACAGCAGACTAGTGGCTGAGCCGGGATTCGAACCCATGTCCTCCTACTCCCAAGATCGTGCTCTTTCCTCTATGCCACGCTGCTTCCTTCCTTCCTGGCCATGCTGGTAGCCAGGATGGGGATAAGGAAGGGAGGAGGGCTGTGCCCTTGATGGGGACACTGGTGGATACAGCACGGGCCTGGGAATCAGAGGGATGTGGGTTCTAATACCGGCTCCCTCATATGTCTGTTGTGTAACTTTGGGGAAGTCCCTCCACTTCCCTGTGCCTCGGTTACCTCATCTGTAAAATCAGGATAAGAGTGTGAGCCCCATGATGGGTAGGGACTGTGTCCAACCTGATTAACTTGCATCTAACCCAGTGCTTAGGACAGTGCTCGGCACAAAGTAAGTAGTTAACATGTACCAAAATTATTTATGATTTATTATTGCTGGCAAGACATTCCCCTCCTACAAGCCTGCCCTGTTTGGGGTACGGTCCTTGTCTGAACTGGTCTTTCCCCCCTCCTAGACTGTGAGCCCATTGTGGGCAGGGATTGTCTCTATTTTTTACTGAATTGTACTTTCCAAGCGCTGTGTATAGTGCTCGGCACACAGTAAGCCCTCAATATATACGATTGAATGAATGACTGAATGTATGAACTCTAACTTATTCTCCGAGTGCGAGAATCATCCCAGATGGCTCCATCTTTGGCTTTATCCTTCTGGTTCCATCCTGCCTCTCTCCACCCCCGCTCACTCTCGCCATTCATTCATTCAATCGTATTTATTGAGCGCTTACTGTGTGCAGAGCACTGTATTAAGCACTTGGAAAGCACACGTTGGCAACATATAGAGATGGTCCCTTCCCAACAACGGGCTCACCAGGCAGCTGGGGCTGTCGGGAAGCACTGACCTCCTCTGGACTGGGCTGGTCTCTCTCCTCGGAGTCTTGAGTTCAGTCAGCCACAAAGGGACGTCCAGGAGGCCCCAGCCACTCTCCGGTCTCCCATGGATGCTGACCTTCTCTACGGATGGACGGCGTGCCTGTAGATAAAGCAGTCGCCGCTCCGAGGGGGATCCCTGGAGGACCCATTCAAGGCCCTGATGAGAGCTCACCTCCTCCAGGAGGCCTTCCCAGACTGAGCCCCTTCCTTCCTCTCCCCCTCGTCCCCCTCTCCATTCCCCCATCTTACCTCCTTCCCTTCCCCACAGCACCTGTATATATGTATATATGTTTGTACATATTTTTTTACTCTATTTATTTATTTATTTATTTTATTTGTACATATCTATTCTATTTATTTTATTTTGTTAGTATGTTTGGCTTTGTTCTCTGTCTCCCCCTTTTAGACTGTGAGTCCACTGTTGGGTAGGGACTGTCTCTATATGTTGCCCATTTGTACTTCCCAAGCTCTTAGTACAGTGTTCTGCACATAGTAAGCGCTCAATAAATACGATTGATGATGATGATGATGACCGCTTGGGTCCCTACTGAAACGCTCTGGTCATGTTACCCCCCTCCTCAAAAATATCCAGTGGCTGCCTGTCAACCTACGAATCAAGCAAAAACTTCTCACCCTCGGCCTCAAGGCTCTCCATCACCTTGGGCCCTCTTACCTCACCTCCCTTCTCTTCTTCCACAGCCTAGCCTGCACGCTTCGCTCCTGTGCCTCTAACCTCCTCACTGTGCCTCGTTCTCGCCTGTCCTGCCGTCGACTCCCGGCCCACGTTCTTCCCCTAGCCTGGAATGCCCACCCTCCACATATCTGCTAAGCTAGCTCTCTTCTTCCCTTCAAAGCCCTACTGAGAGCTCAGGCCTTCCCAAACTGAGTCTCTTATTCCTCTCCACTACCCCAACCCCCCACCCTACCTCCTTCCCCTCCCCATAGCACTTGTATATATTTGTACAGATTTATTATTCTATTTACTTTAATTTTACAAATTTACTATTTTATTTATTTTGTTAATTATGTGCATATAGGTTTAATTCTATTTGTTCTGACGATTTTGACTCCTGTCTCCATGTTTTGTTTTGTTATCTGTCTCCCCCTTCTAGACTGTGATCCCGTTGTTGGGTAGGGACCGTCTCTATATGTTGCCGACTTGTACTTCCCAAGCGCTTAGTACAGTGCTCTGCACAAAGTAAGCGCTCAATAAATACGATTGAATGAATGACTGAATGTTATATTGCAATATTGTACTCTCCCAGACATTAGTACAGTGCTCGACACATAGGGCTCTGCTCTGCACTCAATAAATATTAATTCATTCAATCGTATTTATTGAGCGCTTACTTTGTGCAGAGCACTACACTAGGCCGATTTACTGACTGATGATAATATCACCACAGCACTTGTATATATTTGTACACATTTATTCTTCTATTTATTTTACTTGTAAATATTTACTATTCTACATATTTTGTTAATCAATCAATCAATCAATCGTATTTATTGAGCGCTTACTATGTGCAGAGCACTGTACTAAGCGCTTGGGAAGTACAAATTGGCATCACATAGAGACAGTCCCTACCCAACAGTGGGCTCACAGTCTAAAAGGGGGAGACAGAGAACAGAACCAAACATACCAACAAAATAAAATAAGTAGGATAGAAATGTACAAGTAAAATAAATAAATAAATACATAGAGTAATAAATATGTACAACCATATATACATATATACAGGTGCTGTGGGGAAGGGAAGGAGGTAAGAAGGGGGGATGGAGAGGGGGACGAGGAGGAGAGGAAAGAAGGGGCTCAGTCTGGGAAGGCCTCCTGGAGGAGGTGAGCTCTCAGCAGGGCCTTGAAGGGAGGAAGAGAGCTAGCTTGGCGGATGGGCAGAGGGAGGGCATTCCAGGCCCGGGGGATGACGTGGGCCGGGGGTCGATGGCGGGACAGGCGAGAGCGAGGTACGGTGAGGAGATCAGCGGTGGAGGAGCGGAGGGTGCGGGCTGGGCAGTAGAAGGAGAGAAGGGAGGTGAGGTAGGAGGGGGCTAGGTGATGGACAGCCTTGAAGCCCAGGGTGAGGAGTTTCTGCCTGATGCGCAGATTGATCGGTAGCCATTGGAGGTTTTTGAGGAGGGGAGTAATATGTACAGAGCGTTTCTGGAAAAAGATAATCCGGGCAGCAGCATGAAGTATGGATTGAAGTGGAGAGAGACACGAGGATGGGAGATCAGAGAGAAGGCTAGTGCAGTAGTCCAGACGGGATAGGATGAGAGCTTGAATTAGTAGGGTAGCGGTTTGGATGGAGAGGAAAGGGCGGATCTTGGCAATGTTGCGGAACTGAGACCGGCAGGTTTTGGTGACGGCTTGGATGTGAGGGGTGAATGAGAGAGCGGAGTCGAGGATGACACCAAGGTTGCGGGCTTGTGAGACGGGAAGGATTGTAGTGCCGTCAACAGAGATGGGAAAGTCAGGGAGAGGGCAAGGTTTGGGAGGGAAGACAAGGAGCTCAGTCTTCGACATGTTGAGCTTTAGGTGGTGGGCTGACATCCAGATGGAGATGTCCTGAAGGCAGGAGGAGATGCGAGCCTGGAGGGAGGGGGAGAGAGCAGGGGCAGAGATGTAGATCTGGGTGTCATCAGCGTAGAGATGATAGTTGAAGCCGTGGGAGCGAATGAGGTCACCAAGGGAGTGAGTGTAGATTGAGAACAGAAGGGGACCAAGCACTGAACCTTGGGGAACCCCCACAGTAAGAGGATGGGAGGGGGAGGAGGAGCCTGCAAAAGAGACTGAGAAAGAACGACCGGAGAGATAAGAGGAGAACCAGGAGAGGACGGAGTCTGTGAAGCCAAGGTCAGATAACGTGTTGAGGAGAAGGGGGTGGTCCACAGTGTCAAAGGCAGCTGAGAGGTCGAGGAGGATTAGGACAGAGTATGAGCCATTGGATTTGGCAAGCAGGAGGTAATTGGTGACCTTTGAGAGCGCAGTTTCCGTGGAATGAAGGGGACGGAAGCCAGACTGGAGGGGGTCGAGGAGAGAGTTGTTGTTGAGGAATTCTAGGCAGCGCGTGTAGACAACTCGTTCAAGGAGTTTGGAAAGGAATGGTAGGAGGGATATGGGACGATAACTAGAAGGTGAGGTGGGGTCAAGAGAGGGTTTTTTTAGGATGGGAGAGACATGGGCATGTTTGAAGGCAGAGGGGAAGGAACCAGTGGAGAGTGAGCGGTTGAAGATGGAAGTTAAGGAGGGGAGAAGGGATGGAGCGAGAGATTTCATAAGATGAGAGGGAATGGGGTCAGAAGCACAGGTGGCCGAGTAGCACTTGAGAGGAGGGAGGAGAGTTCCTCTGAGGATACCGCTGGGAAGGATGGGAGAGTAGCAGAGAGTGTTGGGAGCCGGGGGGTTGGAGAAAGGGGGGAAGAGACTTTGGGGAGGTCGGACCTCATGGATTTAATTTTGTTAATGAAGTAGGAGGCCAGATCGTTGGGGGGGAGGGAAGGAGGAGGAGGAGGAACCGGGGGCCTGAGAAGGGAGTTGAATGTACGGAAGAGCTGGCGGGGGTGATGGGCATGGGTGTCAATAAGGGAGGAGAAATAGTTTTGTCTGGCAGAAGAGAGGGCTGAGTTAATGCAGGAAAGGATAAACTTGAAGTGAACGAGTTTGGCATGGTGTTTAGACTTTCGCCAGCAGCGTTCGGCAGCTCGAGCATAAGAGCGAAGGAGGCGGACAGTGGCAGTGATCCAGGGCTGTGGGTTAGTGGTGCGAGAGCGGCGAAGGGAAAGGGGAGCGAGCGAGTCTAGCTGAGTAGAAAGGGTAGAGTTGAGAGCAGTAATCTGATCATCAAGACTGGGTAGAGAGGAGAGGGCGGCGAGGTGGGGTGTGAGGCGCTCCGAAAGATGGGTGGGGTCCAGAGAGCGGAGATCTCTGTGAGGGAGTAATACGGATTTACAGGGGAAAGGAGTGTGAGTGAGGAGGCAGGTGAGAAGATTATGATCAGAGAGAGGGATCACAGAGTTGGTGAGGGTGGACACAGTGCAGCGGTAGGAGATGATGAGGTCGAGGGTATGACCAAGTTGGTGAGTGGGTGAGGTGGGGTGGAGGAAGAGGTTGGCAGCGTCAAGGAGAGATAGAAGGCGGACGGCAGAGGAGTCGTTAGGGATATCCATGTGGATATTGAAGTCTCCGAGGATCAGAGTGGGCATGGAGAAGGAGAGAAGGAAGGTGAGGAAGGGGTCAAAGTCGTTAAAGAAGTTGGAAGTGGGGCCCGGAGGGCGGTAGATGACGGCTACAAGAATCTGGAGGGGGTGGTAGAGACGAATAATGTGGGCTTCAAAGGAAGGGAAGGAAAGGGAAGGGGGAGGAGGGATAGTGAGAAAGCGACATTGGGGGGCGAGAAGGAAACCGACACCTCCTCCTTTACCGGTGAGTCTGGGGGAGTGGGAGAAGAAGAGGCCTGCACTGCAGAGAGCAGCAGAAGAGACCGTGTCGTCCGGCGACAGCCATGTTTCAGTTAAGGCGAGGAGGAGTAGAGAACTGGAAAGGAAAAGGTCCAGGATGAAAGGGATCTTACTTAAAACGGAGCGGGGGTTCCAGAGGCCACACTTGGCATCAGCTGTCGAGGGTGGGGAGGGAGGGGGAAGGGTGCGAGGGGTGGGGAGGTTTTGGATTGGGATGAGCTGGCGGGGGCCTGGGCGGGGAGAGTGGGAAGGGGGGTGGCGATGGGAAAGGAGAACTGGGATGGGGTGGGGGCAGGGAGAAGGGGAGGGAGGGGGCCGGGAGGGAGAAGCGGAGGACCTGCGCTGGTGCAGAGGAATTCTTGGTAGGGGTTGAGGGGGAGCGGTCTTGGTGGGTGAGAGGGAGGGAAACAGCTGGGTGGGAGAGGGGAAGGGGGAGGTGAGGAATGGGAATGGCAGTTGGGAGCAAGGGAACTGAAAGTTCATGGTGAGGTCAGCAGGGCGAGTGACAGTACCGCGGGGGGTTAACAATTGAGATGCAGAAACAATAAAACAGTAGCAATGATAAAAGTAGGCGATGGTATCACAGGGTGTAGTTGAGCAATCAATATGCAATGGCAATAATAGAATTGGCAGACAATGATGCCACAGAGAGGAGATACAAACTATTAAGAGCTGGAGTAGGGTGGGCCAGTTAAGGGGGGTCAGGGAGCAGAGATACCTGGGGAGGGGAGCCAACAGTCAACTAGCATGGGAGGGCTGAGGAGGTGTGAATGAGGTTGTCGTCAATGTAACATGTAACATGGTGCTAACATGGTGCTAACAAGGTGCTAACAAGGGCTTTTTACTTGGGGGCGGGGGGAGAGTCAGTCAGGACCGGACCGGGAAGGGGTGGGGGGGGGGATGAGGGGCACTTTACGGAAGGCCTCCTAAGTGGGGGGGTGGAAGCAGGGGGGGCGTCCGTGGGGGCGCTGAGATGGCGGGAGGGTGGGCGGCCGGGCCTCACAGGAACGGAGTCCCGGGCGTCAATGGCGGCGCTCTGAGGAGAGGAGACTTCCGGGAGCGGCAAGGCCGCGCGGTGTGATGAGGGCGGGCGGGCCTCTCGGGAACGGAGTCCCGGGCGTCTATGGCGGCGCGCTCTGAGGAGAGGAACCTTCCGGGAGCAGCAAGGCCGCGCAGTGTGATGGCGGGCGGGCCTCTCGGGAACGGAATCCCGGGCGTCTCGCGGTGTGATGGCGGGCCTCTCGGGAACGGAGTCCCGGGCGTCTATGGCGGCGCTCTGAGGAGAGGATCCTTCCGGGAGCAGCAAGGCCTCGCGGTGTGATGGCGGGCGGGCCTCTCGGGAACGGAGTCTCGGGCGTCTATGGCGGCGCTCTGAGGAGAGGATCCTTCCGGGAGCAGCAAGGCCTCGCGGTGTGATGGCAGGCGGGCTTCTCGGGAACGGAGTCCCGGGCGTCTCGCGGTGTGATGGTGGGCGGGCGGGCGGGCCTCTCGGGAACGGGGTCCCGGGCGTCTATGGCGGCGCTCTGAGGAGAAGATCCTTCCGGGAGCAGCAAGGCCTCGCGGTTTGATGGCGGGCGGGCCTCTCGGGAACTGAGTCCCGGGCGTCTATGGCGGCGCTCTGAGGAGAGGATCCTTCCGGGAGCAGCAAGGCCTCGCGGTTTGATGGCGGGCGGGCCTCTCGGGAACTGAGTCCCGGGCGTCTATGGCGGCGCTCTGAGGAGAGGAGCCTTCCGGGGGCAGCAAGGCCTCGCGGTGTGCTATTCACCCCACCCTCAGCCCCTGAGCACCTCTGAACACACCTTTATATCCTGTCATTTCCTCTATTTATTTCAATGCCTGACTCCTCCACTAGACTGTAAGCTCCTCGTAGGCAGGGAGCATGTCTACCGACTCGATTTTTGTTCCTTCTAGACTGTTCAGTCATAGTAGGCCGGGAACGGTGTCTGCCAACTCGGTCGTTTTGTACTCTCCCAGGCACTTGGTTCCGTGCTCTGCACACAGTAAGCACTCAATAAATGCCACCATTTGACTCTCTCTGGCCTAGTGGATAGAGGACAAGCCTGGGAGTCGGAAAGACCTGCATCCTAATCTCAGTTCCGTCACTTGTTTGCTGTGTGACCTTGGACAAGTCGCTTCACTTCTCTGTGTTAATGATAAGCATATAGCTACAATTCTATTTGTTCTGAAGATTTTGACACCTATCTACATGTTTTGTTTTGTTGTCTGTCTCCCCCTTCTAGACTGTGAGCCCGTTGTTGGGTAGGGACCGTCCCTATATGTTGCCGACTTGTACTTCCCAATCGTTTAGTAGAGATCTCTGCACACAGAAAGCGCTCAGTAAATGCCATTGAATGAATGACTGAATAATCATGGTATTTCATCATCATCATCAATCGTATTTATTGAGCGCTTACTGTGTGCAGAGCACTGCACTAAGCGCTTGGGAAGTACAAATTGGCAACATATAGAGACAGTCCCTACCCAACAGTGGGCTCACAGTCTAAAAGGGGGAGACAAAACCAAACATACTAACAAAATAAAATAAATAGAATAGATATGTACAAGTAAAATAAATAAATAAATAAATAGAGTAATAAATATGTACAAACATATGTACATATATACAGGTGCTGTGAGGAAGGTAAGGAGGTAAGATGGGGGGGATGGAGAGGGGGACGAGGGGGAGGGGAAGGAAGGGGCTCAGTCTGGGAAGGCCTCCTGGAGGAGATGAGCTCTCACTCTCAGGTGAGGCCTTGAAGGAAGGAAGAGAGCTACCATGGCGGATGGGCAGAGGGAGGGCATTCCAGGCCCGGGGGATGACGTGTGTCGGGGGTCGATGGCGGGACAGGCGAGAACGAGGTACGGTGAGGAGATTAGCGGCAGAGGAGCGGAGGGTGCGGTGTGGGCTGTAGAAGGAGAGAAGGGAGGTGAGGTAGGAGGTGGCGAGGTTATGGAGAGCTTTGAAGCCCAGGGTGAGGAGTTTCTGCCTGATGTGCAAATTGATTGGTAGCCACTGGAGATTTTTGAAGAGGGGAGTAATATGCCCAGAGCGTTTCTGGACAAAAATAATCCGGGCAGCAGCACGAAGTATGGATTGAAGTGGGGAGAGACACGAGGATGGGAGAACAGAGAGAAGGCTGATGCAGTAGTTCAGACGGGATAGGATGAGAGCTTGAATGAGCAGGATGGATGGAGAGGAAAGGGCGGATCTTGGCTATGTTGCAGAGCTGAGACTGGCAGGTTTTGGTGACGGCTTGGATGTGAGGGGTGAATGAGAGAGCGGAGTCGAGGATGACACCAAGGTTGCGGGCTTGTGAGACGGGAAGGATGGTAGTGCCGTCAACAGAGATGGGAAAGTCAGGGAGAGGGCAAGGTTTGGGAGGGAAGACAAGGAGTTCAGTCTTCGACATGTTGAGCTTTAGGTGGCGGGTAGACATCCAGATGGAGATGTCCTGAAGGCAGGAGGAGATGCGAGCCTGGAGGGAGGGGGAGAGAGCAGGGGCAGAGATGTAGATCTGGGTGTCGTCAGCGTAGAGATGCTAGTTGAACCTGTGGGAGCGAATGAGGTCACCAAGGGAGTGCGTGTAGATCGAGAACAGAAGGGAACCAAGCACTGAACCTTGGGGAACCCCCACAATAAGAGGATGAGAGGGGAAGGAGGAGCCTGCAAAAGAGACTGTGAATGAACGACCGGAGAGGTAAGAGGAGAACCAGGAGAGGACGGAGTCTGTGAAGCCAAGGTCAGATAGCTTGTTGAGGAGAAGGGGGTGGTCCACAGTGTAGAAGGCAGCTGAGAGGTCGAGGAGGATTAGGACAGAGTATGAGCCATTGGACGTGGCAAGCAAGAGGTCATTGGTGACCTTTGAGAGGGCAGTTTCCGTGGAATGTAGGGGATGGAAGCCAGACTGGAGGGGGTCGAGGATGGAGCTGTTGTTGAGGAATTCGAGGCAGCGCGTGTAGACAACTCGTACAAGGAGTTTGGAAAGGAATGGTAGGGGGGTTATGGGGAGATAACTAGAAGGTGAGTTGGGGTCAAGAGAGAGTTTTTTTAGGATGGGAGAGACATGGGCATGTTTGAAGGCAGAGGGGAAGGAACAAGTGGAGAGTGAGCGGTTGAAGATGGAAGTTAAGGAGGGGAGAAGGGATGGAGCTAGAGATTTCATGAGATGAGAGGGAATGGGGTCAGAAGCACAGGTGGCCGGAGTAGCACTTGAGAGGAGGGATGAGAGCTCCTCTGAGGATACTGCTGGGAAAGATGGGAGAGTAGCAGAGAATGTTGAAAGCCGGGGGGTTGGAGAAGGGAGGGGAGTAACTTTGGGGAGGTCGGACCTCATGGATTTAATTTTGTTAATGAAGTAGGAGGCCAGATCGTTGGGGGTGAGGGAAGGAGAAGGGGGAGGAACCGGGGGCCTGAGAAGGGAGTTGAATGTACGGAAGAGCTGGAGGGGGTGATGGGCATGGGTGTCAATAAGGGAGGAGAAATAGTTTTGTCTGGCAGAAGAGAGGGCTGAGTTAAGGCAGGAAAGGATAAACTTGAAGTGAACGAGTTTGGCATGGTGTTTAGACTTTCGCCAGCAGCGTTCGGCAGCTCTAGAATAAGAGCGAAGGAGGCAGACAGTGGCAGTGATCCAGGGCTGTGGGTTAGTGGTACGAGAGCGGCAAAGGGAAAGGGGAGCGAGTGAGTCTAGCTGAGTAGAAAGGGTAGAGTTGAGAGCAGTAATCTGATCATCAAGACTGGGTAGAGAGGAGAGGGCGGCGAGGAGGGGTGTGAGGCGCTCCGAAAGATGGGTGGGGTCCAGAGAGCATAGATCTCTGTGAGGGAGTAATACGGATTTACAGGGGAAAGGAGTGTGAGTCAGGAGGCAGGTGAGAAGATTATGATCAGAGAGAGGGATTTCAGAGTTGGTGAGGGTGGACACTGTGCAGCGATAGGAAATGATGAGGTCGAGGGTATGACCAAGTTGGTGAGTGGGTGAGGTGGGGTGGAGGAAGAGGTTGGCAGAGTCAAGGAGAGATAGAATGCGGGCGGCAGAGGAGTCGTCAGGGATATCCATGTGGATATTGAAGTCTCCGAGGATCAGAGTGGGCATGGAGAAGGAGAGAAGGAAGGTGAGGAAGGGGTCAAAGTCGTTAAAGAAGTTGGAAGTGGGGCCGGGAGGGCGGTAGATGACGGCTACAAGAATCTGGAGGGGGTGGTAGAGGCGAATAATGTACGCTTCAAAGGAAGGGAAGTAAAGGGAAGGGGGAGGAGGGATAGTGCGAAAGCGACATTGGGGAGCGAGAAGGAAACCGACACCTCCTCCTTTACCGGTGAGTCTGGGGGAGTGGGAGAAGAAGAGGCCTGCACTGCAGAGAGCAGCAGAAGAGACCGTGTCGTCCGGCGACAGCCATGTTTCAGTTAGGGCGAGGAGGAGTAGAGAACTGGAAAGGAAAAGGTCCAGGATGAAAGGGATCTTACTTAAAACGGAGCGGGGGTTCCAGAGGCCACACTTGGCATCAGCTGTCGAGGGAGGGGAGGGAGGGGGAAGGGTGCGAGGGGTGGGGAGGGTTTGGATTGGGATGAGTTGGCGGGGGCCTGGGCGGGGAGAGTGGGAAGGGGTGTGGCGATGAGAAAGGAGAACTGGGATGGGGTTGGGGCGGGGAGAAGGGGAGGGAGGGGGCCGGGAGGGAGGAGGGGAGGACTGGCGCTGGTGCAGAGGAATTCTTGGTAGGGGTTGAGGGGGAGCGGTCTTGGTGGGTGAGAGGGAGGGAAAAAGCTGGGTGGGAGAGGGGAAGGGAAGGTGAGGAATGGGAATGGTAGTTGGGAGCAAGGGAATTGAAAGTTCATGGTGGGGTCAGCAGGGCGAGTAACAGTACAACGGGCGGTTAACAATTGAGATGCAGAAGCAATAAAACAGTAGCAATGTTATAAGTAGGCGATGACATCACAGGGTGCAGATAAACAATCAATATGCTATGGCAATAATAAAATTGGCAGATAATGATGTCACAGAGAGCAAATACAAACTATGATGTGCTGCAGTAGGGTGGGCCTGTTAAGGGGGGTCAGGGAGCAGAGATACCTGGGGAGAGGAGTGAACAGTCAACTAGCATGGGAGGGTTGAGGAGGTGCGAATGAGGTTGTCGTTTATGTAACATGGTGCTAACAAGGACCTTTGTCCCGGGGTGGGGGGGTGGGGGGGGAGGGATTCAGTCAGGACAGGACCGGGAAGGTGGGGGGGGGGGGGATAGGGGGCACTGTAAGGAAGGTCGCTTTAGTGGGGGAGGGTGGAAGCAGGGGGTGTCTATGGGGGCGCTCTGAGGAGGGGATCCTGAGCCTGAGCCTGAGCCTGGGGAGCCTGAGGAGGTATTTGTTAAGCGCATACTATGTCTCATGCACTGTTCTAAGTGCTTGAGTAGATATAAGGTAATCAGGTTGTCTGTCACACGTAGGACTCACAGTCTTCTTCCCCATTTTACAGATGAGGTAACTGAGCCACAGAGAAGTTAAGTGACTTGCCCAAGGTCACATAGCCGACAAGTGGTGGAGCCGGGATTAGAACCCACAACCTCTGATTTCCAGTCCTGGGGTCTTTCCAGTTAGCCGCGCTTCTCCAGCCCCCAGTGGACACAAAATTTAAGGATATACCTACCCTAGAAAGCAATCTGAAGCACGCAAATTCATTCTCGCACCCAAAATTACAGCTAAACATACATCTATCCAAACACATAATGCTCTCACATGTATTCCCGCTCATTCACAGACTCGGGTTCTCCCACAGACGGACAGTCGCACAAAGTCAATCATATTTATCGAGTACTTACTGTGTGCAGAGCACAATGCTAATCACTTGGGAGTGTACAATACAAACAAGTTTGTAGGCGCATACTCCAATAAACCAATCTAGTCACCAATTAGGCTCTTCCCTGAACACCAAACCTGTTCCCTAAGGAGAGATGGAGAACATCACCCCCTCTTCCCTACTCAGATATCCCGCTTCCCTAAAGTTTGGGATTTGCTCCCTGATTCTCCTACCCTGCTCTTCGCAAGCACACACACACACACACACACACACACACACACACACGCACACACACACACACACACACACACACACCCCTGCAGCTCCCAGGAATCTAACTGTAGCTGTCTATACAAGGAAAATGAACTGAAGAGTGAGGGCTGTCTAAACTGGGAAGTGTCTGGCGTGGGACCCCAATTACATATGTCTCCTCGGGCTTGGCACAAGGCTGGGAGAAATGAATAATCGATGGTATTTACTGAGGGCTTACTGTGTGCCGAGCATGGACTAAAGCACTAAGTAGAGGACAATCCAACAGAGTTGGTAGACACATTCCCTGCCCACACCGAGCTGACAGTCTAGGGGGTTGGAAGGATGATGGGACGTTGATGATGGGGGGGATGATGGAGGGACGATGGAGGGCTGATGGAGGGACGATGGAGCGGTGTTGGAGGGATGACGGAGGGCCAATGGAAGGCCGATGAAGGGATGTCAGCGAGACAATGGAGGAAGTGTCTTAGAACAAATACTGGATGAGTGCTGGTTCAGGTACAAGGAGCATGCGACTGAGAAACCGGGCAGAGGAAGTGATTCCAGTACTAGTGGCTTCTGCTTTGGTACCCGCCACTGTCTTGTCCCTGCGGAAGCCTGTTTTCTGCTTCTGCAAACCCGCCTGCAATGCAGCTCTGGTCCAAATTCCAACCTGGAGGCCGAAAGTGAGATTCTCCCCAGACTCACTAAAGCTGCTGACCTCTTCCTCCCCTCCATACACAGGCTAGGGTGCACTCACCGGGGCAGCATGGAGCTGGGGCTCGCCGGCCTCTGCCAGGCTGGGCTGGTCCCTTGTCTCCCCTTGGACTTCTTGGTTTGGCCAGCCAAGGAGAGATATCGAGGAGCCTTCAGCCCCTCTCCACTCTCCCGTGGACACAGAGATGCTTCTCCAGATCGACCCCATCCCCAAAGATATAGCAGTAGCTGCTCTGAGTGGAATTCCTGGAGGATGGGCTCGAGGCCCTACTCAGGGACCTCGGGGCCCAGACGACATGAGAACCCTCTGGTCACGTGGTTCTTGAAACTGGTCTAGGGAATGAAATATCGTCTCTGACGTTGTTCTGCCATCTGCCTCCTTGCTTTCAGTTTCTCAGTTTTTGCTTTCCAGTCAGTAACTGTTGGGGTGATCTGCTGTTGCTCATTCTCCTTTTATCAATCAATCAATCGATAGTATTTATTGAATGTTTACTGTGTGCAGAACTCGGTACACCACCCCACATAGTCGTGTTCACGTGAATATAACTTTGATGCTGGGAGATTGACTGCCATCCAGAACTTCATTGTTCATGGAATTCGTTAAGCACTTACTATGTGCCAAGCACTGTTCTAAGCACTGGGGTAACTACAAAACAACCAGGTTCCACACGGGGCTCACAGTCTAAGTGGCGGTGTGGAGGACAGGTATTGAATCCCCATTTTACAGATGAGGGAAGGTATCGAATCTCCATTTTAAAGATGGGGAAACTGAGAAACGTTGAAATGAAGTGACTTTCCCAAGATCACACAGCAGAGAATTGGCAGAGCCAGGATTAGAGCACAGGTCCTCTAGCTTCTGGGCTCATGCTCTTTCCACTAGGCCATACTGCTTCGCTGATCTTTTATTGTAGTTTGAGAGTTAGTCCTGAACAATTAGTGATGCTGGTGGAACTCTGCTTCAGATGATGTGGTGCCTGGATGGCTTAATGGATGCAGAACGGGCCTGGGAATCAGAAAGTCATGGGTTCTAATCCGAGCTCTGCTACTTGTCTGCTGTGTGAGATCATGGACAAGTCACTTCACTTCTCTGGGCCCCAGTTACCTCATCTGTAAAATGGGGACTAAGACCATGAACCCAAGGAGGGACAGGGACTGTGTCCTACCTGATTAACTTGTTTCTACCCAAGTACTTAGTGCAATGCCTGCCACATCGTAAGGGCTTAAAAAATACCAGTTAGAAAAAAATACACAATAAATTGATTGATTGGTTGATTGATCACTCTGAGTGCTATCAAAAAAAACCAAAGCAAAATAAAAATTTATTAATCACTCTGGGAAAAATTACTTTTGTTTGTGCCATACTTTGCACAGACATACAGGCAGACACACATACAGAAAAATACATATTTAGACATGAAACACTCTAACGAAACGCAAAAATAGGAGCAATGTACATTCTGCAACTTGGTAATTGGGCAGTGTAAAGTTTAGAAGTTTCAGGTCGTGTTCCACACTAGGGAGATGAGTAAAGTCAGGAGTTAATACCCCACCGAAGACACTATTTCTCGGGGAAAATCAGTTCCGACTGACAAAAGTATGACTTTGAGGGTCACCTAACATTATGACTTGTGCTCTCCTTTGAAGGGTGACCTTCGGCTCAGGAGGCAGAAGACGAATCTAGCCTGACCCGTTCTGTCTGTGGAAACGAGGGGCTTGTTCTAAATAAGTGTTATAGATGGTTTTCCCTTCCCCTAGGGTGGTCTGTTGGTGAAACACACAAAGATCTGATCTCTGTTAGATGCTGGGGTCATTCACGTTGGTCATGTTAACTTCAGGATGCCAGGAATGGTGACCTCACATAATCGAGATGGAAACCAATCCGAGCCTACACCCCTCCCCAGGGCAGGCCTTCACATTCCGGTAACTCAGGCTGTAGATGAGGCGTTTCAGGGCAGGGAGCACCACGGTATAGAATACGGACACCATCAGGTCCAGTACTGAGGGGGAATCTGAGAGTGGTTTCAAGTAAGCACAGAAAGAAGTCATGACAGAGAGAGTGACAACAGCGAGGTGCGGCAGGCAGGTGGAGAAGGCTTTGACCTGGCTCTCGGCAGCCGGCATCCTCAGCATGGCCAGGAAGATGTGCACGTACGGGACGATGATGAGAATGAAGCAGACGACGCTTAAGGCTATCCCGGCAGTGACGCTCACGTCGATGGCGGCTTGGTCCACGGAACAGGTGATGTTCAGCAAGGAGGAGACGTCACACAAAAACTGCTGGAAAATGTTGGATCCGGAGAAGGACAGGGAGATAGTCGGAGCTGAAAACAAGACTCCAATCAGGCCCCCACTGACCACGAGGAGGCTGCCATCTTCCCACAGGCCACTCTGTTCATGACGACCTCATAGCGCAATGAGAGGCAGATAGCAGCCTAACAGTCATAGGACATCACTGCGAGGACAAAATATTCTGCAAGTCCAAAGAAAATCACCCGACAGAACTGTACTCCCCAGCCTAGGAACGAGATTTGTATGCAGTCTATAAGGGAGATGACGACAGATTTAGGGACGGGGACGGAAATGTAATAGAGGTCGAAGACGGACAGGTGCCTGAGGAAAAAGTACATGGGGATGTGGAGGCTCTGGTATAGGGTGATGACGGCGACGATGAGGAGATTCCCCGTCAGAGCAGCGAGGTACACCAGGAGGAACAGCGCAGCGTGGACCAGCTGCAGTTCCCGGACCTCCGAGAATCTCAGCAGGAGGAATCCCGTCACCGTGGAGATATTGGGCATTTGTGGGAGGCAGCATTGACTTTCTGCAGTGGATGAGGGAAGAGCCAAAGTTGGAGTTCAATGATGGGATGAGTGAAGAAACTGACTGGACATTTGCTAGTGATTCTCCATGGAGAGGAGACAGTTACTGAATTCAAAATTATCTTTGAGTTACTTATCCGGGAGGGATAATGAAAGATCCAGATTTTCACGTTATTTTGGTGAACGTAAAGGGAATTCCTGAGATTCCTGAGATCCCACGGCCACCCCAGCGGAGTTGGTAGACACATTGCCTGCCAACATGGAATTTACAGTTTGGAGGGAGATCTTTTTCTAACTTCGTCTTCAACCTTCCTCACTGTCTGAACTTGTTCGCTGCTTCCGCTACCTAATATTTTCCATGCGTCCGTGCGCGCACACACACACATACACACACACACACACACACACACAAACACACACAGTTCCCAGCACAGGGGACGGGATTGCAGCAGTTCTTGTGAAGCGGAAAATGATTTCGTTCAGTAATATTTATGAATCACTTACGGTGAGCAGAGCACTGTTCTAAATGCTGGGGAGAGTACAACAGAATGATAAACAGAAACAGTCCCCACCCACAACGAGTTTACAGTCTAGAGAAATAGCGGATTGTAGTTGGGTTGATTTCACTGGCTTCAGTGTCATCCGCCTGTTTTAACTATCCTCATTATCTGCTTTCTTCAAACAACCCTCCACAAAGAACCTTTTTTACTGTGACTAGCTTTCGACACTTCCTCCTCCCACCTCTGGCTCCCACCCTTCCTTTGGCCTGGAAATCCACCCCTTTCAAGTCCCAGCCCGAGGATATCCCACCCTCAAAAATCCTCTCGAATTCCACCTTCTCAAGGAGGATTTAGCTAATTCACTTCTTCCCACCATCTGACAGTGACCATCTTGACTTGATGCCTCTGCTGACCCTCCGCTGATCCTTGAGGAAACATGTCTACCAACACATTTACATTGTATTCTTCCAAGCATTTACTACAGTGCCTTGCACAAAGTAAGAGCTCGATAAATGTATCTGATTGGTTGACTGATTAATGTCTACTTCCCCCCTAGACGGTGAGCCCCTTTTGAGCAAGGGCCATGTCTACCAACTCTTTAATAGAGAACTCTCCTCAGCACTCAGTTTAGTGCTCTGCACATACTAAGCACTCAAAATATATGATTAGCAAGCAATAATTGATAATATAATAATAATGATAGTATTTGTGAAGCGCTTATTATGTGCCAAGTACTGGTCTATGCACAGGGGAGATAGAAGGTAATTAGGTTGTCCCACCTGGGGCTCACAGTTTTAATCCTCACTTTACAAATGAGGCAACAGAGGCACAAAGAAATTGATTGACTTTCCTGAAGTCACACAGCTGACAAGTGGTAGAGCTGAGATTAGAACCCACGACCTCTGACTCCCACGTCCGTGCTCTTTCCACTATGTCAGGCTCCTTCTCATCCACACATCCATTGTTCCATTCTTTTCTCCTCCCAGTTGAAAATGACATTTAGCCTATCTAGCCTATTATATTGGGAAATCATTGAGAGCAGGGATCATGCCTTAACAGTGCTTGGCACATAATAAGAGAATAACAAATGCCATTATTACTTTACCTATCTTTTTATGGTATTTATTAAACTCTCACTATGTGCCAGGAACCGCACTAAGCTCTGGGGTGAATATAAGAAAATTTGGTGAGTCGCAATCCCCATCCCCAACAGGGCTCACAGTCTCAGTCCCAATCTTACAGATGAGGGAATTGAGGCACAGAGAAGCGAAATGACTTGTCCCAAATCACTCAGAAGAGAAGCAGCCTGGCCCAGTGGAGAGAACATGGGACTGGGCTCTATTTCCAGTTCTTCCAGTTGCTTGCTGTGTGAGCTTGGGCACGTCACTCATCTTCCCTGTGCCTCAGTTCTCTTGTTCTCCCTCCTGTTCAGACTGTGAGCCCCATGTGACACAGGGACTATGTCCAACCTGATTAGCTTGTATCGAATACCAGGACTGAGTACAGTGCCTGGCCCGTAGGAAGAGCATAAAAGGTACCATTGACGAAAATAGAAAGAAGCTGAAGCGCCCACTCGTTGACCCAGGAGATAACTAACAGCGGGAATGGTTAGGACGCTGTTGCCATGGGAACCATGCAGACAATGGCACCACCGGATTCTCATCTCTGTGAGATCTCAAAGACTGTGGGGACAGGTCGTCATTGTCCGGTCCTCCGGGGATGCCCCTCGGAGCAGTGGTGAATTTATCTAAGGAGATGGGGGCCCTGTCTTGAAGTGAATTTCAGTGTCTGCGGAAGAGCAGAGAGAGGCTGAAGGCTCCTCGCTGTCCCTCTGTGGCCGTTGCACCCAGGAGTCCGAGGGGGGGGGGCTGCCTAGCCCAGGGTAGGTCTGGGGTCCTCTAGCCCCATGCTGGCCCAGTGAGAGTGACCGAGGCTGGGGAGGCCCAGGGAGGCACCATCAGGCTAATCGATGTGAGTGTGAGGGTCACTCTGGGAAGACGTTTGTACCTGGGGTCCAGGGTGGAGTTGGAACCAGGGCTTCATACACAAGCAGAGAGAAAACATTGCCCCTACGGTATCCTACGTGACCCCTCCATCCACCGCCCAAACCCCGGCTACCATGGTTGCCGGGCTAGGACGTTATTACAAAGAGTCAGCCCCGTCCTGTGGTGACTTCAACCATCTGCTCAACCCTCTGGTCAGGGACAAGAGAGTATGACTGAGACTGCAACAGCCAAATGCTTCATCACCAATTCCTCCTCACAGGACTTCCCCCAGAAATCTTGGCACGATGCAAGAGAGAAGCAGTGTGCCTAGTGGATAGAGCATGGGCTGGGAATCAGAGGCCTTGGCTTCTAATAACGGTTCCACCTCTTTTTATTTAATCCCCATTTTTGCAGATGAAGAAACTGAAGTCCAGGGAAATGAAGAGATTTACCCGAGGTCACACAGCAGAAAAGTAGCAAAGCTGAGATTAGAGCCCAGGTCATTCTGACTCCCAGGTCCATGCTCTATCTACTAGGTGAAGCTGCTTCTTTGATTTTCATTTTGTTCATGACGTCAAACAATCATTCGGTCATTCAGTTGTATTTTCTGACGCTTCTGACTGCAAATTTGGAGAGAACGAAAAATAACTGTACATCCATCCTAAGACCCTCCCCTGAGCTGGCTTGGGGGATCAACCCAGAGAAGCAGCATAGGTTAGTGGCAAGAGCCCGGGCTTGGGAGTCAGAGGACGTGAGTTCTAATCCCTGGTTCTGCCGCTTGTCTGCTATGTGACCTTGGGCATGACTCCTACCTTCTCTGTGCCTCAGTTGTCTCATTTGGAAAATGGGGATTAAGACTGTGAACTCTAGGTGGGACAACCTGATTACTTTGTACCTACCCCAGTGCTTAGAACAGTGGTTAACACATAGTAAGCTCTTAACAAGTGAAATTATTATTATCGTTATTATTATTATTAGTTTGGGAGAGGCTGAGAGGTTCTGAGAACGGGGTGATGGAGAGGATTCACTGATACTGAGTGGGTGTCGCAGTTCCTCCTCTCCCCTTCCCGTCCAACAGAGCACAGCTTTCGTCATCTTGAAAGCCCTTCCAGGATACCTCGTACGATTAATTTTTCTTCTCCCTAAGTCATCTTCTCCCATCTTCTAATCAGCATCTTAGATCACGTCTCCATTTTTGTACTCACACCCGCCATTATAGTATTGTACATGTTGTCTTTTATAAAATGTACTCTTTAAGCACATAGTCATCTATTTACCATTCTTTCCATTCTCTTCTTCGTTCTTTCATTAATTAATTCAGCGTCTTTCTCCCCTGCTACATTTTAAGCTCTTTGAAAGCAGGGATGGTGTTTAATTTATTTTGATCTCTCTGAAGGGTTCACTACAGTACTGTACACCCAGGATGAAATCAATAAATATCATCGATTGATGGATCGATGCATTGATAGATGGATGCATGGATGGGTTGTTGGATGTATAGATTAAGGGTGGGTGGGAAAATGGACGGCTAGGCGGATGGATGGATGGGTGGATTGTCTGCTATGTGACCTTAGGCAAAGCAGTCTGCTTAACTGTGCCTCAGTTATCTCATCTGTAAAATGGGGATTGAGACTGTAAGCACCATGTGGGACAGGGTCTGTGTAAAACCTGATTAGCTTCTATCTGCCCACGAACATAGTACAATGCCTGGCACATAGTAAGTGCTTAACAAACACCACTATTGTTATTATTATTTTTATTTTGGATGGATGGATAGATGGATGGATGGATGGATGGATGGATGGATGGATGGATGGATGGACAGACAGATGGGTGAACAGACAGACCGATGGACAGATGGATGTTCGGATGGATGGATGGATGATGAACGAATGGATTTGAGGCAAGGATTTGATCAGTCAAATTAATTAATTCATTCAATCAATCGTATTTATTGAGTGCTTACCGTGTGCAGGGCACTATACTAAGTGCTTGGAAAATACAATTCTGCAATAGAGACAATCCCTGTCCGCCAAGGGCTCACAGTCTAGAATGGGGAGATAGGCATCAAAACAAGTAAACAGGTAGTCAAATGTGGGGAACAGTTTCCATGACTGTGTCCGTTCTCCATTTTCACCCTCCGATATTCTGACTGTCATAACCACGAAGAGAGATCTTAAAAACTCATAGAATTACTGTTGTCAGTAGTAGTATCAGTATACTCATTATTGAATTTATTAAGAATGTACTTACAAAAGACTGCCAGGTCTTGGATTAGAAACAAGCTGATGAGATCGGTCACGTTTCCTGACCCACAGGGACTCAGAATGTAAGAGAAAGAGACATACTGAATCCCGATTTTACAGAGAGACCCAAAGAGGTTACGTGGCTGTTCCAAGGCCATACAGCACACTGCAGGCAGAACCATGCAGACCTTTCAAATCTTATGTCTTCCAGCCACATCTCATTCCTCAAATCCATGATGTCGCCCAAACAATCATTTGTCATTCATTCACTGATTCAATCATATTTATTGAGTGCTTACTGTGTGCACCATTACAATACTATAATGGTACTGTGTGTACTATACTAAGCACTTGGAAAGTACCATACAGAATAAAGAGAGACAATCCCTGCCTAGACCGGGCTTACAATCACACACGTCTTATCAACCTCTGTCCCAGACATTGATAAGTCCTCAGGCTCTGGATTTTCTTTTTGTACAGCTCTTTATATGGGTACCCCCACAGTAAGAACCCTGGTGAGGAATGGGATAATCAGCGAAAAGAAACAGGCATTTTGTCCCTTAGAAGAGGGAGGAGGTATCTCCCCTTTAGGATTCTCCCCAGGGAGGTCTTGATGTCCCGGTTCCTCAGGCTGTGGATGACAGGGTTCAGGGTGGAGGGCACCACGGTGTAGAACCTTCCCAGGAGGTCCAGGGGCGAGGGTGAGTCTGACACAGGCTTGAGGTAGGCAACGGCTTCACTTGAGAGGAAGACGGTAAAGACTGTGAGATGGGGCATGCAGATGGAAAAGGCTTTGGCCCAGACCTCGGTGGCCAGTATCCTCAGCACGGCCCGGTAGATAAGTGCATATGAGACGATGATGAGAATGGAGTGGACGATAGCTAACGCTACCACAGTAGTCATGCTCACATTGATGGCGTCGTGGTTCTCGGAGCAGGAGATCTTCAGCAGAGAGAGGACGTCATAAAAGACCTGCTGGACGATGTTGGACCTACAGAACCTCAGGGAGAAAGTCGAAGCTGAATACAAGACCCCAAACAGTATCCCGCTGAGTCAGGAGGCAGCCACCATATTTCCACTAACCCTGATGGCCATGATGAGCTCATAGCGCAAGGGAGGTCAGATGGCAGTGTGGCCGTCGTAAGGTATGGTCGTGAGGACGAACAGCTCTGAAACAGTAAACAGAACCCCCCAAAAGACGGGGGCCTCAAAGGCCAGGAGGGAGATGGAAGAACGATCGGTCAGGGAGATGACGACCGACTTGGGGATGATAACCGAGATGTATCAAAATTTGAGGATGGACAGGTGCCTGAGGAAGAAATACATGGGGGTTTGGAGGTGCCGGTCGAGGGCATTGATGGTGACAATCACGAGATTCCCCGGAAGGGCTCCAGGTAAACCAGGAGGAACAGCGCGTCATGGACCAGATACAGTTCCCAGATCTCCAAGAAACCCAGCAGGAGGAATCCCATCACCGTGGAGACATTGGACATTTTAGGGATGCAACATTGACTTTCTGCATGTGATGAGGGAAGACTCAAAGTTAGAGTCCATTGATGGAATGGGTGAAGGAACTGACAGGACACTTGCTGGTGATTCTCTATGGAGAGGAGACAGTTATTGAATACAAAATGATTTTTGAGTTCACTGTGGAGACATTAACCATTTTTGGGGAATGATGTGGACTCGCTGTACAGGAAAAGGGAAGACTACAATGTAGAGACATTGATGTTGGCGGTGAAGGAATAGGACTAAGTCAATCAATTCTATATATTGAGTACCTACAAAGAACACAGTATTAGTACATATGATCACTGCCCCCAAAGAGCTTCCATTCTATTGGAAGCACCAAGTTCGAACCGTGTAGAATGAGGATGCACTATTGGGAAAAACCCAGGCATAGAAATCAGAGGATCTGGGTTCTTATCCCAACTCTACCACTTACCGTCTGCTTAACCATGCGAAAGTGACTTAATTACTATATGTCTCAGTTTTCTCGGTAGTAAAATGAGGATTTAATACCTGTTTTCCCTTCTACTTGGTCTGTGAATCCTTTAGGGGTCACGGACTGTGTTCTACCAGATTGTCCTGAATCTCCCCTACCACTTAGTACTTTTCTTGGCACACAGTAAACACTTAAGAAGTATCTAGAAAATTAGTTTTGGTTGAGGAGACGAAACCATAATGGATAGCAGATAGCAGAGGTCAGGGAACACAAAGCTATGTTTATGACTGTCGTGAAATTTTTTCGGTGGTTTTAGAGTCAAACACGAAGTGCCTTTACATATAAATCAATCCATTTAGTGGAGAGAGAATGGGCCTGATAGACAGAAGGACCTGGATTTTAATCCTGTCTCCTCTCCCTGTCTGCTGTGACCTGGGGCCAGATAATTACCTTCTGTGCACCTCCGGTACCTCTTCTTTAAATTGGGGATTACAATTGTGAGCAGCCTATGAGGCATGGACTATGTCCAAGCTGATTATCTTTTATCCACCCCAGTGCTTAGTACAGTACCTAGCACATAGTAAGCACTTAACGATACCATAAAAAAACAACAAACAAACAACAGCACAAAAAAACCGTATATTCCAAAGTGATTCCATTTGCTCACCTATTTGCACTCACTATTGGACTCACACAAGCACAAGCATACCTCATCATTCACCTAGTCCTTTCCTAAAACATAGTTCAGCTTACATCTCTCCTCTCCTCAACCTCCCCTCAGGACAAGTTGTGTCTTTTCACAAGCAACAAAAACTCAATCGGCTTGAAGGTTCTCCACCCTACGACTGCACTTCAACCCCTTGCCATTGTTCAACACGTCTTCTCAGCTCTCAAAGCAACTTGCTAGTTGTTACTTACTATCGACTGTCCTGTTCCCATCCTAGGATGGAACTCCCTCTCTTATCCACTCAAAATCAGAGCGAGCACAGTTCTTTCTGAATTCTGAGCACTGCTAAAATCCCAGCCTCCTCCAACCAGCTACCCTGATTTATTTCCCCTCTAAACCCACTTCACCTAGCTCAAGTGCAAATCAATTCATTTCCATCCTCATTTAGTGGAAAAATCATAGGCCCAGGAGTTCTCTTCCTAACTATGAGCTCCTTGAGAGAGCCTACACATCTACCAGCTCTGTTCTATCGTACTTTCCCAAACATAGCTTTGTGGGAGTCAGAGGATTTGGATTCTAATTCTGCCTCCATCTGTTTGGAGCTGTCAGACCTTAGACACGTCGCTTCACTTCTCTGGGCCTGAGTTTCCTCATCTGTAAAATGGCACGCAATAATTGCATATTCATCTTTCCCTTCTTTTTTTTCCTTCTAGAAGGGACAGGGAATGTGTCTGCTATGTTGTTTTAAGTGGATAGAGCATGGGCCTGGGAGTCAGAAAGAGTCAGAAGGACCTGGGTTCCAATTCTGGCTCCGCCTCATGTCTGCTGTGTAACCTTGGGCAAGTCATTTACCTTCTCTGAGCATCAGTTACCTCACCTGTAAAATGGGGGTTAAGACTGTGAGCCCCATGTGGATCAAGGACTGTATCCAACCTGCTTAACTTTTATCTACCCCAGTTCATAGGACAGTGCTTGGGACATAGTAAGAGCTTAACAAGTACCGCTGTTATTATTATTACTCTCCAAGTGCTTAGTGCACACAATAAACACTCAATAAATATGATTCAAGATTAATTGACAGATAGTAAATTAGACCGTGTCAACCTAGCCCATTAGACTGGAAAGCCCATGCGGGCAGGGATTAAAACCTTTCCCACTATTTGTCTTCTCCCAAGATTTGGGAATAACTCTTACAGGGAGGAAGTGCTGATAGTGTGAGTTGCTGTCCCAAGCTAGTCACAGTCTCTCAGCCCTGGCTGCAAGTTACCCTCTAAAAGGATTCTGGGACCGGCTGAAGGCCAAGGTGACTGTCTCCAGCGCTGATATTGTGCTGGAACACCATAGCCCGGCCAGGTAGTTGGCATGGTAGTGAGGTTTGAGGAGGAAGGAGCAGAGGTGTATGACCATTGGGTGTTACTGAACTGGAAAACACCTCCCCTCCTACTAGCACGCCTTCCCCACTGGGGTCCGTAGCCCTAGCACGATCCCTAACTTAGACCCCAGACTGGCTCCATCTGGACCATCCTCATCCTCGTCCCATTCTGGCCATCCATCCCAGTCACCCCCTGCCAATCCCACCGGGGCAGCGTGGGTCTGGGGGGTCGCTGAACTTTACAGGACAGGGTTGGTTCCTTCTTTCCCCTCAGACTCCTGGATTCGGTCATCCAGAAAGGAACAAAGAGAAGCTGTTGGCCAATCCCCGATCTCCCTCAGACCTGAGAAGCTCTTCAGCTGGGGCCTCGTCCCTCTAGATAAAGTAGGAGCTGTTCAGAAGGGGATCCCAGGATGATGGCTCAGGGCCCTGCCGAGGGCTATCGTGGGCTAGACAAGACAAACAACCTCTCTTCACGTGGTTCCTGAGGTTCCTGCGAGACAAGGGCCCCGTCCCTTGCAGCATCAGAGATGGTGCCGGCCCTTGGGGTTCCCATGGAAACAGCAGCATCTGCATCCCAGCTTCCCAAAAGTTCCTGTTTTCAAAGACAGTCTTTAGACACGGTGAATGGTTCACTTTTCTCTAATTCACAACTGAGACACTCAATCTGTCAGTCAATCAGCCAACTGTAACTTTTTCTTATGGCCTTTGTGAAACGCTTACTACATATCAGGCACTATATTAAGTGCTGGAGTAGTTACAAGCTAATCAGATTGGACAGAGTCCATGTCCCCCGTGGGGCTCATATCTCAATCTCCATTTTACCGGTGAGGGAACTGACGCATGGAGAAATTAAGCGACGCTGCCCCAGGTCACAGAGCAGACACGTGATGGAACCGAGATTAGAACTCATGCTCATTTGAATCCCAGGCATGCACTCCACCCACTAGGCAACGCTGCTTCTTGTGACTTGTTCCGATTGCAAATCCGTTGAAGCTATGTTCATAGTGGCTATATAAACTCTACTCGTTAATCAAGTGTTCATCCTTTTTCTCATCTTTCCCTTATCTCCTTCCTCCTCTATGTAATTTATTCTCTATCTCCCCCATTAGACCATAATCTCCTGAAGAGCAGGAATAATGCAATCATATCTCTTTTCAACTCTCCTGAGAGCTTTCTACAGTGTTTTGCACACAGGAGGTGGTCAATAAATACCACTGATCATAATAAAAGTAATACCTATGGTCGTTCAGCACTTTCTATGTGTCAAGCACTGTTCTAAGCGCTGGAGTAGATACAAGGTAATCAGGTTGAACACAGTCCCTGTCGCACATGGGGCTCACAGTCTCAATCCCCTTTTACAGATGAGGTAACTGAGGCACAGAGAAGTGAAGTGACTTGCCCAAGGTCACATGGCAGGCAAGGAACAGAACCTGGATTAGAACCCATGATCTCTGACTCCCAAGTCCGTTCTCTAGATAGATGGATATATGAATGGTTGGGAAGATGGATGGATGGAAGGAAGGAAAGAGGGATTGATGAGAAAGGATGAATTTGACAAGACAAATGGAGCAGCAGTCATCCTTTCTTCCCTACTCCCATACCTCTTCCCATTTTCCAACTATCAAACCCACCCTCAGAGTCGTTCTAAAGGGCGTATCATTATATTTTCATAGTCATTAATAATAACGTTTGGCATGCAGTACACCCTTAGTAAATACGATTGGATGAATGAAAGACTAATGATATCGTTATTGTATTTATTAAGAGGTTGTGTGCTTAAATTGTTTCACTTGCTGGATTAGAAAGAAAAGAATCAGTTCAGACACAATTCCTGTCCCAAAGGTACTCAGAGAGCAAGTGGAAGTGAGATTCTAGAGATTTTACATCACTGCCCTAGGTCACAAAGCAGGTCAGTAGCAGAGCTGGCATCAGAAATTAAGTCTGAATCAATCAACCATATATATTGAGCACTTACTCTGGGCCTAGCATGGTACTAAGCACTTGGAAAAGTTCAGTGTAACAGAGTGGGCAGACACGTTCCCTTCCCACAGTGAATTTACAGTCTAGAACAATTCCCATTCGTTTAGGCCATGATAACATTTAAAACAAAATTATGGTATTTGTTGAGCAGTTGCTATGTGCCAAGCAGTATTCTAAGCACTGGAGTAGATACAAGGTAAACTGGATGTCGCACGCGGGGTTCACAGTCTTAATCCCTATTTTATGAATGAGGCAAATGAGGCCCGGAGAAGTTAAGTGGCTCGCCCAAGGTCACACAGAGGACTAGTGTTAGAGAAGGGATTGGAACCACCCAAAAATTGGATTTACTGTAGTAAGCACTTAGGAGAGCTCAGTTTAACAGAGCTATTAAACACATTCCCTGACCACAATGAGCTTAGAGCCTACAGGGACTCCCCTTCTTTGAGGCCATGATGCCTCCCCAAAACTGGATTGTCAGTCATACTTCAATCTTAGCCACCTCCCTCCCAGACTTTGGCAATTCATCAACGTCCAGCATTTTCTGTGAACCCTGTAGGACAGGTAAGTATCTGGCTGGGTCCAAGGGCAATTCCTTGGTTAAGGGGTGGTGTGAGATTATTTGCAGAAGGAAGGGGACATTTTGTTCCAAAGTCGAGGCTGGGTGAGTGATCCTTTCTGGATCCTGCCCGTGGAGGCATTCATGTTCCGGTTCCTCAGGCTGTAGATGAGGAGGTTCAGGGAGGGAGGTACTACCATATAGAACACGGAAATCAGCAGGTCCACGATAAAGGAGAAGTCCATGGGCGGCTTGCGTAGACAAATATACTATTAGAGAGGAAAGCAGTGACGACGCCGAGGTGAGGCAGGCAGGTGGAGAAGGCTTTGACCCGGCCCTCGGCACCCGAAATCCTCAACACGGCCCGGATGATGTGCGTGCACAAGATGACGATGGAAATGAGGCAGACGACACCTAAGGCTGCTCCCAAAATCACAGTTGCATCAATGGCGTTGTGATTCTCGGAGCAAGTGATCTTCCGTAGAGGGGGGACGTCACAGAGGAACTGGGGGACGGTGATGGACACTCAGAAGGACAGGGAGAACATCTCAGCTGAACACATTGCTGCATACAGGCTCCCGCTGAGCCACGAGGCGGTGGCCATCTTCCCACAGAGCCCTCGAGCCAGGACGATATCGTAGCTCCGGGGGAGGCAGATTGCAGCGCAGCCGTCGTAGGGCATCACGGTGTGGACAGACAGCTCGGCGCTGGCAAACCAGACCACGGAGAAGACCTGGAAGGCACAGCCCACTAGGGAGATGGATCTCTTGTTGGTCAGGGAGTTGTGGATGGAGTTGGAGACGGTGACGGAGATGAAGCAGAGGTCGATAAGGGACAGGTTCATGAGGAAGAGGTAGATGGAAGTGTGGAGTTGCCGGAAGAGGGTGGTGATGGCGATGATAAGGGGATTACCCGTTAGGGCTGCCCGGAAGACCAGGAGTAACAGCGTAGCCTGGACCAGCTGCAGCTCCCGGACCTCCGAGAATCTCAGGAGCAGGAATTCTGTCTTCACGGTGACACTGGTCATTTTCTGGGAATTGACGTTGACTGCCCAAGGACATTTAGAAAATATAGGCTTGAGAATAATATTTCAAAGAAAAGTTCAGAAACGAGAAATGATTTGGGTTGGAGGGAATCTAAGGGGTCTTTTATGGTAATTTTTCACGCTCACTTTGTGCCAGACACTGTACTAAGCACTGGAGTAGATAGAAGCTAATCACGTTGTTCACCCCCTCCAATCAACCTGCCTTGGTTCAGGACGACACTGAATCCATTCCTGACTCCATTTGCAAACATCTGCAAGAATTGTGGTCACATAATTCGACATAATTGGAGACGCAGCACAGCCTAGTTGAGCGAGGATGGTCCTGGGAGTCTAAGGGACCTTAGTCTTAATCCCGGCCCCGCCATTTACCTGCTGGGCGGCCTCGGACAAGTCACTTAACTTTTCTGTTCCTCGGTCCTCATCTGTAAAATGGGATTCAAGAAAGTGAGCCCCATGTGGGACAGGTACAGTGTCCAGTCTGATTATATCATATCTACTCCAGAACTGAGTATAGTGTTTGGCACATGGTAAACACTTAGCAAATACCGCAATTATTATTATTATTATTAAGAAAGAACAGGAAACGTCC
Organism: Tachyglossus aculeatus; assembly: GCF_015852505.1. Taxonomy (NCBI): domain Eukaryota; kingdom Metazoa; phylum Chordata; class Mammalia; order Monotremata; family Tachyglossidae; genus Tachyglossus; species Tachyglossus aculeatus. The sequence goes on from NW_024044900.1 coordinate 121,705, forward strand.
TGTTATATCCTAGACTTGTATTGAAATTTCTCTTCCCAGCCCCTCACCGTTCCTCTGCTTCTCTCCAGAGACCCCATCCTGTGCTAGTCTGGAAATCACTGACCTCTGATGAGAGATAGGCTCACTCCATCTCGTCGGTTCTGGACACTGGTGGCAGTGACAGGAAGGTCTAGGTAAGTGGTGGGAGTTGTTAAGATCCTCCCTCTCCCTCTCGGCCGTCTGCATGGCTGCGCCATCCCCTCAGACGACGACCGGATTATTTCCTGGGGGATTCCTCGTTGGAGGACGGTTCCGGAGTTCCGCTGAGACAGCTGGCTTCGGAATCTCGGAAGGCCAGGATCGTCAGCCCTCTGTGGTCCCGGACCCCACAACCTAAATAACTGCCCAGTCCCACGTGGTTCCCACTCTGGGACTCCGTCCTATAACAACTTCAACGGATTAATCACTCTCTTTCCATGATTAATAATACTTTTTCTTTTCAACTCTGGGGATTGGAGATATACCGTGGAAGGGGGAATAGGCACCCTAGACCATTTGGTGATTCATGGTTGAATCCAATATTAAGTTTGATTGGGCAAAAAAAAAGAAAAGGATCCCAAGAACTCATTCCAGTTTTGACAATGAATGGCTCTATGTCACAAGCATATTTTGAAAAGTGTAAGCTTCTTGTGTGCAAAGACTGTTTGGTGGACGTCTTTTGTACTTCAATTTGACTGAATTAATGCGTAAATATTGAAGTATATTATACGATAAATGATAATAATAGCAACAGTAATAGAAGGAGAAGAAATCATACTGGTGTTTATTGAATGACAACTGAGAGCATTAGGTGGTTGGAAAAATTCAACCTGTACCCCTGCTCCTGGCTTCTGGGGCAGATGTGAGGATCAAAATTAAGTCTAAAACACCCTTCTGCAGCTACCTTTTCAATTTTATTTAATGGTATTTATTAAGCACTTACTTTGTACTATACCATCATCATCATCAATCGCATTTATTGAGCGCTTACTATGTGCAGAGCACTGTACTAAGCGCTTGGGAAGTACAAATTGGCAACATACAGAGACAGTCCCTACCCAACAGTGGGCTCACAGTCTAAAAGGGGGAGACAGAGAACAAAACCAAACATACTAACAAAATAAAATAAATAGAATAGACATGTACAAATAAAATAAATAAATAAATAGAGTAAAAAATATGTACAAACATATATACATATATACAGGTTCTGTGGGGAAGGGAAGGAGGTAAGATGGGGGGATGGAGAGGGGGACGAGGGGGAGAGGAAGGAAGGGGCTCAGTCTGGGAAGGCCTCCTGGAGGAGGTGAGCCCTCAGTAGGGCCTTGAAGGGAGGAAGAGAGCGAGCTTGGCGGATGGGCAGAGGGAGGGCATTCCAGGCCAGGGGGATGACGTGGGCCGGGGGTCGATGGCGGGACAGGCGAGAACGAGGTACAGTGAGGAGATTATCGGCAGAGGAGCGGAGGGTGTGGGCTGGGCTGGAGAAGGAGAGAAGGGAGGTGAGGTAGGAGGGGGCGAGGTGATGGAGAGCCTTGAAGCCCAGGGTGAGGAGTTTCTGCCTGATGCGCAGATTGATTGGTAGCCACTGAAGATTTTTGAGGAGGGGAGTAACATGCCCAGAGCGTTTCTGGACAAAGACAATCCGGGCAGCAAGATGAAGTATGGATTGAAGTGGGAAGAGACACGAGGATGGGAGATCAGAGAGAAGGCTGATGCAGTAGTCCAGACGGGATAGGATGAGAGCTTGAACGAGCAGGGTAGCGGTTTGGATGGAGAGGAAAGGGCGGATTTTCGCAATGTTGCGGAGCTGAGACTGGCAGGTTTTGGTGACAGCTTGGATGTGGGGGGTGAATGAGAGAACGGAGTCTAGGATGACACCAAGGTTGCGGTCTTGTGAGACGGGAAGAATGGTAGTGCCGTCAACGGAGATGGGAAAGTCAGGGAGAGGGCAGGGTTTGGGAGGGAAGAAAAGGAGTTCAGTCTTGGACATGTTGAGTTTAAGGTGGCTGGCAGAAATCCAGATGGAGATGTCCTGAAGGCAGGAGGAGATGCGAGCCTGGAGAGAGGGGGAGAGAGCAGGGGCAGAGATGTAGATCTGGGTGTCACCAGCATAGAGATGATAGTTGAAGCCGTGGGAGCGAATGAGGTCACCAAGGGAGTGAGTGTAGATACTGTCTTCAGATAGTAGGTGCTTAGTAAACACGACTGAGTGGTAAACATTACCAGCTCTGACCGTGTTTCCCCATTCCTCAAGAAGTTCTAGTGGCTGTCCATCCGCCTATGCATCAAACATCATGGCTCAGAGAGAAGCAGCATGACTCAGTGGGTAGAGCATGGACTTTGGAGTCTGAGGTCATAGGTTCAAATCCCGGCTCTAGCAATTGTCAGCTGTGTGAGTTTGGACAAGTCACTTAACTTCTCTATGCCTCAGTTACCTCAAATGTAAAATGGGGATTAAGACAGTGAGCCCCCGTGGGACAACCTGATCACCTTGTTACCTCCCAAGAGCTTAGAACAGTGCTTTGCACATAGTAAGTGCTTAATAAATGCCATTAATATTATTATCTTTATTGAACAGAAACACCTCACCATCATCTTTCCGCTCTCTCGATCCCACAGCACTTATGTATAGATCCATAATTTATGTATTTCTACTAATGTTTGTCTCCCCTTCTAGACTGTAAGCTCCTTACGAGAAGGGAATATGTCTGCCAATCATATTGTATTCTCCCAAGCACTTAGTACTGTGCTCTCCACGCAGTAAATGCTTAAGTAATATGATCGATTGGCCATCCAGAACGTGTGTCACCGCTTCATGCCCACCCGTCCCCGCCACCCACCCAGTAGATCTAGGGAATCTGGAGACGCCGCGGAGAGAGAACGGTTTTTCACATGGAGACGTGAGAAGCTTCTAGTTCTCTGTTACCGTCGGCTCTCCTGTAAGACCACAATCCATCCGTTTTCTCCCCGGCCCAGACTCACTGGTCAGACTGGAGCTAGCGGGGTTCTTCAACTATCCCCCGTCCCCTCAGCTCCTGGACGTCGACCGCAGGAGAATCTCCGGGATGTGTGCGAGTTCCTGGATTCTCTGGTTTCCTGTTTGGAGCGTGTCGGGCTCTTGGTGAAACCGGGCCTTTCCGGAAAAGCTCCCTGCCGCTCCTGTCGAACTTCCCCCCGGGGGACGGGTTACACCTTGGGCTGAGGGGCCCCATTATGTCCTGTTAGGGCTTGGCTTCCCGGGGGTCCGGCGCCGCTGGGATCCTTGGGAACTTTGGGAGGGTTGTGGCCCTGTCCCACGTGACTGCTCCACTGGGGACCCTGTGACCCGTCACAGTGGCGTGTGTCGCACAGTTAGAACCTCCAGAATAACTGCGGATATGACAACGAGGTGTCCATCTTGTTTTTTGTCAGGGACCCACTGACTTTATCCATTTCATGGCTGTGTGTTAGCCATTTTAAAATGGTTTGGATGTACCAGTCCTCCCACCTCCAGACCTCACTTTAACCCTCCCACTCCTGATCTAACTCGCTAACTTCTCTGCCCTCTCTAAGACTACACTCCTTTTGTCAAGTGCCACCCCTCCTCACTTCTCCCCACCCTCTTACCCACACCTCCATCCATTGTTCTCCACCAGCCCCTCTGCCCCTCCTGTAACCATTTATTGTAATTTATTATTACTATTATTATTATTACTATTATTATTGTTGTTGTTGTTCTTGTTAAGCCCTCACTATGTGCCAAGCACTGATTTAAACGATAGGATAGATACAAGTGAATTTGGTTGGACACAGTCCCTATCTCACTAAGGGATCCCCATTTTACAGATCCCTATCCCCATTTTACAGATTAGAGGCACAGAGGAAGTGAAGTGACTTGTCCAAGGTCACACAATGTTAACTTCTTCTTTGCCGTGAGAATTTCGGTTGGTTAAAAGACATCCAAGTGCAGGTAAATACAGACTCCCAGCTATCTCTTGGGGTTATTTACACCTGAATTTCAAGGTCACGGCTGGAGTCAGATATGCACAAACAATTAGCTGTAGGGAGACCGTGGCTTAGTGGCAAGAGCATGGGCTTGGGAGTCGGAAGCCGTGGGTCCTAGTCCCGGCTCCGCCACTGGTCTGCTGTGTGGCCTTGGGCAAGCCACTTAATTTCTCTGTGTCTCAGTTACTTCTTCTGTAAAATGGGGATTAGGACTGTGACCCCCACTTGGGACAACCTGATTATCTTGTATCCACCCCAAGACTTGGAAAAGTAAGCCCTTAACAAATACCATTATTCTTATTATTATTATTACTATGATCCTGTTTCATAGACTCTTACCCTGACTCACAACCTCATAGTCATGACAACCTATTAGGCTGCGTTATCATTGGGGTACTCAAATCTCACCCTTACTGTATATCTTCATCTCCACATAAGATGCACTGCTACATTTAAGGTACATCTCCTCCAAGAGGTCTTCCCCGGCTAAGCCCTCACTTCTTTTTTTCCCACCCTTTTCTGCGACACCCTGATTTGCTCCCTTTTTCACCTGCCCAGTCCCAGAGCACATATGCACATATGTACCTATCTATAATATATTTATTGATATTAATGTATGCCCCCCTGAATAGACTGTAATTTCGCTTTGGGAGGGAATGTGTCTGTTATGTTACACTCTCCCAAGTGCTTAATACAATACACAGACACAGTAAGTGTTCAATAAATGCAGCTCATTAATTGATCAATTCATTCAATCATATTTATTGAGCAGAGCACCACTAAGAGTTTAGCACAATTGATCCTGCCTGTAGGGGTGAGAGGAGAAAAATTACCAAGCCAAAAGGGCACCCTGAAATATGGGGGTAATAGAAATAATAGCGTTATTTAAGAGCTAACTATGTACCATGAACTGTACTAAGTGCTGGGGTACATACAAGATAATGAAGGTGGACACAGTCCCTGTCCCATTTACAGTCTAAATAGGAGGGAGTAGGATTTAATCCCCATTTGACAGATGGAGTAACTGCAGCCACGAGAAGTTAAGTGACTTGGCCAAGGTCATGCCGTGGACATGTGGCAGAGCCTGGAGTAGAACCCAGGTCCTCTGATTCCCAGGCCCGTGCTCTTTCCACTAGGAAACGCTGCTTCCCTTCATGGATGAGCCTTGCTCAAAGTCAATCCAAGAAGAGAGAAACGAAAGTATCGGGGCATCATTAGGAACTTTCTACTCTGGGTGAAATAACTCCCACCTAGGACCTTCCCCAGGGCGGCCTTAACGTCATGGTTCCTCAGGCTGTAGATTAGAGGGTTCAGGGCGGGCGGCACCACCATGTAGAGCACGAACACTAGCAGGTCCAGAGCTAGGGAGGAGTCTGAGGGCGGATGTAAGGTAGAGAAGGAAGACGTGGTGAGAAACACGGTCATGACGGCAAGGTGAGGCAGGCAGGTGGAGAAGGCTTTGTCCCGGCCCTCGGAGGCCGGCATCCTCAGCACTGCCCGGAAGATGTGAATGTACGATACGACGATGGAGACAAAGCAGGAGACGCCCAAAAGGGCCCCAGTGACTACGATCACATCGATGGTGAGGTGCGTTTTGGAGCAGGAGAGTCGGACCACGGAGGTGGTATCACAAAAGAACTGTGGGATCAGGAAGGGCCCGCAGAAAGGTTGGGAGAATGTCCCATAGCATGACATCACTGAATATAGCCCTCCGCCGAGCCATTAGGCGAGCGCCATCTTCCCACAGGCCCCTTGGTCCATGATGACCTTGTAGCGCCGGGGAAGGCAGATGGCGGTGTAGCGGTCGTAGGATATCGCTGTGAGGAGAAACGCCTCTGAACCACCAAACAAAACTACCAAGAAGATCTGGGTGGCACAGCACAGGAAGGAAATGAATCTGTGGTCGGTCAGGGACCTGTGGATGGATTTGCGGACAGTGACGGAGATGTAGCAGATGTCGAGGACAGACATGTTCCTGAGAAAGAAGTACATGGGAGTGTGGAGGCGCCGGTAGAGGGTGGTGACGGTGACAATGAGGAGATTCCCCATCAGGGTCGCCAGATAGACCAGAAGGAACAGTGCGGCATGGACCAGCTGCAGCTCCCGGACCTCTGAGAGTCCCAGGAGCAGGAATTCCGTCACCTTGGTGACATTGAACATTTTCTGGAGATTTCCGAGATCATCTACAGGAAAAGGAGCAGTTTAGAATCTGGTCGGGGTGACAGGAATTAAAATGAAAACAGATACACAGGTGAAGGAAAAGTGCTTTGCACACTGCTCTCAATAAAGACAATTGAGTGGATGAGTGAATCCAAGCAATCAAAAATGTTTATTGAGTGTTTACTTTGTGCAGAGCATTGTAATAAGATCTTATAGAATACAAAACAATATTCCCTTCCCACATGGACATGCAGCATAGCGTAGTGGAAAGAGCATGGTCCTGGGAGTCAGAGGACCTGTGTGCTATTCCCAGCTACACCACTTTTCTGCTGTGTGACCTCAGGCAAATCACTTCACTTCTCTGTGTCTCAGTTACCTCATCTCTAAAATAGGGTTTAAAACTGTGAACCCTAAGTAGAAGAGAGACTGTGTCTGTATCTTGTATCTATGCCAGGGCTTAATACAGTACCGGGCACATAGAACGTGCTTAGCAAATACCATTTTAAAAAAACCCCTCCCTCCTCACACTCCCAGTGAGGTTTCGAGCCTTAGTACAGTGCATTGTACACAGTAAGGGCTCAATTAATACGATCGATTGAATGAAAGAGCCAATGTTCCTCTCTCAGGCCCCTCGGAACACAGACTTGCTTCAGAACCATGAGAATTGGTGACAGAGGCAGGGGCTGTGGAAGGCTGAGATCTGTAAATAAAACTAAATCCTACACGAAGGAGTCAGACCAGAGGGGAATCAGAAGGGAATCCAACCAGAAGACCAGGTGAAAATGGGGAGTTCCCAGGTAAAGAGTCACCTCCAGGTTCTTGTCTTATATTCCAGTGTTAGAGATAGTTTCTGGATTAGAGAAGTAGCATGGCCTAGTGGATAGAGCCCAGACCTGGGATTCAAAACATCATGAGTTCTAATCCCAGTTCTGCCACTTGTCCACTGTGTGATCTTGGGCAAGTGACTTCAATGCTCTGTTCCTCATTTCCCTCATCTGTAAAATGGGGATTGAGAATGTGAGCCCCACGTGGGACAGAGGCTGTGTCTAACCCGATTTTCTTGTATCCATCCAAGGGCTTATTTCAGTGCCTGGCACATGGTTAATACTTAACAAATACCACTATTATTATTATTATTATTATTATTATTATTATTATTATTGTTATCCAAGAAACTCCATCCAGTATGGACTCCGAACTGACATAATCGCACCAAACTCGCCTAGATCCACTCTCCTTTCCACCACCCAAGCAGGAACAAGAAGAATCAAATACGTATAGGATTCCCTTTCACCCCTTGTTTTGAGATTGTGAGCCCCTGTTTGGGACGGGGACTTAAACAATCTTTTCTTTCAGAGCTTTTTGTACAGTTCTCTGTACATCGTAGTGGGTCAATAAACTCCAATGTGTAGCAGAAATAAGCAGCTCTGTCAAGGGATGTGGAGACAGCTCTTCTCTGAAAATATTTCACTGATCAAACCACATCCATCCCTGCCTCCCACCCAGGAGATCGAGCGCATGGAGAGAGATGGAGACGCCGGGGGTAGAGAAATGTGTTACGCATTGAGATGTGAGCAGATGCTGGAGCATTCCCTCGTTCTCTGTCACTGCCAGCCCCACTGTGAACAACTTCCCATCTGTATTCTCCTCGACCCAGACTCACCGGTCAGTCTGGGGCTAGCGGACGCTGGTCTCTACTGTTCTTCAACCACTCCTGTGCCCTCAGCTCCCGGACGTCGGCCACAGGAGGGTATCCGGGAGATGTCAAGGGTCCTGGCTCCGCTTTCCTCCCGCTCGGAACGTGACAGCTCTCGGGGAGGCCGGGCCTTTCTGGAAAGCTCCCCGCCACTCCTGAGGGATTCCCCCCAGGGGGCGGGCCATACTTTGGACTGAGGGGGCCTCATTATGTCCTGTTCGGGGCTGGCTTCCGTAGGGTCCAGCATCTCTGGGTTCTGGCCCCATGGGCAGGGTAGCGGCCCTGCCTCATGCGACTGCCCCAAGAGGAACATGTGACCTGTCACACTAACATGCGTCTCAAATGGAGAAAGTCCAGTCAGCCTCACTACGGTCACTACTTTCTGTCTCCAAACTTTCTTCCTAGTCTGATCTGGGGTTCATTCTTCGTCTCGGGCCATTTGCTACCCCATGGCCTATTCCAGGATATGTCTAGTCTCCAGCTCCCAAATTCTCTTTCCCTAGAACACCATCTCTTTCCCCGAGGCTTCTCACCAATATTTCCCAGGTATAAAATCCCATCTCCTCCAAGAGGCCTTCCTAGATTAAGTCCTTTTTTCTCTTACTCTTTCTCCCACTGCATCACCTGTGTACTTGGATCTGTCCCCTTTCAGCATTTGATTTTTTTACCCCACCCTCAGCCCACAGCATTTATGTCCGTCTCTGTAATTTATTCATTCATTCGATCATATTTATTGAGCACTTACTGTGTGCAGAGCACTGGACTAAGCGCTTGGAAGGTACAATTCGGCAACAGAGACAATCCCTACCCAACAACGGTCCCACAGTCTAGAAGAAGGGAGACAGACAACAAAACAAAACAAGTAGGTAGACATCAAAAACATCAAAATAAATAAACAGAATTATAGATATATACACCTAATTAATAAAATAAATAGAATAATAACCATGTTCATATATACACAAGTACTGTCGGGTGGGGAGGGGGATATAGCAGAGGAAGGGAATGGGGCAATGGGGAGGGGAGCTGGAACAGAGGAAAAGCGGGGAGGTCTGGGAAGCTCTACTGGAGAAGATGAGCTTTAAATAGGGCTTTGAATGGGGGAAAAGAGCTAGTTTGGCGGATGTGAAGAGGGAGGGCATTCCAGGCCAGAGGTAGGACATGGGCCAGGTGTCGATGGCGGTACAAGTGAGAATGTGGCACAGTGAGGAGTTTAGCGGAAGAGGAGCAGAGTGTGTGGGCTGGGCTGTAATTTATTTTAATGCCTGTCTAACCTTTGAGGTCATAAGCACCGTGTGAGCAGGGAATATGTCTAGCAACTGACAATGTGGGTAGGGCAAAGACCTGGGAGTCAGAAGGTCAAGGGTTCTAATCCCAGCTCTACCACGTGTCTGCTGTGTGACTTTGGGCAAGACACTTGACTTTGTGCCTCAGTTACCTCAGTAAAATGGGGTATGAGAATGTGAACCCCAGGTCGGGCAGGGACTGTGTCTAACCCGATCTGTTTATCTCCATCCTAGCACTTAGTACTGTGCTTGGCACACAGTAAGCACTTAGCAAATACCACAATTATTATTATTACTCTCCCAAGCCCTTGGTATTGTGGTCTGCACATAGTAATCACTTCATATATACCATTGACTGATTAATTAGGAGACTGAGGTTCTAATTCCAGCCCTTCCAGTGAACCCAGCCTTGATTTCCCTATCTGGAGACTGGGGACAAAATACCTGCTTTTCTTTACTCCTAGACAATGAGCCCCGTGTGGACGAGAGAGTGTGAGTAATCTGATTGTCCTTGATCTATCCTAGACCGTAACACGGTGAGTATTTATTGAGTACTCACTGTGTGCAGAGCACTACACTTAATACATTAAGCGGTCGGGAAAATGCAATACAAGAGAATTAGCAGATGTATTCCCTGTCCATAAGGAGCTGACAGTCTAGAATAGTAGGTATAGGGATAGATAGATATAAATATAGATATAGAGATAGGTAGAGATAGAGATAGATATAGATATCTATCTCTACTCTACTATATCCTATACTAAGAAGTAGCATGACCTAGGGGCAACAGGACTTGGGAGTCAGAGGATGTGGGTTCTAATCCCGGCTATGCCACTTATCTGCTTTGTGACCCTGGGCAAGTCAGTTAACTTCTCCGTGCCTCACGTACCTCATCTGTGAAATGGGAATTCAGACTGTAAGCCGCGTGTGGGACAAGGACTGTGTCCAACCTGTCTAGCTTGTATCTTTCCCAGCACTTAGATCAGTGCCTGGCACATAGTATGCATTTAGCGAATACCATTAAAAAAGGGAAGACATAACTCCTGTCTCCAAGGAGCTAATAGTTTACTGGAAGAGAAGCAATGTGGTCTAGTGGAAAGATCACAGACTTGAGAGCTCTGCCCCTTATCTGCTCTGGGACCTTGGGGAAGTCATTTCAGTTCTTTGTGCCTCAGTTTCCTCAACAGTTAAATGGGGATTCAATACTTAGACTGTGAGTCCCATGTAGAACAGAGACTGTGTGTGACATGAGGAACTCGTATCTATCGCAGCACATAGAACAGTGCTCGACACACAGTATGCACTTAACAAATACCATAAAAAAAGAGGGAGCCGTATAATAAAGAAGCATATAGCAGGAAGTTGCAAAATGGATCAAGAGGAAATCAATAAATAATTGCAATGCAAGTAAATACACAAAGAGATACAGAGGTAGAAAGTAGATCCATATGTGCTCAGGAAAGGAATGGAGCACAAAAGGGGTAAGAGAGGTGTTACATTAACTACATTGTAGGGTGAGGCGAATTAATCAGGAAAACCTCTGAGGCGATGTGAGATTTTAGCGCGGCTTTGAAGATAAAGGAATTGGAAGGGAGGGAGTTCCGGGTTAGGGAAGCAGTAGCATGATCTGGAGAAGGGTTGAGGGTCAGAGTTGAGAGGAAAGAGCTAAATACAGTTGGAAGGTGATCTTGGGAAGAGAAGTGGAAGGTCTGAGGTGAGGGAACAGTTGGGTGTGATGGAGAGAGATGGTGGGTGAGAAGGGAAGAACTGATAAGAGGGATGGAAAGAAATCGTGGGTGAGATGGGCAAAACTGGTGAGAGGTTTTTAAGCCAATGGTCGAGATGTTGGGAAGCGAGCACTGTACTAAGTGTTTAGGATAATCCAATACAACAGAGTTGGTGAGCACTTTCCCCACCCACAACAAGCCTACCATCTAGAGTGGGAGACAGATATTAATATAAATACATAATCAATTGTCTGTAATTTAAATATATCTGTAGAAATGCTGGCGGGTAATGATGGGGCAAAGATCAGACCCCCACAAAAGTCCCAGATCCAAGTGCTAAAATGATGAAGAAGGGAGAGAGAGGCAGGAAAAAGAAGGCTAATTCGGGAAAGTCCTCTTAGAAATGTGACCTTAGTAAGACTTCAAAGATGATCAGAGTGGTGTTCTGATGTACAGGGTGGGGGAGTTTCAAGCCAGGGGCAGGATGTGGGAAAGGAGTCGGTGGTGAGATAGACAAGAACGGGGCACAGTGAGTAAGCTGGCATGACAGGAGCGAAGCGTGTGTGCTGGGCCGTAGTAAGACAAGACGAATGTGAAAGCTACTGACCCAGGAAATCAGGAGGAACCAGTGTGTTTACAGATTGGGCTGGCCGCCTCGAAGTATTCCTGTGAGATAGAAGCCACCAAAGGCCTGAAAGACCCCGGAGAGCCAATCCCACGATGCGCACAGATTCTGAAGAGCTTTGCTCTCGTCTCCTCTTGAAAATCGCCAACAGATGACCCAGGAGCTTTGGGAAAGAAAGAAGACGTCATCATCTGGAAAGCCTCTCGGCTCTTTGCGAAAGAGAGAACGGGGGTGGGGGGTCTCCCCTTTTAGAAGGCTCCTAGAGGTCTCTCCTTTTAGAAGGCTCGCCGACAATAGGGGGACATTGAGGGGTCAGAGGAATGCCGACGGGACCCGAAGCCAGGGAAGACCAGCAAATCCCAGCTTTGGTCTGACCTGGTGAGTCTCAGCCGGTAGCCCGTTATGGGCAGGGAATGTGTCTGCTAATTCTGTTGCATTCTACTCTCCCAAGCACTTAGTACAGTGCTCTGCACATAGTAGGCGCTCAGTACATATCATTGAGTACATAACATTAATTGATATGTACTGCCTTGCCTTCTTCCCTTCCCCACAGCACCTTCATATATACTTGTACTTATTTATTACTCCATTTATTTATTTATTTTACTTGTACATATTTATTCTACTTATTTTATTTTGTTAATATGTTTGTTTTGTTTTGTTCTCTGTCTCCCCCTTCTAGACTGTGCGCCCACTGTTGGGTAGGGACCGTTTGTATATGTTGCCAACTTGTACTTCCCAAGAGCTTAGTACAGTGATCTGCACATAGTAAGCGCTCAATAAATACGATTGAATGAATGAATGAATTGATTGAATGAATTAGGAGAGGTTGTGGGGAGGAGAAGGTGTTCACCTTGGAAAATTCAAGGGAAACAAATAATAATATTAGGAGGGCATTGAAGAGATGAAGAGAGGTGTGATCTTAAATAACCACCCCCGGCAGATCGAAGCCTTACTGAAGGCCCATCTCCAAGAGGCTGTCCCTGAATAAGCCCTCCTTTCTTCTTCTCCCACTCTCTTCTGCGGCTTAGTCAATGAAGAACAGATAGGGAGGTGGGGAAAAGAGGACTTAATCAGGGAAGGCCTCTTCGAGGATACGGGCCTCAAGTAAGGCTTTGAAGGTGGGGATAGTGGGGTTCTGGAGGGGGAGGAAGTTCCAGGTGAGGGGGAAGATGTGGGAAAGGGATCGGCAGCGCGGTAGATGAGATCAGGGCACAGTGAATGGCCTGGCACTAGAGGAGCGTAGTGTGTGGGATGGGCTGCAGTAGGAGACCCGTGAGGTGAGATAGGGTGGGGCGACTTGACTACATGCTTTAAAGCCAATGGTGAGGAGGTTCTGTTTGATGCTGTGTTGGATGGCCAACCACCGAAGGTTCTTGAGGAGTGGAGAAGCATGGCCTGAACGGTTTTGTAGAAAAATGATCCGGGCAACAGAGTGAAGTACAGACTGGAGTGGGAAAAGGCGAGAGCAGGGAGGTCAGCGAGGAGGTTGATGTAGAAGTCAAGGCTGGATGAGTAGGAGGGTTCCAGAGGCTGACCCTTGTGGGAGGGGGAAGCGGGAGGCTGGGGCGGGGAGATAACGTGGGTCCCGGACTCTGTCAGTGTAGACTGGAAACTCACCATTCAGCTCTTCAAAAGAACCCCGTGATAGCCATCCATCTAGCCATCTAACCATCAATCAATCAATCGGACTTATTGATGCGCTCTGTAAGCCCTTTGTGGGCAGGGATTGTCTCTATTTGTTGCTGAATTGTACTTTCCAAGCGCTTAGTACAGTGCTCCGTACACATTAATCACTCAATAAATACGATTGAATGAATGAATGCCTGTCGCTACCGTGGAAAGCTCTTGGAATCTCGGTCTGGGGGCCAGTGAGGGGGGCATACATATATACACACTCATACTCCCTGCATACATATATGTTCACAAATGCACACCCTCCCTCTTACATCTGCTTTCACCTACACACTCCCAAACATTTCTCACACTGACACCCGTAAGTGCACAGACTCACATACCCACGCACATACACACCATCAGTCATCCTTACATAAACATATACGCACTCACGTATACACAGTTGAAAGAAGCAGCGTGGCTCAGTGGAAAGAGCATGGTCTTTGGAGTAAGAGGTCATGGGTTCAAATCCCTCCTCTGCCAAATGTCAGCTGTGTGACTTCGGGCAAGTCACTTAACTTCTCTGTGCCTCAGTTATCTCATCTGTAAAATGGGGATTACGACTGTGAGTCCCCCGTGGGATTGCCTGATCACCTTGTAACCTCTCCAGAGCTTAGAACAGTACTTTGTACATAGTAAGCGCTTAATAAATGCCATTACTATTATTAAGATGAAAGGAAGAAAGGAAAAGGGGGAAGGGAAAAGAAGAAGAAGAAGAAGAAGAAGAGAAGAAGAAGAAGAAGAAGAAGAAGAAGAAGAAGAAGAAGAAGAAGAAGAAGAAGAAGAAGAAGAAGAAGAAGAAGAAGAAGAAGAAGAAGAAGAAGAAGGAGGAGGAGGAGGAGGAGGAGGAGGAGGAGGAGAAGGAGGAAGAGGAGGAGGAGGAGGGTAAGGAGGAGGAGGAGGAGTACGCACACCTTGTATCTACTCCAGCTCTTAGAACATTGCTTGGCACATAGTAATCGCTTAACAAATACCATCGTTATTATTATCAAGGGGTTGTGGAGAGGGCAGCTCAAGGAGATGTACAACAAGGAGGAAAAGGAAGACAGTAACTTTACCTCCTGGGCTGGCATCGAAGTTAACAGGTCTTCAGGATGGACTCTGATCTCTCAGGCAAGAAGGCAAAAATCCTTTATTTTCTCTTTTTCCCTTCTTCCCCCTCCCAGCCTTGCCTGGCCGTGTCTGTCAAGGTTGTCTCCTTGGAGGAGATCTTCCCTTCACTCAAAGGGGTTCTTGGCCACTGGTTATGTTTCAGGAGACTTGCGGGAGGGCCAGCAGGGAGACCCAGGATGAGAGATGAGAGCCGAGTGAGATTGGAGGGGGAAGAGCCCACCAGGCATGCGTCCAGAGAGCCTGCCTCGGCTCGGGCATCAACCAAGTTCTCATGATCAATGAGGCCTCAGAGGCCTGGTCAGGGCTCATTACAGAAGCCGGGGCAACCATCCTCATTTGGGGCTATTGATAGCTCCTTCACAGTGGATGGATGACAGGGAGGTGAAGAGCAAGAAAAAGGATCAGGAGGAAGTGGGAAGCAGCGGGGCCTAGAGGAGAAATCCCAAGCCTGGAAGTGAGAAGACCCGTTCTAGTATAGGTCTGCCACTCGCCAGCTGTGTGATCTTGAGCAAATTACTTAACTTTCTCCTCTAGGCTGTGAGCCCCCTCCCCCTAGATGGTAAAATTGTTGCGGGCAGGGCACGTGTTTATCAGCTCTGTTGCACTGTACTCTCCCAAGTATTTAGTACAGCATAGAGTATGCACTCCATAAATACCATTGATGATGATGGTTCCCTGTGCCTCAGTTTCCTCAACTTCTAAGTGAGGATTTAATATCTGTTCTCCCTCCTACTTAGCCTGTGAGCTTCATATGGGACAGGGACACGGAGAAGTGGCGTGGCTCAGTGGAAAGACCATGGGCGTGGGAGCCAGAGGTCATGGGCTCGAATCCCTGCCCAGCCACTTTCAGCTGTGTTACTTCTCTGTGCCTCAGTTACCTTATCTGTAAAATAGGGATTAAGACTGGGAACCCCACGTGGGACAACCTGATCGCCTTGTATCCACCCTCCCCCCAGTGCTTAGAACACTGCTTTTGTCACAGTAAGCGCTTAACAAATACCATCATTATTAACAATTGTGTCCAACCCGATTAACATCTATCTACCTCAGCGCTTGGAACAGTGCTTGCCAAACAGTGAGCGCTTAACAAATATAATAAAACAAGTTAAGAAAAAACAAAAAAGAGTGGGCTGGGAGACCTGACGCTATTCCAAGCCCCTAAAACTCATGGGGTTGGGTCAATCTGGGGTCCCTACCATGATTTTCATTTTGTCCTCCTCCTGATGCTTGAGGTGACCCCACCGTATCTGTCACAGTAGCAGCAGGAGGAATATGAGGGTGAACCCCTCATCAGGGAGAGGCCACTGAAGGCCCCAGAGGATGGAGAGGACTGGGAACAGGAGGGCTTCCAGGGTGAACCACATCCTCCTTCTTGCCCCTACCCGATCCTCTGTCTGGACCTCAGCAGAGCCACTTGCCTCACCCAGCTGGGGACCAAGCCCCCAGAGCAAGGTCACAAGGACAGCTGAGTCATAGAGGGAGGAGGAAGGGATGGTTGTTGGGGTGGCTCATTTGGCTGGGAGGGGTGGGGGTGGGGAGGAGGGGAAATAGGGTGGAGGACGTGATTCTAGGTGGGATGGGGAAAGAGACCGTAGGTGGGGAGGGGGTGGAGCGGAGCTTCAGTAGGAGAGGATGACTCCTGTGAGGGTGGTTGGATCCTGGGGACACGGGGAAGGCAGTTCCAGAGGGGGGAAGGAAGTGGGGGTGACTCCCATAGGCAGGGTAGATAGTTCTAGTGTGGGAGGCTTATTCTGGAGGGAACGGATGCTAATTTCCAGGGGGATGGATGGATGGATGGATGGATAGTTGGGTGGGTAGTACCTCTCATAAAGGGTTATTGGGTGGGAACCTTGGCTTCACAGACTCTGCCCTCTCCTGATTCTCCTCTTATCTCTTCAGCCATTCATTCCCAGTCTCTTTTGAGGGCTCCTCCTCCCCCTCCCATCCCCTTACTGTAGGGGTTCCTCAAGGTTCAGTTCTTGGTCCCCTTCTGTTCTCTATCTACACTCACTCCCTTGGTGAACTCATTCGCTTCCAGGGCTTCAACTATCATCTCTACGCTGATGACACCCAAATCTACATCTCTGCCCCTGCTCTCTCTCCCTCCCTCCAGGCTGGCATCTCCTCCTGCCTTCAGGACATCTCTATCTGGATGTCTGCCTGCCATCTAAAACTCAACATATCCAAGACTGAACTCCTTATCTTCCCTCCCAAACTCTGCCTTCTCCCTGACTTTCCCATCACTATTGATTGCACTGCCATCATTCCCGTCCCACAAGCCCTCAACCTTGGTGTCATTCTCGACTCCGCTCTCTCGTTCACCCCTCACATCCAATCCGTCACCAAAACCTGCCGGTCTCACCTCCGCAACATCGCCAAGATCTGCCCTTTCCTCTCCATCCAAACCGCTACCCTGCTCATTCAATCTCTCATCCTATCCCGACTGGATTACCGCATCAGCTTCATCTCCAATCTCCCATCCTCCTGTCTCTCCACACTTCAACCCATACTTCCCGCCGCTGCCCGGATCGTCTTTGTGCAGAAACGCTCTGGGCATGTTACTCTCCTCCTCAAAAATCTCCAGTGGCTAACAATCAACCTACACATCAGGCAAAAACTCCTCACCCTCGGCTTCAAGGCTCTCCATCACCTCTCCCCCTCTTACCTCACCTCCCTTCTCTCCTTCTACAGCCCAGCCCACATCCTCCGCTCCTCTGCAGCTAATCTCCTCACTGTGCCTCGTTCTCGCCTGTTCCGCCGTCGACCCCCGGCCCACGTCATCCCCCTGGTCTGAAATGCCCTCCCTCTTCACATCCACCAAGCTAGCTCTCTTCCTCCCTTCAAAGCCCTACTGAGAGCTCACCTCCTCCAGGAGGCCTTCGCACACAGAGCCCCCTCTTTCCTCTCTCCATCTTCCCCCTCCCCTTCCCCCTCCCCATCCCCCCCGCCTTACCTTCTTCCCCTCCTCACAGCACCTGTATATATACATATACATATGTATATAAGTTTGTGTGTATTTATTACTCTATGCATTTATTTTATTTGTACATATTTATTCTATTTATTTTATTTTGTTAATATGTTTTGTTTTGTTTTCTCTCTCCCCCTTCTAGACTGTGAGCCCGCTGTTGGGTAGGGACCAACCTACCCAACCTACCCTACTATATGTTTCCAACTTGTACTTCCCGAGCGCTTAGTACCATGCTCTGCACAGAGTAAGCGCTCAATGAGTACGATTGAATGAATGAATGAATAAGACTGATTCAAAGGAAGGTGGGGAAGACTGTCCCGCTCTGACGGAATGTGCCTCCTGGTGAGCAGAAGAGAAAACGTGTGGCCTAGTGGAAAGAGCACCGGGCCTGGACTCAGCGCATCCAGGGTCAGATCCCGGTTCTGCCGCTTGTCTGTTACAGACCTGAAGGAAAGCATCCACACTTCCCTGTGCCTCAGTTTCCTCATCTATAAAATAAGGATTAAGTACCTCTCCTCCTTCCCCCTTAGCCTGTGACCCCCACCTCCACCCCATGGGACTAGAATTACTAAGCACTTGGAACAGTTAGTAATTGGTGGAAGTGGAGCAGAGTGTGCGGGCTGGGGAGAAGTACAGTGCTTGGAACAGAGTAAGCACTGAACAAATACCACCATTATTAGTAGTAGCATTGTTATTGTCAGTAATAGCATTTATTGAGCACTCGTGTGGCAAGGATTAGTGTATGACTTAGTGGAAAGAGCAGGAGACTGTGAGTTAAGGCTCCTGGTTCTGGTCTCTGCTATGCCACTGGCCTGCTGTACGACCTTGGACAATTTCACACTTTGCTCAGCTGCCCGGGTGATATTTCTGATTAACTCTGTATGCACGTCTCCCCGCTCCTCAGAAACCTCCAGCAGTCGCCCGTCCAGCACCACATCAACAAATTATACTTTCCACGCGCTTAGTCCAGTGCTCTGCACACAGTAAGTTGTCAATAAATACGATTGCATGAAAAAGAACTGGAAACTCCAGGTGTGATCCTGAGAGGAGAGTAATCAAGGCAGGGTAGGATACAATACATGCTTGGATTAATATAGTAGCAGTTTAACTAGAGCGGTATGGGCAGATTTAGTGGTTCAATTGATACAGAGCAAGTGCACAGTGATACTACTGATGTATTGCTTGAGCCATACTGCTTCTCTCTCTAGGGCAGTGAGAGGCAAATCCAATTTTGGTCCTGGTCCCAATCTTATACCTTTCGTTTCCTGGGAATATTGGTTGAAGTAATGACTGAAATACTGATGATAAATACTGTTAAATGAAACTGCCCCAGTCTTATCATTTTTTTATTTATTTTCAAATTTGTTCATAGTAACTAGACAACCATCTCTACTGGGCAGTCCAAGTATCTGTCCACTAATAGGTTGATTTTCCTCTACTCCTCCTCCCATCACCCCTACTCCCTCCCTCGACTCTACCCCTCCCCCGCCCCACAGCACTTGTGTATATCTGTACATATATATGGTTCTATTTAGTTTATTAATGATGTGTCTATTCTATAATTCTATTTATTTTGATGCTATCGTTGCCTGTCTACGTGGTTTCTTTTTTAGGTTGTCTTCCCTCTTCTAGACTGTGAGCCCATTTTTGGGTAGGGATTGTCTCCAACTTTGGCCTAACTGTACTTTCCAAGTGCTTAATACAGTGCTCTGCACACAGCAAGCACTCAATGAATACGACTGAATGAATTTTGTTGACCTCTTCTGGGGTCTCAACTTTTTCATGTAGGAATAGCAAGTCCAAGTAGAAAGAGTAAGGGTCTGGGATTCAGGAAATCTGGATTCTAATCAACTCTGCTGCTTGCCCAGCAATGTGACCTTTGTCAGGCCACTTAAACTCTCTATGCCTCAGTCTCCTCATCTGTAAAATGAAGGTTAAAAAACTTGTTCTGGACTGTTACCATATTAATCCAGGCATATATCCTATCCTGCCATCATTACTGTATCAGCCTCTTTGCTGAACTCCCTGGTCACTCCGCAGCCCGGATCATTTTTAGACAGAAATGTTCTGTCCATGGTTCCTCATGCCTCAGGAACTTCCAGTGACTGCCTCTCCACTTCTGAATCAAACAGGAATGCCTTATCATATGTTTAAAAGCACTCATTAACCTTGGCCATACCTTACCTTGCTGCTCTCCTACTGCAGACCTACTCAAACAACGCACTCCCCTCATGCCAACCTACTTACTGTTCGTTGATCTTGTTTATCTCACCACCGATCTCACTTCCATGCCCTGCCTCGGGCTTGGAAGAGCCTTCCCAGATTGAGCCCACCTCTTCCTCTCCTCCTCTCGATCACCTTTAGCCCTACGTCATTCCCTTCCCCAAAGCACTTGTATATGTATTTATTACTCTATATTTTACGTGTATATATTTACAAGTCTGTTAATTTTGTTAATGATGTTCTTATAGCTATAATTCTTTCAATCATTTATTCATTCATTCAAACATATTTACAGAACGCTTACTGTGTGCAGAGCACGGTACTAAGCGCTTGGGAAGTACAAGTACGCAACATATAGAGACGGTCCCTACCCAACAACGGGCTCACAGTATAGAAAAGGGAGACAGGCAACAAAACAAAACATATTAACAAAATAAAATAAATAGAATAGTAAATACGTACAAGTAAAATGAATAGAGTAATAAATACGTACAAACATATATACAGGTGCTGTGGGGTGGGGAAGGAAGGAGGTCGGGGGTGATGGGGGAAGGGGGAGAGGAAGGAGGGTCTTAGTCTGGGAAGGCCTCCTGGAGGAGGTGAGCTCTCAGTAGGGCTTTGAAGGGAGGAAGAGAGCTAGCTTGGATGTTATGTGTAGGGAGGGCATTCCAGGCCAGGAAATAATTCTATCTGCCTTCTATGTAATTCTAGTATAATTCTATCTATCTCTATCTAATTCTATTTATAATTATCTATTAATAATTCTAATATAATTCTATCTGTTCTGACGATTTTGACACCTGTCTCCATATTTTGTGTTGTTGTCTGTCTCTCTCCCCCTTCTAGACTGTGAGCCCGTTGTTGGGTAGGGACCGTCTCTATTCGTTGCCGACTTGAACTTCCCAAGTACTTAGTACAGTGCTCTGCACACAGTAAGTGCTCAATAAATACGACTGAATGAATGAATGAATGCAACATCCTCTCCCTTCATATCCGGCAGACAATTACTCTCCACATCTTAATAATAACAACGGTATTTGTTAAGTGCTTACTATGTGCCAAGCACTGTTCTAAGCACTGGAGTAGATGAAAGGTAATCGGGTTGTCCCACATGGAACTCACAGTCATAAAATCTTAAAAGCCGTAATGAAGGCACATCTCCTCTAAGGGGCCTTCCTTGCCTTAGCCCTCATTTCCTCTTTTCCCACTCCCTCCTGTGGCCTTCTTACACTTGGATTCGCTCTCCTTATTCTCCCCTCCCTGAGCCCCATGGCATTGTGTACCTATCTGTAATTTATTTATCTATATTACTGTTCGTCTCCTTCTCTAGAATTTAAGCCTACTGTCGGTTGGGAATGTGTCTTTTCTTATGCTGTTAAGACATCTCCAACCCATAGCGACACCACAGACACTTCTCTCTCCAAACACCCCACCTCCATCTGCCATCATGCTGGAAGTGTATCCATAGAGTCTTCTTGGTAAAAATCCAGAAGTGGTTTACCATTGCCTCTTTCCGCACAGTAAACATAAGTATCCACTCTCGATTCTTTCCCATACCGCTGCTGCCCAGCACCGGGGAGTTTGGACGTAGCAGATTGAGGTCCACTAGCTAGCCACTGCCCAAACTAGGAATGGAATGCATATACCTCTGCTTGTCTTTCCCTCCCGTAGTCAATACTGGTAGAGTACTGGAAATTCTCCAGGTGCCACCCTGAGAGGGGTGGGAATGTGTCTACCAATTATTTTATATTATTAGATTGTATTCTCCCAAATGCTTACTACAGCCCTAGAGAAGCTGCATGGCCTGGTGGATAGAGCCCGTTTCCGGGAATCAAAGGACCCTGGTTCTAAGTCCCGCTCTGCCACCTCTCGGCTGTGTGACCATGGGTCATTTACTTTACTTCTCTGTTCCTCAGTTACCTCATCTGTAATAGACTGTGAGTCCTATGTGGGACAGAGACTGTGTCCAACCTGATTAGCTTGTATCTACCCCAGTTCTTAGTACAGTGCCTGGTACATAGTAAGCACTTAAAAAATACCCTAATTATTACTATTGCTAAGCCCACAGTAAGCACTCAAAAAATACAAACAATTGTTCTCTCTCCTCCTTACTGTGAGCTTCGTGTAGGAGGGGGACTGTCTAATATGATTGTATCGTATCTAATAAAGAATAGCTGTAGGATCATTTAAGCACTTACTATGTGCTAAGCACCAGAGATGAAGGTGAAATCGAGAAGCAGCGAGGCTTAGTGGAAAGAGTATGTACTTGGGAGTCAGAGGTCATGTGTTCCAATTCTGGTACTGCCACTTGTCAGCTGCATGACATTGGGAAAGTCACTTCACTTCTCTGTGCCTCAGTTACCTCATCTCCAAATTTGGGACTGACAGTGAGCCCCAAGTATGACACCTTGCTTACCTTGTGTCTACCCCAGCGCTTAGAACAGTGCTTGGCACAGAGTAAGCGCTTAACAAATACCATCATTATTAGTGTTATTACCTATTCACTGCCAGTACAGTACAGTGCTCTGCACACAGAAAGCGTTTAATATATATTAAGATGCATACATTAGATAGATGCATGCAGTTTCTCCTAACTGCCCCTCATATCTGGTCCACCTCCTACCCCTTAGTCATGCTATTCATTGGCCTTCCCCTCCACATATAAATCTTCCAAACCCCAGTCCCAAGCCATCTTCAAAGTTCTCCTCAAATGCCACATCCTCAAAAAAGACTTTGCCAGTGAATTCCCTATATCCCAAGTCATAGCTGCTCAACTGCCACCTAGTTTCTGAAGGAAAAGTTGGGAAGAAGAGGGGAAGATTGGGGATATTAATTAATCCATCCTTTAATCAATTGCATTTATTGGATCTTATTGTGTTCAGAACACTATACTAAGTACTTGGAAGAGTACAATACAACGGAGTTTGGTAAACACCAACTCCCACAATTGTAGTGGGGAGAGTAATTATCTGGCAGACTTGAGGAGGGAGGGCGGTCTGGGCCAGAGGTAGGAAGCGGGCCAGGTGTTGGCAGCGAGATAGGTGAGATGGAGGCACAGTGAGAAGGCTAGCACCAGAGGAGTAAAGTGTGCAGGCTGGAATGTAGTAGGAGAGAAGCGAGGTGAAGTAGGAAGAGGCAAGGTATTGGAGAACTTTATAGCCAATGATGAGGAGTTTTGATTTGATACCGAGGAGGTTCCCTGCACACAGCAAGCTGACAGTTTAGAGGGGAAAATGATGTTAATATAAATGAAAAAAGCTGTAGATATAAAAAAGTATTGTAAAGCCGAGGATGGAGTGAATAAATCAGTACTGGGCAAATAAAAATAATATAATAATTGCGGCATTTATTAAGTGCTCACTATATGTCAAGCACCGTTCTATGCGCTGGAGTAGATACAAGGTAATCAGGTTGTCACACTTGAGGCTCAGTCTTAATCCCCATTTTATAGATGAGGTAAATGAGACACAGAGAATTTAAGTGAATTGCCCAAGGTCACACAGCAGACAGTGGCAGTGCCCGGATTAGAAAGCATGTCATCTGACACCCAAACCCATGCTCTTTACAATGAGCCACCTTGCTAGTTCCTTGAGGGTAGGGATCCCCTTCTAGACTTTGAGCCCGTTGTTGGGTAGGGACCGTCTCTATATGTTTCCAATTTGTATTTCCCAAGTGTTTAGTTCAGTGCTCTGCACACAGTAAATGCTCAATAAATACGATTGAATAAATGAAAGAATGAATAAATCATGTCTACCAATCCCATTGGATCTTTCCCAAGCGCTTTGTACAATGGTCTGCACACAATAGAATGAATAAAATCCAATCAATGGAATAAAACGTCTCCAATGGTTACCTATCATCCTCCATATGAAGCAAAAACCCCTCACTCTCGGCTTCAAAGCTCTCCATCACCTTGCCCCTTCCTAACTCACCTCCCATCTATCATTCATTCACTCATTCCATTGTATTTATTGAGTGCTTACTGTGTGCAGAGCACTGTACTAAGTGCTTGGGAAGTACAAGTTGGCAACATACAACTTTCTAAAGCCCATCCCACACACTCTGCTCCTCTGCCGCTAACATCTTTACTGTGCCTCCTTCTTGACTGTCCCAACTTCAGCCCCCGGCCCACCTCCGACCCCTGGCCTGGAATTCCCTCCCTCCTCACATCTGACAAACTAGCTCACTCCCCCCCTTCAAAGACCTACTGAAAGCCCACCACCTCCAGGAGGCCTTTCTAGACTGAGCCCCCCTCTGCTTTTCCTCTGCTCGTCCTCCTCTCCCCATCACCCTTAGTCCCTCCCTCTGCTCTACCCCTTTCCCCACCCTACGACTCTGGTGTACATATATATTATTCTATTTATTTTATTAATGATATGTACATACCTATAATTCTATTCATTTATTTAAATACTATTAGTTCCTGTCTACTTGTTTTGTTTTGTTTTTCTAAGCCCAAATTGGGGGTAGGGATTGTCTCTATCTAGAAGCAGCGTGGCTCAGTGGAAAGAGCACGGGCTTGGGAGTCAGAGGTCATGGGTTCTTATCCCGGCTCCACCACATGTCTGCTGTGTGATCTTGGGTAAGTCGCTTAACTTCTCTGAGCTTCGATTCCCTCATCTGTATAATGGGGATTAAGACTGTGAGCTCCAAGTGGGACAACCTGATCACCTTGTAACCCCCCAGTGCTTAGAACAGTGCTTCGCACATAGTAAATCCTTAACAAATTCCTTCATTATTATTATTGCCATCTGTTGCCAAATTGTACTTTCCAAGCGCTTAGTACAGTGCTCTTCACACAGTAAGCACTCAATGAATACGATTGAATGAATGAATGAACAGTAAATTTCTTGAGGGCAGGGATCATGTCTACTAACCCTATTGTACTCCCTCAAACACTTAACACAGTGCTATGCACACAATAACTACCAATCATTGAATGACTATTACCACATTAATCCAAGCATATATCCTATCCTGCCGTAATTACTGTATCAGCCTTCTTGCTGACCTCCCTGGTCACTGTGCTGCCCGGATCTTTTTTTTTTGACAGAAATGTTCTGTACACAGTTCCTCATGCCTCAGGAACCTCCAATTGTTGCCTCTCCACTTCTGCATCAAACAGGAACTCCTTATCATATGTTTAAAAGCACTCAATCACCTTGGCCCTACCTTACCTTGCTGCTCTCCTACTGCAAACCTGCTCAAACAATGCACTCCTCTAATGCCAAACTACTCACTGTTCGTTGATCTTTTGTATCTCACCACCGATCTCACTTCCATGCCCTGCCTCGGGCCTGGAACAGCCTTCCCAGACTGAGCCACCTTTTTCCTCTTCTCCTCCTCATCAGCCCTAACCTTACCTCATTCCCCTCCCCAAAGCACTTGTAGGTATTTGTACAGATTTATTACTCTATTTATTGTACTCGTACATATTTTACTAGTCATTAATTTTGTTAATGATGTGCATATAGCTATAATTCTTTCATTTATTCATTCAATCGTATTCATTGAGCACTTATTGTGCTCAGAGCACTGTACTAAGCACTTGGGAGGTAGAAGTAGGCAATATATAGAGACGGTCCCTACCCAACAGCGGGTTCACAGTCTAGAAGGGGGAGACAGACAGCAAAATAAAACATATTAACAAAGTAAAATACATAGAATAGTAAATATGTACAAGTAAAATAGAGTAATAAATATATCCAAACATATGTACAGGTGCTGTGGGGTGGGGAAGGAGGTAGGGCGGGGGGATGGGGAGGGGGGGAAGGGGAGAGGAAGGAGGGGGCTCAGTCTGGGAAGACTTCCTGGAGGAAGTGAGCTCTCAGTAGGGCTTTGAAGGGAGGAAGAGAGCTAGCTTGGCGGATGTTCAGAGGGAGAGCATTCCAGGCCAAAGAATAATTCTATCTGCCTTCTATCTAATTCTAGTATAATTTTATCTATAATTCTATCTCTATCTATCTATCTATAACCATCTCCATGGAGATACTGGGAATTCATTGGCAAAGTCTCCTTTGAGAATGTTGAATTTGAGGAGAACTTTGAAGATGGCTTGGTACCGGGCTCTGGAACATTTATGTGTGGAGGGGAAGGCCAAGGAATAGCATGAGTAAGGGGTAGGAGGTGGACAAGATGTGGGTGGAAGTTAGGAGAAACTGCATGCATCTAATGTATGTATCAATATGTATTGAGCTCTTTCTGTGTGCAGAGCACTGTACTGTACTGACAGGAAATAGCTATATGCACATCCTTAAAATTAATAGACTAGTAAATATGTACAAGTAAAATAAATAGAGTAATAGGTAATAACATTAATAGTGATGGTATTTGTTAAGCGCTTCCTCTGTGCCAAGCACTGTTCTAAGTGCTGGGGTAGACACAAGGTAAGCATGTTGTTCGTTGTGGGGCTCCCGGTCAATCCCCATTTTACAGATGATGTAACTGAGGCACGGATAAATTAAGTGACTTGCCCAAAGTCATGCAGCTGACAAGTGGCAGAGCCAAGATTAGAACACATGACTTCTGATTCCCAAGTCAGTACTCTTTTCACTAAGCCACGGTGCTTCTTGATTTCACCTTCTTCACTGGTGCTAAGCACATAATAAATGCTTAACAGATCCTACAGCTATTCTTTATTACATATGATACAGTCGTATTAGACAGTCGCCCTCCTGCAGGAAGCTAACAGTAAGGAGGAGAGAACAATCGTTTGTATTTTTTGAATGCTTACTGTGGGCATAGCAATAATAATAATTATGGTATTTTTATGTGCTAACTAATCCTCGTGCACAGTAATAACATTAATAATGATGGTATTTGTTAAGCACTTCCTATGTACCAGGCACAGTACTAAGAATTGGGGAAGATACAAACTAATCCGGTTGGACACAGTCCCTGTCCCACATGGGGCTCACAGTATTTTACAGATGAGATATCTGAGGCACAGAGAACTGTCCTTCCTTTTTCCCTCCTCCCCCTCCCCATCCCCCGCCTTACGTTCTTCCCCTCCCCACAGCACCTGTATATATTTATTACTCTATTTATTTATTTTACTTGTACATATTTATTCTATTTATTTTATTTTGTTAATATGTTTTGTTTTGTTGTCTGTCTCCCCCTTCTAGACTGTGAACCCACTGTTGGGTAGGGACCGTCTCCATATGTTGCCAGCTTGTACTTCCCAAGCGCTTAGTACAGTGCTCTGCACACAGTAAGTGCAAAATAAATGCGATTGAATGAATGAATGAATAAAGTAAATGGCCCATGGTCACACAGCAGACAGGTGGAGTGTGGGACTTAGAACCAAGGTCCCTCTGATTCCCAGAAACGGGCTCTATCCACTAGGCCATGCTGCTTCTCTAGTGCTGTAGTAAGCATTTGGAAGAATACAATCTAACAAAAGAATTGGTAGACACATTCTCATCCCTCTCAGAGGTGCACAAGGAGAGTTTCCAGTACTCTACCAGTCTCGATTACGGGAGGGAGAGTCAAGCAGAGTTATATCCATTCCATTGCTAGTTTGGGCAGTGACTAGCTAGTGGACCGCAATCTGCTACATCAAAACTCCCCTGTGCTGGGCAGCAGCAGCATGGGAGAAAGTCGAGAGTGGAGACTTAAGTTTACTGTGTGGAAAGAGGCAATGGTAAACCACTTCCGGATTTTTACCAAGAAGACTCTAGGGATACACTTCCAGCATGCTGGCAGATGGAGATGGGGCGTTTAGAGAGAGAAGAATCCGTGGTGTCGCTATGGGTCAGAGATGGCTCAACAGCATAAGACACATTCCCTGCCCACAGTAGGCTTATGGTCTTGAGAAGGAGACAGGCATTAATATAGACAAATGAATTACAGATAGGTACACAATGCTGTGGGGCTGACGGAGGGGAGAATAAAGAGAACGAATCCAAGTGCAAGAGGGACACAGGAGGGAGTGGGATAACAGGAAATGAGGGCTTAAGCTGGGAAGGCCCCTTGGAGATGTACCCTCCATAAGGCTTAAAATATTTCAAGACTGAATTCCATGTGGGATAACCTGATTACCTTTTATCTACTCCAGTGCTTAGAACAATGCTTGGAACATAGTAAGCACTTCAAGAATACCATTAGTCTTATTAAGATGTAGAGAGTAATTGTCTGCTGGATATGAAGAGAGAGGGTGTTCCATTCATTCATTCTCTCATTCAATCGTATTTATTGAGCACTTACTGTGTGCAGAGCACTGTACTAAGCGCTTGGGAAGTACAAGTCGGCAACACATAGAGACGGTCCCTACCCAACAACAGGCTCAGAGTCTAGAACGGGGAGACAGACAACAGAACAAAACATGGAAACAGGTGTTAAAATCCTCAGAACATATAGAATTATAGCTATATGCACATCCTTAACAAAATTAATAGACTAGTAAATATGTACAAGTAAAATGAATAGAGTGATAAATCTGTAAAAATGTACACAAGTGCTGGGGGAGGGGAGAGAGGTAGGTCTAGGTGTGATGGGGAGGAGGAGAGGTGAAAGGGGGCTCAGTCTGGGAAGGCTGTTCCAGGCCTGAGGCAGGGCATGGAAGTGAGATCGGTGGTGAGATGAACAAGATCGATGAACAGTGAGTAGGTTGGTATTAGAGGTGTGCTTGTTTGAGCAGGTTTACAGTAGGAGATCATCAAGGTAAGGCATGAGCAAGGTGATTGAGTGTTTTAAAACTTATGTTAAGGAGTTCCTGTTTGATGCAGAAGTGGAGAGGCAACCACTGGAGGTCCTTGAGGAGTGAGGAACCATGGACGGAACATTTCTGCAGAAAGATGATCTGGGCAGTAGAGTGACCTATGGATGGAGTGGGGAGAAACCAGAGGCAAGGAGGTCAGCAAGGAGGCTGATACAGTAATTATGGCAGGATAGGATATATCTTTGGATTAATGTGGTAATAGTCCAGAATAAGTTCTTAACCTTCATTTTACAGATGAGGAGACTGAAGCATGGAGAGGTTAAGTGGCTTGTCTAAGGACACGCTGCCGGGCAAGCAGCAGAGTTGATTAGAATCCAGGTTTCCTGAATTCCAGACCCTTACTCTTTCTACTTGGCCTTGCTACTCTTACATGAAGAAGCTGAGACCCCCAAGATGTCAACAAAATTCATTCAGTCGTATTTATCGAGCACTTACTGTGTGCAGAGCACTGTACTATGCACTTGGAAAGTACAATTAGGCAAAAGGTAGGGACAACTCCTACCCAACAATGGGCTCACAGTCTAGAGAGACAAGAGGTAGAGAGACAAGAAAACGAAACAAGTAGACAGGTAACGATAGCATCAAAATAAAGAAATAGAATTATAGATATAGACACATCATTAATAAAATAAAGAAAACAATAAATGTGTACATATAAACACAAGTGCTTTGGGACGGGGTAGGGGTAGAGTAGAGGGAGGGAGTAGAGGCGATGGGAGGCAGAGTAGAGGAAAATCAACCTCCTATTAGTGGACAGATACTTAGGCTGCCCAGGAGAGATGGTTGTCTAGTTACTATGAACAGATTTGAAAATAAATCAAAAATGGTAAGATTGGGACAGTTCCATTTAACAGTGTTTATCATCAGTAGTTCAGCCATCAGTTCAACTAATATTCACAAGAGAAGAAAGGTATAAGACTGGAAGCAGGACAAAAAATTGGATTTGCCTCTCACTGCTCTAGAGAGAGAAGCAGTATGGCTCCAGCAGTACATCAGTAATATTCGTTGTGCACTTGAACTGTAGCAACTGACCCACTAAATCTACCCATTCCTCTCTATCCAAACTGCTACTATGTTAATCAAAGCATTTATCCTACCCTGCTGTGATTACTCTCCTCTCAGGATCACACCTGGAGTTTCCAGTACTTTTTCATTCAATCGTATTTATTGAGTGTTTACTGTGTGCAGAGCACTGCAGTAAGCGCTTTTTCAGTCTTGGATACAAGAGGGAGAGTCAAGCAGGGGCCTACCCATTCCATTCCTAGCTTGGGCAGTGACTAGCGAGCCCCAAGCTAGCAACGCCAAAGCCCAGGCTCTGACCAATGAGCCACGCTGCTTCCAATGAGCCACACTGTTTCCAATGAGCCACACTGCTTCCATACTATACTTATTCTAATTATTCTTATACTTATTATTATTAATATTATTATTACTGCCCAGAAGAATGCAAAGGTAAATCACTTCCATACTTTTACAAGAAAATTCTATGGATACACTACCAGAATGACTGTACATGGAGGTGGGACATGCTAGGAGAGATGTGTCTATGAAGTCACTGTAGGTCCGAGATGACAGCATAAGACAAGACTTGATTACTGCTTCAGCCTCCTTGCTGACCTCCCTGCCTCCGGTTTCTCCCGGCTATGGCAGACGTTAGGTGACTCACCTTAACGTTGAGTTGGAATTGAATTGATTGACGGTGTCTCATTCTGGCCAATTACAAACCTAAATTGCCCCAGAACTTGGAGGAAGAGTGTTCTGCAGAGGTCGTTATGTTTTGTGTGTTTGTGTGTGTATACTTTGGAGAGAACGAGTGAGCCGCCGTCTGCCGAGCCCAGGGGTGATGAAGTCTGAGGGGCCAGTCTCGGCCTGGCTGTGGTCTTGGGCCCTGAAAAGGCCCTTCGCCCTGGTCCCGAGGGATGGGATTGTTTGGTGCACAGTCAGGGCCCGCTGGGTCCCAGAGTGGCCACGGCAGACATGGAGGGTTCCTCACCACCCAGACAGACTCTCCCTGAGGGTGGAGGTTGGTGGGGAGCCCTGTGACCAGGCTGTGATCCGTTTAGATCTCAGGTGGGCATCCCGAGAGAAAAGTCCCCGGCCACGGGACCGCAGGGCCGTTTGAGGCATCCAACCCTCCTGTGGACTAGGGTGGCCTGCTATTATACGAACTCTAATGTCCTCTCCTAAGCATTCAGTACAGTGCTCTGCAAGCAGTAGGCTGTCAGCTTCTGGAGGGCAGGGATTTGTATCTGTTAGCTCTACTGTACTTTGGTAAATGTTAGATACAGTGTTCTGCACCCAGCAGATTGTAAACTCTTTGAGGGCAAGGATCGTGCCTACTAATTCTACTGTAATCTCCCAGATGCTTTGTGCAGAGCTTTTCACCCACTAGACTATAGGCTCCTCAAGAAGCAGCATGGCATAGTGGATAGATCATGGGCCTGGGAGTCAAAAGGACATGAGTTCTAATCCCGGCTTCTCCACCCGTCGAGTGTGTGGCCGTGGTCAAGTCACTTCACTTCTCTCTGTCTCTGTCTCTCTCTCTCTCTCACTCTTTCTCTTTCTCTCTTTCTCTCTCTCTGTTTCATCGTGCCGATTACTGAACGAACCCGTCTCCCCAGACGATGGGTGACAGACACCACCCCAGTGCTTAGTACAATGATTAGCACATAGTAAGCGCTTAACAAATACCACAATTATTATCATTACTTTTGATGACAAGGATGACGTTTTCTAACTCTATTGTGATGTTAATAATAGTAATAATAATGATGATGATGATATTTCTTAAGTACTTACTATGTGCCAACTACTGCTTTACGTGCTGGAGTAGATACATGGTTATCAGGTTGTCCCACATGGGGCTCATAGTTTAAATCCCCATATTAAAGGTGAGGCACCTGAGGCACAGAGAAGTTAATTGGCTTGCCCAATGTCACACAACAAAGTAGTCACCCAAGCTCTGAGTACTATGCTCTGCACAGACAGTAGATTGCCAGCTCCATTAGGGCAAGAATCCTGTCTAATCTCTAGCTCAGGGGTCTCCAGACTGGGTAATTCCCAGTTGCTGATTTTCCTGCTGCCCGATCTTCTCCTCTACCTCAAGGAATCTTGCCAGCAGAATGGGGAATGAGGAAGGGGAAGGAGGAAAATCAATCCAGCAATCAATCGCAGTTACTAAACAACGAAAATGGGAAGAGTGCTATATTAAACACTTCAGAGAGTACCAGGTTTTAGTAGAGTGCCTGGCACATAGTAAGCGGTTACCAAATTATTGCAATACATCAGAATTAGCAGACACATTCATTAGCAGACACATTCCCTGCCAATAATGAGATTGCACTCTAGTTTGGGAGACAGACCTCCAGACAGACATCTCGTCTTATACCATCGAGTCATGTCAGACTCCTAGCGGCACCATAGACACGTCTCTCCCAGAACGCCCCACCCCGTCTGCCATCGTTCCGGTAGTGAAATCCATAGAACTTTCTTGGTAAAAATATGTAAGTGGTTTGCTACTACCTCCTTCCACACAGCCAACTAGAGTCTCTGTCATCAACTCGCTTCTATGCCATTTTTGCCCAGCACAGATTAGTTTGGACTTGCAGCAGATTGCCTTCCAACTCACTAGCCACTGCCCAAGCTATGAATGGAATGGCTAGGCCTCTGCTTGCCTCTCCCTCCCTTAGACTGGTAGAGTACCGGAAACTCTCCAGGTGTGACCCTGAGAGGGGAGACAGACGTTAATATGAATAAATGAGGAATGGATAATATGCGGGAGAAAAGGGATCAGGACAAGAGAAGGAAAAGCTGAAATGTTACGAAAACAGGTTCATGAAGCAGGTGGAGACCCTGACGTCTCTTGGAGGCATTGGGCGGTTATCTGGTTTGATGCTCCGGGGAAAATTCAGCTTCCACCTATCTGACCTCTGGCCAGGCTGGTTAGAACTCCAGACATTTGAAGACCTGGTGCTTTGGACCATCAGCCCCTGCCCCAGGTGCCGAGTTCTGCGGTGCAGCCCCAACAAACGTTTACAGAGTGAGCGGGGAAGAATGTGATTTGAGGACAAGAGAGGTGTGGACTCCTCGCCCCGGGCCCCCAGAGAAATAGTTTTGTTTGGGCAGACCCGGGACATCCCATCTGCTCGTCGGCCCACATGGCCGGAGCCGGTATGTGTCATTCCAGATGTCAGATCAGTTGTCCACCGAGACCATTGTTGGCCCAGAGTCTTGGGTCTGGTCAGGAGCAAAAATCTGCCCCCATCCCCCAGGACCGGGCATCTCCCCAGCCGGGAAGCCTGGAGTCTTTGCTCTGAGGGCCAGAGTCCACTGGTCCCAGCCCCGGCGGATGGGTGAGCCAATGAACTGCCAATAAACGCTTTGGACCCTGTGACATTTCATCTCGTTCTTGGAATGGTAATTATTCCAGGGAGACGGAAGGGTACTTTCCCTTCCTAGGGTTGCTCTCTAGTAGGAATGCCTCTACGTTGCTGCTGGGCGGTGGTTGTTGGCCAAACCTGGAGTCGGAGGACCTGGGTTCTATATCTCCCTCTACAATCTGCCCACTGTAAGACTTCAGGCAAGTACTTTAGCTTCTCTGGGCCTCACCTTTTACACCATCTGTAAAATGGAGGGGTGAATTAGCTCTCCCCCTTCCCAACTAGACTGTGAGACCCATGTGGGACGGGGACTGTAGGTAATCTGAATAAATATTCTCTACTCCAGCATTCAGTGCAACCTGAGACACAAATAGTATTTTCAATATAACTGAACAACATACATTGCGCATGAATAATTCCATTTTAAAACAACACTGCAAGGACACAGAGGAGCAGTTCAGCTTAGGTGATGTGGGACTAGAGCGAAGCCAGGTCTCTTATTAAATATTTCGGGTTCTGCCGATGATGGCGTGAAACGGCTGGATGTTCCTTGGAAACAGGATATTCACTGCCAGTCGCAGGGGTTCACCCTATTCTTCCTTTGGAAAGACCGTCGCACCCACCTCCATACACTAAATATGCAGCCCTGCCCCCTTCTCCTGTGCGTGGGTCTGCAGCCTGCTTCCTCTTGGGGCCATATTATCCCTGGCCTCAGGATGAAGAAGACCACACCACAGAACATCGATGTGGACTTGGGGACTGTGAAAGAAGACATGCTGGGTGGCTCCTTCTCAAATTCGTCCTCATTTTCCTCTTCCTCCTCGTCCTTCTACCCTTCATCCATCTCCTCCTCCTTCCTCTTCTCTTAATTTTCCTCTTCCTCCTTTCCCTCCTCCTGCTCCTTCTCTTCCTCCTCCGTCCTCTCCACCTACCCCACTTTCTCCTCCTCTTCCTTCTCTTCCTCCTCCTTCTCCTCCACCTTCTTCTCTTCCTCCTCCATCTCCTCCACATTCTTTTCTTCCTCCTTCTTCTCTACCTCCTCCTTCTCCTCCTCCTTCTGCTCTACCTCCTTCTTCTCCTCCTCTTTCTTCTCTACCTCCTCCTTGTCCTCCATTTTCTTCTCTTCCTCCTTCTTCTCTACTTCTCTACCTCCTCCTTCTCCTCCTCTTTCTCCTCTACCTCCTTCTTGTCCTCCAGTTTTTCACATCCTCTTTCTCTTTCTTCTCTTCCTCCTTCCCCTCTCCCTCCCTTCCTCCTCCTCCCCATGCTTTCCCTCTTTCTCCCGCTTCTCCTCTTCCTTCTCCACATACTCCGCTTGCTCCTCCTCCACCTTCTCTTCCTTCTCCTCCTCCACCTCATTACCTCTCCATTCCAATTCCTGCTCCACCATCTCTTTCTCCTCCTCTCATTCGGTCATTCATTCATTCAATGGTATTTATTGAGCGCTTCCTGTGTGAAGAGCACTGTACTAAGTGCTTGGGAAGTACAAGTTGGCAACCTATAGAGACGGTCCCTACCCAACAGTGGGCTCACAGTCTATAAGGGGGAGGCAGAGAACAAAACAAAACATATTAACAAAATAAAATAAATAGAATGAATATGTACAAATAAAATAAATAAATAAGTAGAGTAATAAATACATACAGACAGATATACATATATACAGGTATATGTATTTGAGCAGGCTGAGCCGGGCCTTTCTCCTCCACACTCTCTTCCTCTTCCTTCATATGCTTCGACTTTAGCAAGAGTTGACAGATCAATCAATCAATCAATCAAACGTATTTATTGAGCGCTTACTGTGTGCAGAGCACTGTACTAAGCGCTTGGGAAGTACAAGTTGGCAACATATAGAGACAGTCCCTACTCAACAGTGGGCTCACAGTCTAGAAAATCCGATGGACTTCCCTGTGATGCGACCTTCCCAACAGATGATGGAAACTATGGAGGCCGAAATAACAGAGAATTAGGGTCTGGCGGCTCCTGCACTGTCTTCTCCCCATCCCGCCTCCCCTGGCTCCAGCATGACCTAAGCAGGGCCTCTGCTTCCACCCACGGCCCTTGACCACCCCAAGGCCCATCGGATGGCACCTCTGCTTGTCCCCCACAATATCCCCCTCCCTGATCACCCTTGGGGAGGTCTTCCTCTGCCGGACATTCTGCTGCAGGCACTCGGCCCTAAAGGTGCTGCCAAATGCCCATTAACACTGGAGGTGCCATGTTAAACAGACCCCGTCCTCCTCCTGCCCTGCCCAGCGGTGTCCGTCAGGAGGGGAGGGGTATTCATATTTTTTTGGGGGGTGGTATGGGCAGGGCCCAGAAAATAGACATAGAGGGGGAAATCAATGAAGCAACACATCATCATCATCATCAATCGTATTTATTGAGCGCTTACTATGTGCAGAGCACTGTACTAAGCGCTTGGGAAGTACAAATTGGCAACATATAGAGACAGTCCCTACCCAACAGTGGGCTCACAGTCTAAAAGGGGGAGACAGAGAACAAAACCAAACATACTAACAAAATAAAATAAATAGAATAGATATGTACAAATAAAATAAATAAATAAATAAATAGAGTAAATAAATATGTACAAACATATATACATATATACAGGTGCTGTGGGGAAGGGAAGGAGGTAAGATGGGGGGGATGGAAAGGGGGACGAGGGGGAGAGGAATGAAGGGGCTCAGTCTGGGAAGGCCTCCTGGAGGAGGTGAGCTCTCAGCAGGGCCTTGAAGGGAGGAAGAGAGCTAGCTTGGCGGATGGGCAGAGGGAAGGCATTCCAGGCCAGGGGGATGACGTGGGCCGGGGGTCGATGGCGGGACAAGCGAGAGCGAGGTACGGTGAGGAGATCAGCGGTGGAGGAGAGGAGGGTGCGGACTGGGCTGTAGAAGGAGAGAAAGGAGGTGAGGTAGGAGGGGGCGAGGTGATGGAGAGCCTTGAAGCCCAGGGTGAGGAGGTTCTGCCTGATGAGCAGATTGATTGGTAGCCACTGGAGATTTTTGAGGAGGGGAGTGATATGCCCAGAGCGTTTCTGGACAAAGATAATCCGGGCAGCAGCATGAAGTATGGATTGAAGTGGAGAGAGACACGAGAATGTGTCTCTTCTGTGTCTCTCTCAACACACAGATTGTCGGGGGAATTGGTGACAAGGTCAGTGATGGGGGCAGTGATGGAGGCAAGGTAAGGATGGGATGGGGCCTGTTAGGGTGAGTCAGGTAGAGGACAGGTCCTAAACGAGACTCTGTGGGGGGACACACCTCATGATCCTATGGGCCCCCAGCGCAGTGGGTTTGACTCCTTCAGACAGGTGAAGCCCGTTCTTGACTGGCTAGGTCCTGTCTCGCCTCAAGCCCAGACCTCCTGTCGATTCTGCCTGCTGGGCACAATCCCCTCTGGCCCTCTCCACTTCCAGCCCATTCCCTCTCTGGCCCAGTCCCCTCCTGGTCCACTCCCACTCCAAGTGATTCTCCCCATCATTGGATTCTTTCCTGCAGTCTGACTCTCCCCTCAGAGCCCTCCCAACTGAGGCG
Organism: Tachyglossus aculeatus; assembly: GCF_015852505.1. Taxonomy (NCBI): domain Eukaryota; kingdom Metazoa; phylum Chordata; class Mammalia; order Monotremata; family Tachyglossidae; genus Tachyglossus; species Tachyglossus aculeatus. The sequence continues at coordinate 157,822 of NW_024044900.1, forward strand.
GCCAGGGAGTGGGCAAGTGCTTGAAACAGTGCTCTGCAGTCCCTATTTGCGCAACATATCATAATGATGGTATTGGTTAAGTGCTTAACTATGTGCCAGGCACTGCACTAATCGCTGGAGTTGATACAAGGAAATCATGTTGGACACAGTCCAGAAAGTCCTAATTTTACAGATGAGGTAACTGAGGCCCAGAGAAATGAAGTGACTTGCCCAAGGTCACACAGCAGACTAGTGGCGAAGCCGGAATTAGAACCCATGACCTTCGTATATATTTATTACTCTATTTTACTTGTAGATATTTACTATTCTATTTATTTTATTTTGTTAATATGTTTTGTTTTGTTGTCTGTTTCCCCCTTCTAGACTTTGAGCCTGCTATTGGATAGGGACCGTCTCTATATATTGCCAACTTGTACTTCCCAAGTGCTTAGTACAGTACTCTGCACACAGTAAGTGCTCAATAAATACGATTGAATGAATGAATGAATGAATGATCTTCTGACTCCCAGGCCCATGCTCTACCCACTATGCAATGCTGCTTCTCTCTCCCTCTCTCTCTGTCTCTGTCTCTGTCTCTGTCTCTCTCTCTCTCTCTCTCTCTCTCTCTCTCTGTGTATTTATACATACATAACTATACATATTTCACGGTGTTTGATAAGTGGTTACTATGTGCCAGCCCCTGTACTGAGCACTGGGATTAGATGCAAATTGATCAGGTTGGACACAGTCCATGTTTTACATGGGACTCATGGCCTTAATCCCCATTTTACAGATAACATAACTGAGGCCCAAAGACGTTAAGTGACTTTCCCAAAATCAAACAGCAGACAAGTGGCAGAGCTGGGAGTGGAACCTGATCCTCTGACTCCCAAACCCGTGCTCTATCCACTGAGTTACATAGCTTTTATTATTTTTATTGAGGTCCGTTTGCTTGTATTGTTGTCTGCCTCCCCCACTGTAGACGGTGAGCTCGCTGTGCGCAGGGACTGTCTCTCTTTATTGATGTATCGAACTTTACTAAGCATTAGTACAGTGCTCTGAGAAAAGTAAACTCTTGATCAATATGACTGAATTAATTAATAAAAGGGAAGAAAGCTAGACCCTCCCCTTTGACTGTCTCTTTCCCCCCTCCTCTCGCAGCCACCTGCTTCCCTCCCAGCTGCCAGTCCCAGGCCTTCCTTCTCTTTCCCCTCATAGTTCCGTTGTTCTCTGCAGACCCTTCCAGAGCCCTTCCTCTCTCTTCCTTTTGATGGTATTTTAAGTTATTACTCTGTGGCAGACAATGTTCTAAGCGCTGGGGTAGCTACAGGCTGATTAGTTTGGATGTAGTTCCTGTCCCAAGCAGGGTTCACAGTCTTAAACTCCATTTTACAGATGAGGAAACTGAGGCACAGAGAAGTGAAGTGACTTGCCTAAGGTCACACAGCGGGTCAGTGCAGAGCCAGGCATAAAAGCCAGGTCATTCTGACTCCTTGGCCTGTGTTCTATCCACTACGTCATGCTGCACTTCTCTCCCCAAACTCCTGTCCACACCCACTGCTCAAAATACAGAAAAGATCAAAGCAACAAACAATTTTTATAATCTCTGTGGGATTTGGTAATTTTTGACAGTGTGCCAAACACTGCATCAAAAGTACCAGGGCAGGTAATAACAACAATAATAATGATTACATTTATTAAGTACTTACTATGTGCAAAGCACCGTTCTAAACTCTGGGGAGGTTACAAGATGATCAGGTTGTCCCATGGGGGACTCACAGTCTTAATCCCCATTTTACAGATAAGGGAACTGAGGCACGGAGAAGTTAAGTGACTTGCCCAAAGTCACACAGCTGACAAGTAGCAGAGCCGAGGTTTGAACTCTAACTCCAAAGTCCGGGCTTTTTCCCCTGAGTCATGCTCCTTCTCATAATAAGAATAATAATTGTGGCATTTTTAAAATGCTTACTATGTGTCTGGCACTTCTCTTAGAACGGGGATAGATACAGGCAAACCGGGATGGAAGCAGTCCCCGTCCAAGATGGGGCTCACAATCTTAATCCCCATTTACAGCTGAAGTAACTGTGGCACAGAGAAGCTAAGTGATTTACTAAAGGGCAAACGGTAAACAACTGTCAGAGCTAGGATTAGAATCCCAGTCCTTCTGGCTGCCAGGCCTGGGCTCGGCTCTATCCACTAAGCCATACTGCTTTTCAATAATATGAGGTTCACTGTTCCATTAAGGATTATCCCATTTTGAACTAGGACCTATCAGGCGAAATCTTCAAGAATAGAGAAACAGCGTGGCTTAGCTGAAAGAGCAGGGACTTGGGACTCAGAGGTCATGTGTTCTAATCCCGGCTCCACTGCTTGTCAGCTGTGTGACTTTGGGCAAGTTACTTAACTTCTCTGGGCCTCAGTTACATCATCTGTTAAACGAGGATAAAGTCTGTGAGCCCCACGTGGGACAACCTAATTACCTTGTATCTCCCCTAGCGCTTAGCTTAGAGCAGTGCTTGGCACATAGTAAAGAGCTTCACGAACGCCATAATTTTAACTGTAATTAGGTATATTAATGATGTGTACTCATCTATAATTCTATTTATATTTGTGCTATCCATGCCAGTTTACTTGTTGTGATGCCTGTCTCCCCCCTTCTGGACTGTGAGCCTTTTTGTGGGCAGGGATTGTCTCTATTTGTGGCTGAATTGCACTTTCCAAGCGCTTAGTACAGTGCTCTGCACACAATAAGGCCTCAATAATGACAATTAAATGAATAAATTAATACTACTACTCATTCTACCCCTGCTGCTACTACTGCTGCTCCGATGACTACTGCAGCTCCTCCTGCTGCTATTATAACTTCTACTGGGAGCAGCATGGCATAGTGATAGAGCCCAGGCCCGGGAATCGGAAGGTCATGGGTTTTAATTCCAGCTCCACCACTTGTTTCCTCTGTGACCTTAAGCAAGTCGCTTCACTTACCTTCCCTCATCTGTAAAATGAGGAATACGTCTGTGAGCCCCACTTCAGATAAAGACTATGTCCAACCCGAATTCCTTGTAGCCACCACAGCACCTTCTACAATGCCTGGCACATAGTAAGCGCTACCCAGATACCATAATCATTACTGGGCTTAGAACAGTGTTTGGCACATAGTAAGCACTTGACAAACAGCATTGTTATCATTATTATTACCTTGGCCCTGGAATAGAGTGAGATGGCCCTGGAATCTTGCATCCTAAGTCTCCTTCCTTTGGTCACTCCAAAGATCTGAATTTTTCTTTCTTTTTTCCACAAGAGGTGATATTGGTAAAATACCCAGCCTGTGAAGGAGGAGGACTAGGAGGAGGAAGAGTAGTAGAAGGAGGAGACGAAAAAGAAAGAAGAGGAAGAGAGGGAGAAGGAAGATGAAGAGGAGGAGAAGGAGAACCAGGATGAAGAAGAGTAAGAGGGGAGGAAGAGAAGGAGAAGGTCTAGGAGGAGAAGAAGGGGAAGAAGAAGGAAGAGAACCAGGAAGAGGAGGAGAAGAAGAGAAGGAAGAGAAAAGGAAGAGAAGATGGAGAAGAGGGAGGAGGAGAAGGAACAGAAAGCAGTGGTAACGGTAAAAGTATTAATAATAGCACTTGATATTCACCCCAAGCCCAGCCTCACAGCACATATGTACAAAATCATCATTTATTAAGTTATATTGTCTATCTTCTCTGGATTTTAGCTCCTTGTTGGCAGGAAATGTGTCTACCAATGCTGTTGGATGGTACTCTCCCAAGCTCTTTTTACAGTGGTCTGTACCCAATACGTGTTGAATAAATTTGACTGATAGATAGTTGTCATAGTAGCAGGAGTAGTAGTAGTAGTAGTAGTAGTAGTAGTAGTAGTAGTAGTAGTAGTAGTAGCAGTAGTAGTAGTAGTAGTAGTAGTAGTAGAGGTAGCCATAGCAGTAACAGTACTGGTAGGAGTAACGTTAGTAGTAGCGGTAATAATAATCACGATAATTGTGGTATTTGTTAAGCGTTTACTATGTGGTAGGCACTGAACTAAGCAATGGGGTGGATACCAGGCCCTTGCATTACCCATTCATTCATTCATTCAATTGTATTTATTGAGCGCTTACTGAATGAAGAGCACTGTACTAAGCGCTTGGGAAGTACAAGTTTGCAACATATAGAGATGGTCTCTACCCAACAGCAGGCTCACAGTATAGAAGGGGGAGACGGACAACAAAACCAAACATATAAACCAAATAAATAGAGTAATATATATGTACAAACATATATACATATATACAGGTGCTGTGAGGAGGTGAAGGAGGTAAGGTGGGGGGGATTGGGAGGGAGAGTAGGGGGAACAGAAGGAGGGGGCTCAGTCTGGGAAGGCCTCCTGGAGGAGGTGAGATCTCAGTAGGGCTTTGAAGGGAGGAAGAGTGCTAACTTAGCTGATGTGCGGAGAGAGGGCATTCCAGGTCAGGGGGAGGATGTGGGCCAGCGGTCTACAGCAGAGCAGGTGAGAACTAGGCACAGTGAGGAAATTAGCGACAGAGAAGTGGAGGGTGCGGGCTGGGCTGTAGAAGGAGTAAGGGAGGTGAGGCACGAGGGGGTGAGGTGATAGAGAGCCTTAAAACCGAGGGTGAGAAGTTTTGGCCTGATGATGATGATGATGTCTGATGATCCACTAAGCCTATAGTCAATGTACCAAGCTCTGGGGATGATACAAGCAAATCCAGTTGGACACAGTGCCTGTCCCATGTGCAGCTCACAGTCTTAATCCCCATTTTACAGACGAGGTAACAGGCCCAGAGAAGTGAAGTGACTCACCCAAGGTCACACAGCAGACGAGCGGCAGAACTGAGATTAGAACCCATGACCATCTGACTCCAAGACCCGTGCTCTATCCACTATACCATGTGGTACTCAATCAAGCAATAAATGGTGTACACTGAGCGCTTGTCTGGATCGCAGGAGCAGACAACCTAAAGGACTGTTCAGGTTTTTAATTTCTCTAGCCCTTTCTTGATTTCTAAAGCCTTTTAGAGAAGCAGCGTGGCTCAATGGAAAGAACACGGGCTTTAGAGCCAGAGGTCATGGGTTCGAATCCTGGCTCTGCCACATGTCTGCTGTGTGACCTTGGGCAAGTCACTTCACTTCTCTGAGCCTCTTTACCTGATCTGTAAAATGGGGATTACGACTGTGAGCCCCACGAGGGACAACCTGATCACCTTGTATGCCCCCAGCGCTTAGAACAGTGCTTTGCACATAGTAAGCACTTACCAAATGCCATCATTATTGTTATTATTTTGCAGCTGTGCCATTCATCATTTCTCCTGGAGGTGAAACAGTAATGTGCCCAGATGTGTACTTGCTGATGGCACATCCACAATGTCACTATTTTAATGTCCGTCTCCCCTTCTGAACTGTAAACTCAGGGCAGGGAATGTCTTAACCGACTCTGTTGTATGGCACTCACCCAAGTGCTCAATTCAGTAATCTGCATACAATAAGCGCTTAACAAGTTGCATTGATTGATGGATTGATTAATGTTGAAGGGTGGGCCCAATATCCTTTTCTTATCTTTGACTCCACTCTCACATAGACCTTCAGAATACCTGTTTCTCATTAAAATGGCACCGACTCATTCTGGGAATCACCAGGTCTTTGTCAACTCAGTGCCATCGGATCTAGGCCTCAGTGTGATTCCATCTGGCTGACTGCAGACTGCCTGGCCTGGGAGTCAGAAGGACCTGTGTTCTCATCCTGATCCCACCACTTGCCCGCTGAGTGTCCTTGGGTAAGTCTCTTCACTCCTCTGTGCCTCAATTCCCTCAACCGCACAATGGGGATTCAATATCTGTTGGCCCTCCTGCTTAGACTGTGAGACCCATGTGGGACCTGGTTATATTGATCTGCCCTAGCACTTAGTAAAGTACAGTAGAGGGCTTAGTACAGTGCTTGGAATATAGAAGGAGCTTAATTCATACTATTATTGTTAATATCATCATGATTATCATTAATTTTAGAGTTGATTCAATGCGATCAGGCCGTTGTCTGAACCCTATACGATTCTATTTATTGGTGTCCCCATTGTAATGTTATGGCCAAGTCCAGTGGACTTGGTAGGCATGATCCCTGCCCTCAAGAAACTTGTACTCTACTGTGTAGTGGATTCAGGACTGATTTGTTCACCCCACTCTCAGCCCCACAGCACTTAAGCAACATGGCATAGTGTATAGAGCATAGGCCTGGGAACCCGAAGGTAATAGGTTCTAATCCTGGATCCTCCATGTGTCTGCTGTGTGACCTTGGGCAGGTCACTTAACAGCTCTGTGCCTCAGGTACCTCATCTGTGAAATGGGGATAGAGACTGTGAGCCCCGCGGGGGACAAAGGATTGCTTGTCTCCACCCCAGCGTTTAGCACAATGCTTGGCATGTAGTAAATGTTTAACAGATATCATCATTACTTTCATTCTAAAGACAAACAAATGGATTTTGGAGCAACATAAACCAAAGTGGTCTTTGAAAGTCCAAATGACTTGACTCAGATTAAAATATTTTGGACACATAATCAGGAGGACCAATTCTCTGAAGACACTAATGCTCAGAAAAATCCAGGGAAAATGTGGAAGAAGCAGGCAAGTAGCTAGATGCATAGAGGCAGTTACAACAATAACGGAAGAACCATTAGGAAAGGGGCAGATTATGGCAGAGGGCAGGACGCTCTAGGAAGAATCTATCCATGGAGTCTTCTATAAAAGGAGTCTCTACGAATCGGAAACGACTCGACGACACTTAATAATAATTATTATATGCAATTCATTTATTCAAATCAGTATTTCTTTCCCCCTTCTGGACTATAAGCCTGTTTGGGGTAGGGAATGTTTCTGTTGTATTGTTTTGGTGTACCCTCCCAAGTGCTTGGTAGAGTGTTCTGCACACAGTAAGCATTCAATAAATACGATTGACTGGCTGACTGACTGACGGAAGAGGAATCAGATAGATAATGGGATTGAGATGCAGCGTGGCTCAGTGGAAAGAGCAGCGGCTTTGGAGTCAGGGGTCATGGGTTCGAATCCCGATTCTGCCAATTGTCAGCTGTGTGACTTTGGGCAAGTCATTTAACTTCTCTGTGCCTCCTTTCCCTCATCTGCAAAATGGGGATTAAGACTGTGAGCCCCCCGTGGGACAACCCGACCTCCTTGTAACCTCCCCAGCGCTTAGAACAGTGCTTTGCACATAGTAAGCGCTTAATAAATGCTATTATTATTATTATTATTATTATTATTATTATTATTATTATTATTATTATTATTTTATGCATTTCTGTAGGATTCCGTTATCTTTGCTCTCTCTCCTCCATGCCTGTCACAGCCGGGACCGACACCTACTATGGTCAGAGAGTGAGGCACAGTTGCCTGCAGAGGAAAAGTTTATGCCAAAGTAGTGGGGAGATCAGATCATGGGGCTCTAAAAGACGGACCACACTGATCTGTGAAAAAGAACAATCGTCACTGTAATCCATGTCAAGTAATAATACTAATAATTGTGGTATTTATTAAGAGCTTAGTGCCAGGCACTGAAATCAATCAGTCATTCAATCATTGGTGGTTTCTGTGAGCATAGCACTGTACTAAGTGTCTGAGGGAGTACAGCAGTGTTAGTACACAGGATCCCTGCCCTCAGGAAATTTACTGTCCATTCATTCATTCAATCTTATTCATTGAGCGCTTACTGAGGCACAGAGAAGTAAAGTAAATGGCCCATGGTCACACAGCCGAGAGGTGGCAGAGCGGGACTTAGAACCAGGGTCCTTCTGATTCCTGGAAACGGGCTCTATCCACCAGGCCACGCAGCTTCTCTGGTGCTGTAGTACGCATTTGGGAGAATGCAATCTAAAAATATAAAAGAATTGGTAGACACATTCCCACCCCTCTCAGAGTGGCACCTGGAGAATTTCCAGTACTCTACCAGTATTGACTACGGGAGGGAAAGTCAAGCAGAGGTATATCCATTCCATTCCTAGTTTGGGCAGCGGCTAGCTAGTGGACCGCAATCTGCTACGTCCAAACTCCCCTGTGCTGGGCAGCAGCGGCATGGGAGAGAGTCGAGAGTGCAGACCTACGTTTACTGCGTGGAAAGAGGCAATGGTAAACCACTTCTGGATTTTTACCAAGAAGGCTCTATGGATACACTTCCAGCATGATGGCAGATGGAGGTGGGGTGTTTGGAGAGAGATGTGTCTGTGGTGTTGCTATGGGTTGGAGATGTCTCAACCGCATAAGAAAAGACACATTCCCAACACAGTAGGCTTATATTCTAGATAAGGAGACAGATAGGTACACAATGTCATGGGGCTCAGGGAGGGGAGAACAAGGAGAGTGAATCCAAGTGAAAGAGGGACAAAGGAGGGAGTGGGAAAAGAGGAAATGAGGGCTAAGGCAAGGAAGGCCCCTTAGAGGAGATGTGCCTTCATTACGGCTTTTAAGATTTTAAGACTGTGAGTTCCATGTGGGACAACCTGATTACCTTTCATCTACTCCAGTGCTTAGAACAGTGCTTGGCACATAGTAAGCACTTAACAAATACCTTTATTATTATTAAAATGTGGAGTGTAATTGTCTGCCGGATATGAAGGGAGAGGATGCTCCATTCATTCATTCACTCATTCAATCGTATTTATTGAGCACTTACTGTGTGCAGAGCACTGTACTAAGTACTTGGGAAGTTCAAGTCGGCAACGAATAGAGACGGTCCCTACCCAACAACGGGCTCACAGTCTAGAAGGGGGAGAGAGACAGACAACAACACAAAATATGGAGACAGGTGTCAAAATCGTCAGAACAGATAGAATTATATTAGAATTATTAATAGATAATTATAAATAGAATTAGATAGAGATAGATAGAATTATACTAGAATTACATAGAATGCAGATAGAATTATTTCCTGGCCTGGAATGCCCTCCCTACACATAACATCCAAGCTAGCTCTCTTCCTCCCTTCAAAGCCCTACTGAGAGCTCACCTCCTCCAGGAGGCCTTCCCAGACTAATACCCTCCTTCCTCTCCCCCTCCCCCATCCCACCCGACCTCCTTCCTTCCCCACCCCACAGCACCTGTATATATGTTTGTACGTATTTATTACTCTATTCATTTTACTTGTACGTATTTACTATTCTATTTATTTTATTTTGTTAATATGTTTTGTTTTGTTGCCTGTCTCCCTTTTCTATAATGTGAGCCCGTTGATGGGTAGGGACCGTCTCTATATGTTGCGTACTTGTACTTCCCAAGCGCTTAGTACCGTGCTCTGCACACAGCAAGCGTTCTGTAAATACATTCGAATGAATGAATAAATGATTGAAAGAATTATAGCTATAAGCACATCATTAACAAAATTAATAGACTAGTAAATATGTACACGTAAAATATAGAGTAATAAATACATATACAAATGCTTTGGGGAGGGGAATGACGTAGGGCTAAAGGTGATCGGGAGGAGGAGAGGAAAAAGTGGGCTCAGTCTTGGATGGCTCTTCCAGGTCCAAGGCAAAGCATGGAAGTGAGATCGGCGGTGAGATAAACAAGATCAACGAACAGTAAGTAGGTTGGCATGAGAGGAGTGCGTTGTTTGAGTAGGTTTGCAGTAGGAGAGCAGCAAGGCAAGGTAGGGCCAAGGTGATTGAGTGTTTTTAAACATATGATAAGGCGTTCCTGTTTGATTCAGAAGTGGAGAGGCAATCACTGGACGTTCCTGAGGCATGAGGAACCATGGACAGAACATTTCTGTCCAAAAATGATCCGGGCAGCAAACTGACAAGGGAGGTAAGCAAGGAGCTAATAGGGTAATCGTGGGGAGCGTGGGAAGGAGCTGAGACAGGGAGTATGTGCACACAAACTGTACCCAACGGCTTAAAGCCAAACAGACTCAACAACAGGAGATAAAGGGACCAGGGCAAGAAAAACAAGCTTGCACCTGCAAGGCTCGGAGGCAACCTCAAGGCCATATCCGCAGCCAGCGATGGTTGGCAACGGGTGGCTGGGGGCCAGCCAGAGCAAACGCTTCGTGATGGACAGAGCTGTTGCTAGGCTAGTGGCTGGAGGGTGGCGAGTGAGTGTGCTACATGGCCTGAGAAAACCCTGCCCCCGAGCAACGGGGGGTATAAGAGACGAACAAGACAAGGGGGGGCACACAGGTGCTCTCTCTCCCTCCCTCTCTCTCTCTCTCTCGTTCTCTGTCTCTTTATTAACCATGTAATCGCTGATAGCAAATAAACGGCAACCAAGCTTTGGACCTCTGGCTGACTCTTCCTGGTGTGAACGCGCAGCCTGCGTCCGGAGACGTCCGAAGACCCGGAGAGGGTAAGAACCCGAGAGTTGCCCCCGAAACCCCGGGGAGCAACGAGTAATTATGGCAGGATCGGATATATGATTGGATTAATGTGGTAACAGTCCAGAACAAGTTTTTTAACCTTCATTTTACAGATGAGGAGACTGAGGCATGGAGAGTTTAAGTGGCCTGACAAAGGTCACATTGCTGGGCAAGCAGCAGAGTTGATTAGAATCCAGGCTTCCTGAATCCCAGACCCTTACTCTTTCTACTTGGACTTGCTATTCCTACATGAAGAAGCTGAGACCCCGAAGAGGTCAACAAAATTCATTCAGTCGTATTTATTGAGTGCTTACTGTGTGCAGAGCACTGTATTAAGCACTGGGAAAGTACAGTTAGGCCAAAGATGGAAACAATCCCTACACAAAAATGGGCTCACAGTCTAGAAGGGGGAAGACAGCCTAAAAAAGAAACCAAGTAGACAGGCAACGATAGCATCAAAATAAAGAAATAGAATTATAGATATAGGCGCATCATTAATAAAATAAATAGAACCATAAATGTGTACATATATACACAGGTTCTGTGGGGCGGAGGAGGGGTAGAGTAGAGGGAGGGAGTAGGAGTGATGGGAAGAGAAGTGGAGGAAATTCAACCTATTAGTGGACAGATATTTAGACTGCTCAGTAGAGATGGTTGTCTAGTTACTATGAACAAATTTGAAAATAAATAAAAAATGGTAAGATTGGGGCAGTTTCATTTAACAGTATTTATCATCAGTATTTCAGTCATTAGTTCAACCAATATTCCCAGGAAAAGAAAGGTATAAGATTGGAACCAGGACGAAAATTGGATTGGACACTGCCCTAGAGAGAGAAGCAGTATGGCTCAAGCAATACAACAGTAGTACCACTGCGCACTTGCACTCTATCAACTGAACCACTTAATCTGCCCATTCTGCTCTAGCCAAACTGCTACTATATTAATCCAAGCATTTATCCTACCCTGCCCTGATTACTCTCCTCTCAGGATCACACCTGGAGTTTCCAGTTCTTTTTCATTCAATCATATTTATTGAGAGCTTCCTGTGTGCACAGCACTGTACTAAGCACTTTTCCAGTCTTGGATACAAGAGGGAGAGTCAGGCAGAAGCCAATCCATACCCTTCCCAGCTTGGGCAGTGGCTAGTGAGCCCCAAGCTAGCGACTCCCAAGCCTGGGCTCTTGCCAATGAGCCACTCTGCTTTCAGTGAGCCATGCTGCTTCCATACAATTCTTATTCTTATTATACTTATAATAATTATTATTATTATAACTGCTCAGAAGAAGGCAAAGGTAAATCACTTCCATATTTTTACAAGAAAAGTCTATGGATACACTACCAAAATGAGTGTACACGGAGGTGGGACATTCTGCGAGATATGCGTCTATGAAGTCACTGTAGGTCGGGGGCGATTCGAAAGCATAAGACAAGACTTGATTACTGCTTCAGCCTCCTTGCTGACCTACCATGCCTCCGGTCTTTCCCCACATCAGACCATTCTTCAGTCTGCTGCCTGAATTATTTTTCTTCAAAACCATTCAGTCTATGTTCCCCCACTCCTCTAGAAAACCCAGTGGTTACCCATCCACCTCTGTATCAAACTGAAACTCCTGACCATTGGCTTGAAAGCAAGCACTCTATCACCTTGCCCCCGCCTATCTAACCTTGCTTCTCTCCGACTACATCCCAGCCTGCTCTCACTTCCCTCCTCTAATGCCAACCTTCTCACTGTACCTCAATCTCATCAATCATGCCACCGACCCCTCCCCTCTGCCCTGAAATTCCCTTCCCCTTCATAACCAACAGATGATTACTCTTCTCACCTTCGTAGCCTCACTGAAGGTGTACCTTCCCTAAGAGGCCTTCCCCGACTAAGTTGTTATTTCCTCTTTTCCCACTTCCTTCCTCGTCGCCCTAGCCCTTGGATTGGTACTCGATGAGGGGAGTTTCCAGGACGTGAGAGCCAAAGAAGTCATCCAGACCCCATACTGCATCTCTTGCTGAAAATCCCTGCTGTGGAAGAGAAGTGAGACTTGAGGGAGAGGGCTCCGAGGACCCCAGCCCCAACCTTGGGTTACAGGAACCTCCATCAGGGGGCCACAATTGTTTGGACTTCTGGAGAGGGAAGGTGTCCCGGTTACGGCAGTCTTTATGTTAGGAAAGCAAGTTCATGAAGCAGATGGGGGCACTGACATCCCCTGGAGGCAATGGGCAGTTATTTGGTTTGATTCCCCGGGGAAAATTCAGCTTCCTCCTTGTCTTCCCTCTGGCCAGGCTGGATAGGACTCCATACATTTGAAGACCTGGTGCTTCTGACCATCAGCCCCTGCCCCAGCTTTCGTGTTCTGTGGTGTAGCCCCAACACCCATTTACAGAGTGAACGGGGAGGCATGCGCTTGGAGGAGAAGAGAGGTGGTCCCACAGAGAAATAGTCTAGTTTGGGCAGACCCGGGACATCCCATCTGCTTGTCGACCCACATGGCCAGAGCCGGTATGTGTCATTCCAGATGTCAGATCAGGCGTCCACTGAGACCATGGTTGGCCCGTAGGCCTGGGTGTCGTCAGGATCTGAAATCCCTCCCCCGGGACTGGGCATCTCCCCATCCCGGTAGCCTGGAGTCTTTTCTCTGCGGGCCAGAGTCCACTAGTCCCAGCCCCCGTGGTTGGGTGAGCTAATAAACTGCCAATACACATTGTGGACCTCGTTACATGTCATCCTGTTCTTGGATTAGTAATTGTTCCAGGGTGAAGGAAGGGTCCTTTCCCTTTCCTAGGGTTGTTCTTTACTAGGATTGCCTCTACGTTGCAGCCGGAAGGTGGTTGTTGGCCCAACCTGGAGTCGGAGGAACTGGGTTCTATATCTCCCTCTAACCTGCCCACTCTAGACCTTCAGGCATGTCATTTAGCTTCTCTGGGCCTCACTTTCCCCATCTGTGAAATGGAAGGGTGAATTAGCTCTCCTCCCTCCCAACTAGACTGTGAGACCCATGAGGGACTGGGACTGAAGGTAACCGAAATAAATCTTCTCTACTCCAGCATTCCGTGCACCATGAGAAACAATTAATATTTTCAATATATTAGAAGAACGCTCATTGCGCATGAATAATTAAATTTTAAAACAACACTGTAAGGACAAAGAGGAGCTGTTCAGCTCAGCTGATGTGGGACTTGAGCTAACCCCGGTCTCTTATTAAATATCCCGGGTTCTGACGATGAAGGCGTGTGGCCAGCTCGGATGACCGCTGGGCTCCTGGTTCTGGGACTCGTCCACAGGACCGGCCTCAGTCTGGGCAGAAGATCCACTGGGAAGAGGCGGGACCTCAAGCGAGAAATCAGGTGGGGTCATCGGGAATCATCCCTGAAGAGGAGGTGGTCTCTTGGATGGTGGGACAGTGAAGCAGGGCGGGCCACGCCCTGGGAAGGCAACAGGAATGATCGGAGCCGGGGGTCAGGGCCAGACGATCCCTCCTATGTGGTGATGAGGAGGGCCAGAGGTGTCTCAGGGTGGCAGCGGCTTCAGGAGATGCCGTAGGTGGGCTATGGAGGTTGTGGCGGTCCTCGGCTTCTGGGCCAATCTGCCCGGGACGTTGGACCTGGAACGTGTGGTAGGGTGCAGAGCGGAGCGGGCGGAACAGTGCAACACCGTTGCCCTGGAATAATTACTAATCCAAGAATGGGATGACAGGTAACGAGGTCCACATTGTCTATTGGCAGTTTATTGGCTCACCCATCCACTGGGGCTGGGACTAGTGGACTCTGGCCCTCAGGGCAAAGACTCCAGGCTACCAGCTGGGGAGATGCCTGGACCCAGGGGAGGGGCGGAGCATACTGCACACGGGCTGGGGGTTCGGCACCATGGGGAGAGGCTCCGTAAGGCCAGCCTCTCCAATGTGAGGCCCATAGGGGCTACTATAGAAGAGTGGGGCAGAGGAATGGGGGGCGAGCAATGGAACCCAGGGAGAAGGATGCATCACAGTGTCCCCACACGGCCAAGTCCTCCCTGGGCCACAAGGACAAACGCGGGGGAAAGAGAGAGGGAAGGAAGATGGAAGATTGCCATTGCTCTGCACAAAAGGGAAGAAGTCCAGGAACCGCCAACTTCCTCCTGACCTGACAAGGGGTGGCATCTGCCAGGAGGAGATGAAACGTGATTGTGGGGCGAGGGTGGAGAGGGCGGGACTGGAAGGACCTGCAGGAGGCAGGACCAAGTAGGGAGTCATTGAGGAGGCCATCACACTCTCTTGTTCAATCGCACCAATAGGAAATGACAACGGCATTTTGGAGTGTCTGGCTCAGATGGCTCTGGTACCCCTCGGCTGGACTGACCAAATGGGGCTAAATGTCCTTCTCGGTGAGCTGGGACCTTGTGTGGGAAGGCAGGCGGTGTCCTGGATCGGGGATCTTTCAGGCGGTGGGGCACCAAAGCGGAGGAGGAGGAACCCAAGGAAGGAGAAGTCAAAATTGGGGCCGAGAGTCGGGGCCGGGGAGCCGCTAGGGTCCCTTCCAGGAAGCGATGGGGACGGAGCCAAAGGCATTGTGCAGTGACTGAGGAGGGAGGAGAAGCCTTGGGTGGGGCTCTGGAGCCAGAGCGGGGTTGATGCCCTGACCACTCAGTGTCTGGCCTCAGCAAAAGGGGCGGTGATCCCAACCTGCGGGAGCCAGTCTGACGAGGCAGTGGGGCCTGGGACCCGAGAGGTCCTGGGGGACACTTCTCAGAGGTTGGGGGCCCAGAGCCGTGGGATGAGTCTCTGTAGGGGCAACGGCCCCATGTGAGAGGTTTTCAGGGGACACAACAGATAGGGGAGCGGGAGGAACTGTGCAGCATGAGAATGATGACACGGCATGGTGCCCCTGCCCGAGGCGGGGCTCACCCTGGGCCACATGGGCAACGTGAAGAAAGAAGGACGGGGAAGGACAATGGCAGCCACCACCCGGCCCCACAGGGATACACCAGGGAGAATAACAGGGTGAGGAAGATGGCATCCACATCTGCCCTGGACCAACGGATGACACCAGGGAGAAGAGAGGGATAATGAGACGGACGTGGCAGCTCCTGGCTGAAGAAAAGTCGCCCAGGGGGTGAATGGGGTGAGGAAGATGGCCTTGACATGCGAGGGCCACCCTGTGGCAACCGCGACTCTCTCTACATGAGGCATCACGGCCCCCGGGGCACGGGGGAGGGTCCGGGGTGGGCTCCAGGGTATGCATGGTCCTGGGTTCCCCTCTCTGCCCCTCGATCTGATTCCGAGGAGGGCGAGCGCAGCAGTGGTGGCCAGGAGGGCTGCCTGACATCAGACCCTGGGGACGCAAGGACATGATTCCTGGATGTTCCTTCGATGCAGAATATTCACTGCCAGTCACAGGGTTTCACCCTGTTCTTCCTTTGGAAAGAACGTTGCATTCACCTCCATACACTAGACATGCCGCCCTGTCCCCTTATCTTCTGCATGGGTCTGCAACCTGCTTCATTTTGGGACCATATTCTCCCTGGCCTCAGGATGAAGAAGCCCACACCCGCAGAACATCGATGTGGTCATGGGGACTATGAGCGAAGGCATGCCAGGTGGCTCCATCTCAAATTTGTCCTCATTTTCCTCTTCCTCCTTGTTCTTCTCCCCCTTATCCATCTTCTCCTTCTTCCTCTTCCCTTTCTTATCCTTTTCCTCCTTTCCCTCCTCCTGCTCCTTCACTTCCTCTCCCTTCCTTTCCACCTCCTCCACCTTCTCCTCTTTTTCCATCTCTTCCTCCTTCTGCTTTTTCTTCTCCTTCTCCTCCACCTTCTTCTCTTCCTCCTTTTGCTCTTCCTCCTTGTTTTCCTCCTCTTTCTTCTCTACCTCCTCCTTGTCCTCCATTTTCTTCTCTTCCTCCTTATCTTTCTTCTCTTCCTCCTTCTCCTCTCCTTCCTCTTCCTCTTCCTCCCCATTCTTCTCCTCCTTCTCCTGCTTCTCCTCTGCCTTGTCCACATACTCCACTTTCTCCTCCTCCACCTTCTCTTCCTTCTCTTACCCCACCTCCATACCTCTCCATTCCACTTCCTGCTTCACCATTTCTTTCTGCTCCTCTCCTTTCTCCTCCACATTCTCTTCCTCTTCCTTCACATGCCTCGCCTTTAGCAAGATTTGAGTGATCCAATAAACTTCCATGTGATTCCACGTGGCCAACAGATGATGGTAACTGCGGAGGTCGAAAGAACAGAGAATTAATGTCTGGGGCCTCCTGGGCCTTCTTCTTCCCGTCCTGCCTCCCCTGGCTCCAGCCTGACCTGATCAGGCCCTCTGCTTCCAACCACGGCCCTTGACCAGCCCAAAGCCCATAGGACGGCACCTCTGCTTGCCACCCACAACATCCCCTTTCCTGATCCCCCTTGGGGTGGTCTTTCTCTACCGGACATTCCGCTGCAGGCACTCGACCCGAAAATTGTTTCCATGTCCCCATTGAACTTGGAGTTGCCATGTTAAACAGACCACGCCCTCCTCCTGCCATGCCCACCTGTATCCGTCAGGAGGGGAGGGGTATTTATTTTTGTGGGGGGAGTGGCATAGGCGGGGCCCAGAAAGCAGTGATAGAGGGGGAAATCAGCGAGGCGACGCACAGAGTGTAGGGGGAATCTCTGGGGAATCTGTGACCAGGTCAGTCAAGCTTGGGGAAGGGCAATGATGGGGGCGGGGTAAGGATGGGGCGAGGCATGTTGGGGTGAGTCAGTTAGAGCGGAGGTCGTAGAGGGGGCTCCGCGTGGGGACATACCTCATGACCCTATGAGAGCCCAGCTCAGTGGGTTTGATTCCTTTGGAAGGGTGAAGTCCATCCTGGGTTGGTTAGTTCCTGTCTGGCCTCACGCCCAGACCTCCTGTCGATCCTCCCTGCAGGACCCAATCCGCTCTGGCCCTCTAACCTTCCTGCCCACTCCCTCTCCGGCCCAGTCCCCTCCTGGTCCACTCCCACTCCAAGTAATTCTCCCTGTCATCGGATTCGTTCCTGCAGACTGACTCTCTAGTCAGGGCCCTCCCAGCTGAGGCAGCCAGGGAGTTGGCAAGTGCTTAGAACAGTGCTCTGCAGTCAGTATTTGCTCAACATATAATAATGATGGTATTTGTTTAATGCTTAACTATGTGCCAGGCACTGCACTAAGCGCTGGGGTTGATACAAGCAAATCAGGTTGGATACAGTCCCTGTCCCATGTGGGGCTCACAGTCTCAATCCTCATTTTATGGATGAGGTAACTGCGGGGCAGAGAAATGAAGTGACTTGCCCAAGGTCACACAGCAGACAAGTGGCCAAGCCAAAATTAGAACCCATGACCTTCTGAATCCCAGGCCCGTGCTCTATCCACTATGCCATGCTGCTTCACTCTCTCTCTCTCTCTCTCTCTCTGTGTGTGTGTGTGTGTGTGTGTGTGTGTGTGTATTTCATGGTGTTTGATAAGTGGTTACTGTGTGCCAGCCACTGTACGGAACACTGGGATTAGATGCAAATTAATCAAGTTGGACATAGTCCAGGTTTTACATTGGACCCAAAGCCTTACTCTCCATTTTACAGATAACATAACTGAAACCCAGAGAAGTTAAATGACTTTACCAAATTCAAACAGCAGACAAGTGGCAGAGCTGGGAGTGGAACTGGGTCCTCTGACTCGCAGGTCCGTGCTCTATCCACTGTTACATCGCTTTGATTATTTTTATTGAGGTCTGTTTGCTTGTATTGTTGTCTGCCTCCCCCACTCTTGACTGTGAGCTCGCTGTGCGCAGGAACTGTCTCTCTTTATTGCCGTATCAAACTTTCCCAAGCGCCTAGTACAGTGCTGTGAGAAGAGTACACCCTCGGTCAATATGACTGAATGCATCAGTAAAAGGGAAGAAAGTTAGACCCTCCCCTTTAACTGTCTCTTCCCCCCCCCTCCCAGCCACCTCCTTCCGTCCCGGCTGTCGGTGCCAGGCCTTCCTTATCTTTTCCCTTATAGTTACGTTGCTCTCTATAGACCCTTAAGGATTTTCCTCTGGGTGTGAGGCTGCCCGCTCCGGTCAGCCAGGGTGGTTCCTGAGAAGGAAACCACTGGGCAGGTAAACCTGCAGTCAGTTGGAATGGCTGCGACTCCTCAGTCTCCTCCACTTTTGTCTCTCCCCCAGCCCCATCCCCCCCACCCCACCAGCACATCGGCCCCCTCCGGGGTTGCCCGTGTCGTGTTTTATCATTTTGTCACTCCTGACGTGCTGCCCCAGGACCTCCCCCCACTGACACGCTGTGGACAAGGAGATCCTGAGGGGAGATCGCTGGACCTGATTCCCAGCTGGGAGAGCTCTCCCAGAACTCAGTACAGTGCTCTGTCCACAGGAAGTGCTCAGTCAATGCCCTCCCCATCCTGCCACTCCAGTAGTGGGATCACTGGCCTTGGGAAAACACAACCAGAGTGGCAGGGAGCGAGACCTTCTGCCTCCCCATCTTCGTTGGGGAGGTCTGGCTTCTGGGACCCTTCCCGGAGCTTGTGTCCTCCATTTCCAGCCTCCCCGAGGCCCCCTTCTCCCTGGGGAATACTCCGCGTCCACAAGCCCATAGAGACTCCCCTCTGTAAGAGATGAAATGGCAGTTCCATTTTAGAGTTGACAACTTTATTCTTGTCCAAATTTTCTAACTCTCCCCAGGTCATTGCAGTTCAATGCACTGCAGTTCAGTGCACTCCTCTCAAGTGCTACTCCGGCCACCTGTGCTTCTGACCCCATTCCCTCTCATCTTATGAAATCTCTCGCTCCATCCCTTCTCCCCTCCTTAACTTCCATCTTCAACCGCTCACTCTCCACTGGTTCCTTCCCCTCTGCCTTCAAACATGCCCATGTCTCTCCCATCCTAAAAAAACCCTCTCTTGACCCCATCTCACCTTCTAGTTATCGTCCCATATCCCTCCTACCATTCCTTTCCAAACTCCTTGAACGAGTTGTCTACACGCGCTGCCTAGAATTCCTCAACAACAACTCTCTCCTCGACCCCCTCCAGTCTGGCTTCCGTCCCCTTCATTCCACGGAAACTGCCCTCTCAAAGGTCACCAATGACATCCTGCTTGCCAAATCCAACGGCTCATACTCTGTCCTAATCCTCCTCGACCTCTCAGCTGCCTTTGACACTGTGGACCACCCCCTTCTCCTCAACACATTATCTGACCTTGGCTTCACAGACTCCGTCCTCTCCTGGTTCTCCTCTTATCTCTCCGGTCGTTCTTTCTCAGTCTCTTTTGCAGGCTCCTCCTCCCCCTCCCATCCTCTTACTGTGGGGGTTCCCCAAGGTTCAGTGCTTGGTCCCCTTCTGTTCTCAATATACACTCACTCCCTTGGTGACCTCATTCGCTCCCACGGCTTCAACTATCATCTCTATGCTGATGACACCCAGATCTACATCTTTGCCCCTGCTCTCTCCCCCTCCCTCCAGGCCCGCATCTCCTCCTGCCTTCAGGACATCTCCATCTGGATGTCCGCCCGCCACCTAAAGCTCAACATGTCGAAGACTGAGCTCCTTGTCTTCCCTCCCAAACCTTGTCCTCTCCCTGACTTTCCCATCTCTGTTGACGGCACTACCATCCTTCCCGTCTCACAAGCCCGCAACCTTGGTGTCATCCTCGACTCCGCTCTCTCATTCACCCCTCACATCCAAGCCGTCACCAAAACCTGCCGGTCTCAGCTCCGCAACATTGCCAAGATCCGCCCTTTCCTCTCCATCCAAACCGCTACCCTACTAATTCAAGCTCTCATCCTATCCCGTCTGGACTACTGCACTAGCCTTCTCTCTGATCTCCCATCCTCGTGTCTCTCTCCACTTCAATCCATACTTCATGCTGCTGCCCGGATTATCTTTGTCCAGAAACGCTCTGGACATATTACTCCCCTCCTCAAAAACCTCCAATGGCTACCGATCAATCTGCGCATCAAGCAGAAACTCCTCACCCTGGGCTTCAAGGCTGTCCATCACCTCGCCCCCTCCTACCTCACCTCCCTTCTCTCCTTCTACTGCCCAGCCCGCACCCTCCGCTCCTCCACCACTAATCTCCTCACTGTACCTCGCTCTCGCCTGTCCCGCCATCGACCCCCGGCCCACGTCATCCCCCGGGCCTGGAATGCCCTCCCTCTGCCCATCCGCCAAGCTAGCTCTCTTCCTCCCTTCAAGGCCCTACTGAGAGCTCACCTCCTCCAGGAGGCCTTCCCAGACTGAGCCCCTTCTTTCCTCTCCCCCTCGTCCCCCTCTCCATCCCCCCGTCTTACCTCCTTCCCTTCCCCACAGCACCTGTATATATGTATATATGGTTGTACATATTTATTACTCTATTTATTTATTTATTTATTTATTTTACTTGTACATTTCTATCCTACTTATTTTATTTTGTTGGTATGTTTGGTTCTGTTCTCTGTCTCCCCCTTTTAGACTGTGAGCCCACTGTTGGGTAGGGACTGTCTCTATGTGATGCCAATTTGTACTTCCCAAGCGCTTAGTACAGTGCTCTGCACATAGTAAGCGCTCAATAAATACGATTGATTGATTGATTGATTCAAAAGATCTTATTATTATTATTATCATTATTATTTTTATTATGTGCCGTTGAGTTGTTTCTGATTCATAGCGACTCCAAGGATATACTTTCTCCAGAACGTCCTGTCCTCTGCCGTTACCCACATCTTTCTAATGGTTCTTCCATTATCATTGTTATGGTCTCTGTCCATTTTTGCCTGATGCGTAAGTTTATTGGTAGCCACTGGTGATTTTTGAGGACGGGAGTAGCATGCCCAGAGCGTTTCTGCAGAAAGACGATCCGGGAAGCAGCATGGAGTATAGATTGAAGTGGGGAGAGGCAGGACGATGGGAGATCAGAGAGGAGGTTGATGTAGTAATCCAGTCGGGATAGGATGAGAGATTGACCAAGCAGGGTAGTGGTTTGGATGGAGAGGAAAGGGCAGATCTTGGCGATGTTGCGGAGGTGAGACTGGCAGGTTTTGGTGACGGATTGGATGTGCGGGGTGAACGAGAGAATGAAGTCGAGTATGACTCCAAGGTTGTGGGCTTATGAGATAGGAAGGATGGTAGTGCCGTCAACAGTGATGGGAAAGTCAGGGAGAGGGCAGGATTTGGGAGGGAAGATACGGAATTCTGTCTTGGACATATTAAGTTTTAGATGGGGGGAAGACATCCAGATGGCGATGTCCTGAAGGCAGGAGGAGATACGAGTCTGGAGGGAGGGAGAGAGAGCAGAGACAGAGATGGAGATTTGGGTGTCATCAGCGTAGAGATGATAGTTGAAGCCGTGGGAGCGAATGAGTTCACTAAGGGAGTAAGTGTAGTTAGAGAACAGAAGGAGACCAACAACTGACCCTTGAGGAACTCCTACAGAAAGGGGATGGGAAGAGGAGGAGGAGTCTGCAAAGGAGACTGATAATGAACAGCCGGAGAGATAAGAGGAGAACCAGGAGAGGACAGAGTCTGTGAAGCCAAGGTTGGATAGCATGTTGAGGAGAAGGGGGTGGTCCACAGTGTTGAAGGCAGCTGAGAGTTCGAGGAGGATTAGGATAGAGTAGGAGCCGTTGGATCTGGCAAGCAATAGGTCATTGGTAACCTTTGAAAGGGCAGTTTCCTTGGAATGTAGGGGATGGAAGCCAGATTGGAGGGGGTCGAGGAGACTGTTGGTGTTGAGGAATTCGAGGCAGCGTGTGTAGACGATGCGTTCAAGGAGTTTGGAAAGGAATGGTAGGAGGGAGACAGGGCGATAACTAGAAGGTGAGGTGGGGTCGAGTGGGGTTTTTTTTAGGATGGGAGAGACGTGGGCATGTTTGAAGGCAGAGGGGAAGAAACCATTGGAGAGTGAGCGGTTGAAGATGGAAGTTAAGGAGTGGGGGAGGGACGAGTGAGAGATTTCATAAAATGAGAGGGAATGGGGTCAGAAGCACAGGTGGCTCGAGTAACATTTGAGAGGAGGGAGGAGATCTCATCTGAGGATACTGCTGGGAAGGATGGGAAAGTAGCGGAGAGGGTTGAGAGACGGGAGGTTCGAGGAGCAGCGCGGCTCAGTGGAGAAGAGCACGGGCTTTGGAGTCAGAGGTCATGGGTTCGAATCCCGGCTCTGCCACATGTCTGCTGTGTGACCTTGGGCAAGTCACTTAACTTCTCTGAGCCTCAGCTACCTCATCTGTAACATGGGGATTAAGACTGAGCCCCATGTGGGACAACTTGATGACCTTGTATCCACCCCCAGCGCTTAGAACAGTGCTCTGCACATAGTAAGCGCTTAACAAATGCCATTAAAAAAAGAGAATTGGCGAGGAGTGACTTTGGGGAGCTCAGACCTGATGGATTTAATTTTATGAATGAATTAGGAGAACAGATCGTTGTGGGTGAGGGAAGAAGGAGGTGGAGGAACAGGAGGCCTGAGAAGGGAGTTAAACGTACGGAAGAACTGACGGGGATGATGGGCATGGGTGTCAATAAGTTAGGATAAATAGATTTATCTGGCAGAGGAAAGGGCAGAGTTAAGGCAGGAAAGGATAAATCTGAAGTGAACGAGGTTGGCATGGTGTTTAGAATTTTGCTAGCAGCGTTCCTCAGCTCGAGCATAAGAGCGAAGGAGGCAGACAGTGGCAGTGATCCAGGGCTGTGGGTTAGTGGTACGAGAGCGGCGAAGGGAAAGGGGAGCGAGGGAGTCGATCTGAGTAGAGAGGGTAGAGTTGAGAGCAGTAATCTGATCATCAAGATTGGGTAGAGAGGAAATGGAGGCTAGGTGGCGTGTGAGGCGCTCAGAAAGATGGATGGGGTCGAGAGAGCGGAGGTCTCTGTGAGGTAGATACTATGGCACATAGTAAGCACTTAACAAATACCATTATAATTATTGCCCTTCCCCTCCCCAGAGCACTTATGTATATTTGTACATATTTATTATTCTATTGTATTACCGGTATGTATATAGCTATAATTCAATTTATTCTGATAGTATTGACAACTGTTTACTTGTTTTGTTTTGCTGTCTATCTCCCCCTTCTAGACTATGAGCCCATTGTTGGGTAGGGGCCGTCTCTATATGTCGCCAATTTGTACTTCCCAAGTACTTAGTACAGTGCTGTTCACACAGTAAGTGCTCAATTAATACTATTGAATGAATAAATGAAGCACAGAGAAGTTAAATGGCTTGCCCAAAGACACACAGCAAACTAGTAGTGGAGCCGGGATTAGAACTCATGTCCTTCTACTCCCAAGCCCATGTTCTTTGCACTAAGCCACGCTGCTTCTCCAGTAACATTAGATGTTCAACACAGTTGAATTGATGCAAACGTAAGTGAATTTTCTGTGTGGAAGGATAATCCAAAATCTTCCTCATTTTAGGAGTACATGTCTGTGTTTTGAAATCCTCACTGTCTTCCTCATCTTCAACCTAAATAAAGTCCCTAATCAGTATTGATTTCACCTTACTGGAAACACTTCATTTTGAAATCAAGCACGAGGTCCCAACTTGCCTAGTTTTAACAATCTCCCATCATAGAATCTAAGACTGTGCAGTGCACAGGAAAATTAGCCCCAAGAGTATGATACGTCCTTTACCAATCAGTAGCAATTATTGAGCACATACTCAGAGCAAAACAGTGGTGAGAAAACCACAGAAACAAAATGCATTAAACTTTAGGACAATCAACTCTCTCCCCTCTAGTAAACTTCACTCCTCTCCCACTTGCAATCCAGCTTGTACATTTTACTCTTAAAATATCAACCTATCAACCATGCTTCACTCTTCTCTCTCAGCATCAACCTCTAACTCCTATCCTCCCTCCTGCCTGGAGCTCACTACTCCTTCATAGCCAGCCGACTACTACCCTAGAACCCTGGTCGTGAGTTCTAATCCCGGCTCCACTGCTTAACTGCTGTGTGACATTGGGCAAATAACTTCACTTCTCTGTACTTCAGTTACCTCATATGTAAAATGGGGATGGAAATTGGAAGCCCCATGTGGGACAGAGACTGCATCTAACCTGATTAGCTTGTATCCACCCCAGCGCTTAGTACATTGCTTGGCACACAGTAAGCACTTAACAAATATCACAAATATCATGATAAACCACCCCATCTTCAAAGCCCTTCTGAAATCAAATCTTCTTCATGAAGCCATCCCTGACTAATCTATAATTTATCTCCCTCTAGACTGCAAATTCGTTGTGGCCAAAGAACATGTCTATGTTTACCAATTTAGAGAGGCAGCCTGGCTTAGTGGATAGAGCTTAGTACAGTGCTCTGCACACAGTAACTGCTCAATAAATATGATTGAATTCATTCATTCATTCATTCAATCGTATTTTTTAAGTGCATACTGTGTGCAGGGCACTGTACTAAGTGCTTGGGAAGTACAAGTTGGCAACATATAGAGATGGCTCCTACCCAACAGTGGGCTCACAGTCTAGAAGGGGGAGACAGAGAACAAAACAAAGCATATTACCAAAATAAATTAAATAGAATATGTAGAATATGTGTGTATAGAACATGGAGCAGGGAGTGAGAAGGACCAGGATTGCTTCGCCATTTGTCTGCTGTGTGATCCTGGGGAAGTCACTTCACTTCTCTGTGCCTCAGTTATCTTATCAGTAAAATGGAGACTAAGACTGGGAGATCAAGTAGTGTCCAACCCGATTATCCTGCATCAACACCAGCACTTAGAACAACGTCTGACACACAGTAAGCACTAAACAAATACCACAATTATTACTATTACATTAACTCCATTTTATTGTACTCTTCAAAAGGCAGTACAGTGCTCTGCCAATAGGAAGCACTCAGCAAATACAGTTGATTGATTAATCTCTCATCTTCCAATCTGATTTTCCCTCCCAATTACTTACCCCATGAGCATGTTTGTACTCACCCTCCACCATCTTCTACCCCCTGATGTACTCTCCCTAGCTCCTAGTACATTGTTCCATACAGAGTAACTGCTCATTAAGCAGGATTAGAGAAGCAGTGTGGCTGAGTGGAAAGAACACAAACTTTAGAGTCAGAGGTCATGGGTTCGAATCCTGTCTCTGCCACTTGTCAGTTGTGTGACTTTGGGCAAGTCACTTAACTTCTCTGGGCCTCAGTTACTTCATCTGTAAAATGGGGATGAAGGCTGTAAGCCGCCTGTGGGAGAACCTGATTACCTTGTACACCCCCAGCTCTTAGAACAGTGCCTTGCACATAGTAAGTTCTTAATAAATGCCATTATTATTATTTGTACATATTTATTACTCTATTTTATTAATGATGTGCATAAATCTATAATTCTATTTATCTATTTTGATGGTATTGACACCTGCCTACTTGTTTTGTTTTGTTGTCTGTCTTCCCCTTCGAGACTGTGAGCCCGTTGTTGGGTAGGAATTGTCTCTGTTGCCGAATTGTACTTTCCAAGTACTTGGCACATGGTAAGCACCCAATAAATGTGATTAAATGAATGAATGAATGAATGAATGAATATTATTCTTATTGTATTTGTTAAGCACTTACTATGTGCCAGGCACTGTACTATGCACTGGGGCGATACAAGCAAATCGGGTTGAACACAGTCCCTTGTCCCATGTGGCCTTCACAGTCTCCATCACCATTTTACAGATGGGGTAAATGAGGCCCAGATAAGTGAAGTGACTTGCCAAAGGTCACACAGCAGGCAGTGGTGGACTGGGATTAGAACCCAGGTCCTTCGAATCTCAGGTCCCTGCTCTGTCCATTAGGCCATGCTGTTTCCCAATATTCAGTAGTACTGTATGCAGAGCATTTTAATTGTAATGGGGATTTACGAGAATCAGCAAGACCCAATCTCTGCACTTAAAGAATTAACATCTAACTGACAAGACAGTAGTGTAGTTCAGTGGAAAGAGCACGGGCTTTGGAGTCAGAGGTTATGGGTTCGAATCCTAGCTCCACCAATTGTCAGCTGTGTGACTTTGGGCAAGTCACTTAACTTCTCTGGGCCTTAGTTCCCTCATCTGTAAAATGGGGATGAAGACTGTGATCCCCCCGTGGGACAACCTCATCACCTTATAACCTCCCCAGCGTTTAGAACAGTGCTTTGCATATAGTAAGCGCTTAATAAATGACATTAAAAAAACTGATACAAATGCACAAATGTGAAAGTCATTCATTCATTCAATAGTATTTAGTGAGTTCCTACTGTGTGCAGAGGACTGTACTCTTGGAAAGGTCAATTTGGCAGCAGATTAAGACAATCCCTCCCCAACAACAGGCTGACAGACTAGAAGTCCTAGGATGTATAGAACAAAAGGAGAATAGAAGAGCCCCACAAGAGGAATCATGCATACCATTAAAACAGGGGTCTACAAAGTGTTAAACAAGGGAGCTGGGAATAGAGTCATGATGAAAGCTGAGGCATAGTTTGGTAAAGAGGAAAAGGAATTAGAATGGTTGAAGGGCACATCAAAAGATGGTGAACAGATTATCTTGCAGATCTCATTGCCTCAAGTAAACCCTACTGCCATCTCTCCAGTAGATGGTTGCCCTGTAGCCCTAGTCATTTTTCTAAGAAGCATTTTTCTGAGAAGCAGCATGGCATAGTGGTTAGAGCACAGGCCTGGGAGTCAAGAGGACCTGGGTTGTAATCCCACGTCTGCTACCTGTCCATTATATGATCTTGGGCAAGTTGTTTAACTTCTCTGTGCCTCAGTTACCTCATTTGTAAAATTAGAATTAAGACTGTGAGCCCCATGTGGGACAGGGACTGTGTCCAACCTCCTTGATTATATCTATCCCAGTACTCAATACAGTGCCTGGCACATAGTTAGCACTTAACAAATACCACAGTTATTGTAATTATCATTATCATTATTATTACATTGCTGGGGTTCCCACACAGTGCCTAGCACATAGTAAGCACTTCAATACCATCGTTATCATTATTATGAAATTCCTGCTGAAAGAACTTATGGAGTTACTTTAGAAGCAGTGCGGCTTAGAGGGAAAAGCCCGGGCTTGGGAGTCAGAGGTGTTGGGTTCAAATCCCAGCTCTGCCATTTGTCAGCTGTGTGAGTTTGGGTAAGTCACTTCACTTCTCTGTGCCCCAGTTACCACATCTGTAAAATAGGGATTAAGACTGTGACCCCCACGTGGGACAACCTGATCACCTTGTATCCCTCCAGTGCTTAGAACAGTGCTTTGTGCATAGGAAGTGCTTAACAAATACAATTATTATTATTATCATTATCATTATTATTTTTATTATTAATAAGCACCAAGATTCTGGTCAGCCTTTACAGAGTCCTAAGCCCCTCCAGTTCTTCTGATCTAACTCACATTTGGGGAACTCCTGCTCAGTGCACCCCTAGGCTGTCACTGCCCTTTAACTGGGACAAAGGCGAAGGGGTCATAAAAGATTCACCTACCACCCCCGTCCTGGGGGTGGCTAAAGGAACCTCACAGAAAAATTGCTCTTTTTGTCACATTCCATTTCCGCAATGCATGTGTCACTGCAGCACCCAGAACTTCTCCTCCAGCCACGGCTTGTCACACACCAAGATCTGAGATCTCAATCGTGTTTACTAGTTTCTGAATTGAATAGCATGGAAAACAATTCCAGTTCTAACCGCCTTTCTGTAGGATTAATACTCCCCACCCATCTGGTCGTCCCCCCCCCCCCCCCAGGACCCTATCTCCTTCCTGTAAGCATCTCGGGGCTCACGTTTATCTGGTCTTTTCTTCCCAACTTAATCGTTATATCTAAGGTTCCAGTCTCCCCTTTTAAGTCGTTGGGACATATGGTCTGTCAGGGGCACAGCATATCTGGAATCTTAGCTGCTGGATCCCAAACTTCCAGGGTGTCAACTCATACCCGGGATCCTCTCCAATCTTACTTATGGCCTCTGTCCTTACAGGGTCGAAACCATGAGCTACCCCCATATCCCGCCACCACCTCACATATGAGGTGGCCGAGGATTGTCTGTTCGGCTTCCTGGACCTTCCACTTTCTTCCAATCCTCTCTAATCGGCATGGTTCAGAATTTACACTTTCCTATGGGAGAGTTATCAAGAAGTGTTTCAACTGGCTACCTCCTCCCTGACTTCTTAAGGTGGGGGGCAGCTAGACAGACTGTTCTACAACCCATGTCTCACAATCCTCTAGTGGTTGACCATTCCTTCTCCATTCATTCAGTCAATTGTATTTCATTCAGCCAATCACATTTATTGAGTGCTTACCTTGTGCAGAGTACAATATAACAATAAACAGCCACATTACCTGCCCACCACCTTACAGTTTAGAGGGAGGAGCATACAGTCTGGAGTTTACAGTCTAGTCCTCCGTATTGAACAGAAACTATTGAGTATTGGCTTTAAGACACACATTCACCTCTCTCCCCTCAATCTCATTCCACTCCCTCTAGCCACTTTCTCATGCTTCTTCTCTTCCCAAGCCAACTTAACCCACTGTTCCTCATTCTTGTCTCTTTCTGCTTCGATCCCTTGCTCATGACTTCCTTTCTTTCTGGAGCATTCTGCTCTTTCACATTCAAAAGACTATTATTCCCCTCACTTCAAAGCTCTTCTGAAATCACATCTCCTCCTGGAGGTCTTCTCTGATTAATCCATTTTCCCCTTCTCTTTCCCCCCCTCCATTCCCTCCTCTACTGCCACTTCAGCACTTCTGCATCACCTGAATCCTTGGGTCCTGTTTACCTCAACACCCTCTCCACTCCACAGCACTTACCTGTATACCTTTACTCTCTGATGTTTCTTTTGCATGTGATTTTATCTAGTGTCTTCTCCCCAACTTAACTATAAACACCTTGAGAGCAGAAAGCATGTTAACTGACTCTATGGAACTCTCCCAAATGCTTAGTAAAGCATTATGCCCAGACTAATTATTCAATAAATACTACTGAGTGATTGTTTAGTTTGGATAAGAAGGAATGCACCTAGGATAGCAGGGAGAAGGTGATATTTGGCTAAGGAGGGGAGCCTGAAAACACTTTTTGAAAATCACTCAATCCTAGAAGAATTCTACTGACTAATCCCTCATCTTCCTGGTCTGGCCCCCATATTTCCTACCTTAGCAATCGTTTATATTTATATCAATTTTCTTTGGTTTTCATGTTTGAATTATATCATAGGTAGTTTATATCCTCTCCCCCTCTCAGGATAACACCTAAAACGTTTCCAGTCCTGTACAAGTCTCAGATATGGGAGGGAGAGCCAAGCATAGGCCTACCCATTCCATTCCTAGCTTGGCCAGTGGCTAACGAGTGGGAGGCAATCTGCTACAAGTCAAAACTCACCCGTGTTGGGAGAGAGTCGAGGGTGGAGGTCTGTGGTATCAATCAATCAATCGTATTCACTAAGCTATTACTATGTGCAGAGCACTATACTGAGCTCTTGGGAGAGTACAATATGAGTTGGTAGAAAGGTTCCTTGCCTAAAGCAAGCTTACAGTCTAGAGGGGTTGACAGATATAGATGAAATGTGGATCGGTACATAAGTGCTGTGGGGCTGAGGGAGCGAAGAATAAAGTGTGCACTTTCAAGTGCAACAGTGAGACGAAGTTCACAATTGCGAGGTTCACTCACACACTTTGTCCATGAAAATACAGTAGTGTAGCTGCTTGTGGGTCTGGCCATGCGGGGACCTTTACCCGAATACTGACATTTAAAAGGAGAAGTTCTGTCCAACTGCCAGGTTTTTGCAGCAGTGATCCTGGTTTGGGGTGAGGCAACCACACTCTCTCATCCGGGGCCCATGTGCCCACTGGGGTGAATTGTGAGGGTGCTAGAAGGAAAGCTAGGGTACTGTCTATGGTCACAAATCAGACTATACTGTGAGCCCGTTGTTGGGTAGGGACCGTCTCTGTATGTTGCCAACTTGTATTTCCCAAGTGCTTAGTACAGTGCTCTGCACACAGTAAGTGCTCAATAAATGCAATTGAATGAATGAATGAATGAATGAACAGGATCTCTCAGAGACCTCAATATCAACGGCATCACTAGGCCCTCACCCCTCTGGTAAATCGTTGTTGCATACAGTGATAATAATAATAATAATAATAATAATAATAATAATAATATAATGGCATTTATTAAGCACTTGCTATGTGCAAAGCACTGTTCTAAGCACAGGGGAGGTTACAAGGTGATGAGGTTGTCCCACGGGGGCTCGCACTCTTAATCCCCATTTTACAGATGAGGTAACTGAGGCCCATAGAAGTTAAGTGACTTGCCCAAAGGCACACAGCTGACAGTTGGCAAAGTCTGGATTTGAACTCATGATCTCTGACTCCAAAGCCCGTGCTCTTTCCACAGAGATATGCTGCTTTTCTACACCATCCTGGCTTCCCCACGTTTTAAAATATATAATAATGATGGTATTTGATAAGTGCTTACTATGTGCCAAGCACGGTTATAAGCATTGGGGTAGATGAAAGGTAATCAGCTTGTCCCATGTTGGGTTCACAGTCTTAATCCCCATTTTACAGATAAGGTAACTGAAGCATAGAGAAGTTAAGTGACTTGCCCA
This sequence comes from Tachyglossus aculeatus, assembly GCF_015852505.1. NCBI lineage: Eukaryota > Metazoa > Chordata > Mammalia > Monotremata > Tachyglossidae > Tachyglossus > Tachyglossus aculeatus. The sequence goes on from NW_024044900.1 coordinate 188,656, forward strand.
AAATCACACAGCAGAGATGTGGAGGAGTCGGGATTAGAATCCACGACCTCTGACTCCCAAGCTTTGGCCCTTTCCACTAAGCCACACTGCTTCTCAGCCAGAGGGGGGACATGAACAAGGGATAGTAGTCAAGATGGACAAAATGAGGAACAGTGAATAATTTAAATGAGAAGAACTCATTCAAAACAAGTGCTCTTTCCATAAACATTTAACAAGAAAGGAGAGGGTTTAAAGTTTTCACTGATTTTTGAGAACATTAAGAGTTTAGTTTTTCTTTTTCTCTAGTTCCTGCTGAGGTATTGGACTGGCATTTCTTTAATGATTGAATAAATTCGTGTTTACCAAAATTAGACGTTTAAATAAATGAAACATTTCCTAGAAGGGTATGACATTGGCTTGGGGAGCAGTCTGGCCTAGTGGAGAGAGCATGGGGCTGGGCGTCAGAGGTCTTGAGCTCTAATCCTGGCTCCACCACTTACCTGCTGTGTGTCCTTGGGCTCAACTTCTCTGTGCCTCAGTTCTGATCTGTGAAATTCAATACCTGTTTTCCCTCCTATTTGGACAGTGAGCCCATGTTTGAGCTGATGACATTCTATCTAATGCTTAATGCACTGCTTGTCATGTAGGACTTTACAAATACTATTATTGTCATTATTGTTGCTATTGTTATTGGCCTTGTTCTCATCTTTATCCAAGGTTGATGGCTTCATCTGATTCTCACTCATTTCCCAATTGTAGGAGTAAAAATCAGCCTGAACACATTTTTCTGGATTTCTGACTATGCTACTTTTTCCCTTAATTCTTTTTATACAGGAAGCTTTTTAGAAGCACCTTGAAAAATGACACATTAATTAAGGTGTTTCCACTGTGCACCAAAATCAAGCTATGCTTTGAATGAAACCTAAGCAGACAACAGTGATGGATGACATGGAATTAAGTAAATTGAGCACTATAAGGAAGATACCAGTATGCTTTGTAGAACCTGCTTTATTTACAAATTAAAGATATTCATGCCGAACATGGAGACATAGCTCTTAAGAGGATACAAAACTGCCTTTAAATTGTCCACTAGAGTACAAACTCCATGATAGGAATTAGTAGGGGTTCTGGGGTTCTTGAACATGTGTTTCACGTGCTTAGGACAATGTTGTGCCTCTGTGAGCACATGATAAAGTATTGAGACCACATTTACCGGCAAGAAAACGGAGTCACAGATAAATTAAGTGAATTTCCCTAGGCACAGAAGGGAAGCCCGTTGTTGGGTAGGGATTGTCTTTATCTGTTGCCGAATTGTACTTTCCAAGGACTTAGTACGATGCTTTGCACACAGTAAGTGCTCAGTAAATACGATTGAATGAATGAATGGATTTGGGATTAGAACTCATGTCTCTTGATTTTCAGCCCTCTTTTCTTTCCACTAGTCAGGCCCCATTGCTCAGAGGATCTGGGTTCTAATCTTGGCTATTCCACTTTCCTGCTGTATGACTGCTTGTTATGGGCAAGGAATGGGTCTGTTTATTGTTATAGTATACTCTCACTAGTGCTTAGTATAGTGTTCTGCACACAGTAAGTCCTCAATAAATACAACTGAATGAAAGTCACTCAACTTCAATGAGCCTCAGTTCCCACATCTGCAGAATGGGGATTCAGTACCTGTTCTCCCTCCTACTTAGACTGTGAGCCCCATGTGGGAACTTATTGTCTTATATCTGACCTCACCATGAACTTTCAATTCCCTTGCTCCCAACTGCCATTCCCATTCCTCACCTTCCCCTTCCCCTCTCCCACCCAGCTTCTTCCCTCCCTCTCACCCACCAAGACCACTTCCCCTCACCCCCTACCAAGGATCCCTCTGTACCAGCGCCAGTCCTCCACTCCTCCCTCACAGGCCCCTCCCTCCCCTTCTCTCCACCCGTACCCCATCCCAGTTCTCCATTCCCATCGCCACCCCTCTTCCCACTTTCCCCGCCTAGGCCCCCACCAACTCATCCCAATCCAAACCCTCCCCACCCCTCGCACCCTTCCCCCTCCCTCCCCTCCCTCTACAGCTGCTGCCAAGTGTGGCCTCTGGAACTCCCGCTCCGTTTTAAGTAAGATCCCTTTCATCCTGGACCTATTCCTTTCCAACTCTCTACTTCTCCTCGCCCTAAGTGAAACATGGTTGTCTCCGGAAGACACGGTCTCTTCTGCTGCTCTCTCCAGTGGAGGACTCTTCTTCTCCCAGTCCCCCAGACTCACCGGAAAAGGAGGAGGTGTCGGTTTCCTTCTCGCCCCCCAATGTCGCTTTTGCACTATCCCTCCTTCCCCTTCCCTTTCCTTCCCTTCCTTTGAAGCCCACATTATTCGCCTCTACCACCCCCTCCAGATTCTTATAGCCATCATCTACCGCCCCCACCCCGGCCCCACCTCCAATTTCTTTAACGATTTTGACCCCTTCCTCAACTTCCTTCTCTCCTTTTCCATGCCCACTGTGATTCTCGGAGACTTCAACGTCCACATGGATATCCCTGATGACTCCGCTGCTGCCTGCCTTCTACCTCTCCTCGACGCTGCCAACCTCTTCCTTCAACCCACCTCACCCACTCACCAACATGGTCATACTCTCGATCTCATCATCTCCTATCGCTGCACTGTGTCCACCCTCACCAACTCTGAAATCCCTCTCTCTGATCATAACCTTCTCACCTGCCTCCTCACTCACACTCCTTTCCCCTGTAAATCCATACTATTCCCCCACAGAGATCTCCGCTCTCTTTAACCCATCCATCTTTCTGAGCTTCTCACACCCCACCTCGCTTCCTCTCCTCTCTGCCCAGTTTTGACGATTAGATTTGTGCTCTCAAGTCTACCCTTTCTACTCAGCTGGACTCACTCTCTCCCCTTTCCCTTCGCTGCTTTCGTACCACTAACCAACAGCCCTGGATCACTGCCACTGTCCGCCTCCTTCGCTCTTATGCTCGAGCTGTCGAACGCTGCTGGCGAAAGTCTAAACACCATGCCAACCTCGTTCACTTCAGGGTTATCCTTTCCTGCCTTTACTCAGCCCTCTCTTCTGCCAGACAAACCTATTTCTCCTCCCTTATTGACACCGATGCCCATCATCCCCGCCAGCTCTTCCGTACATTTAACTCCCTTCCCAGGCCCCCGGTTCCTCCCCCTCCTCCTTCCCTCACCCCCAACGATCTGGCCTCCTACTTCATTAACAAAATTAAATCCATCAGGTCCGACCTCCCCAAAGCCACTCCCCGCCTTCTCCAACCCCCCGGCTCTCAACACTCTCTGTTACTCTCCCATCCTTCCCAGCAGTATCCTCAGAGGAACTCTCCTCCCTCCTCTCAAGTGCTACTACGGCCACCTGTGCTTCTGAACCCGTTCCCTCTCACCTCATGAAATCTCTCGCTCCATCCCTTCTCCCCTCCTTAACTTCCATCTTCAACCGCTCACTCACCACTGCTTCTTTCCCCTCTGCCTTCAAACATGCCCATGTCTCTCCCATCCTAAAAAAAAAACCTTTCTTGACCCCACCTCACCTTCTAGTTATCGCCCCATATCCCTCCTACCATTCCTTTCCAAACTCCTTGAACAAGTTGTCTACACGTGCTGCCTCGAATTCCTCAACACCTACTCTCTCCTCGACCCCCTCCAGTCTGGCTTCCGTCCCCTACATTCCACGGAAACTGCCCTCTCAAATGTCACCAATAACCTCCTACTTGCCAGATCCATCATCATCATCAATCGTATTTATTGTGCGCTTACTGTGTGCAGAGCACCGTACTAAGCGCTTGGGAAGTACAAGTTGGCAACGGCTAATACTCTATCCTAATCCTCCTCGACCTCTCAGCTGCCTTCGACACTGTGGACCACCCCCTTCTCCTCAACACGCTATCCGACCTTGGCTTATCTCTCCGGTCGTTCATTCTCTGTTTGTTTTGCAGGCTCCTCCTCCCCCTCCCATCCCCTTACTGTGGGGGGTCCCCAAGGTTCAGTGCTTGGTCCCCTTCTGTTCTCGATCTACACTTACTCCCTTGGTGACCTCATTCACTCCCACGGCTTCAACTATCATCTCTACGCTGGTGACACCCAGATCTACAACTCTGCCCCTGCTCTCTCCCTCTCTCTCCAGGCTCGCATCTCCTCCTGCCTTCAGGACATCTCCATCTGGATGTCTGCCTGCCACCTAAAGTCAACATATCGAAGACTTAACTCCTTGTCTTCCCTCCCAAACCCTGCCCTCTCCCTGACTTTCCCATCACTGTTGACGACACTACCATCCTTCCCGTCTCACAAGCCCGCAAACTTGGTGTCATCCTCGACTCCAGTCTCTCATTCACCCCTCACAACCAAGCCGTCACCAAACCTTGCTGGTCTCAGCTCCACAACATTGCCAAGATCCGCCCTTTCCTCTCCATCCAAACCGCTACCCTGCTCGTTCAAGCTCTCCTCCTATCCCATCTGGACTACTGTATCAGCCTTCTCTCTGATCTCCCATCCTCGTATCTCTCCCCACTTCAATCCATGCGTCATGCCGCTGCCCGGATTGTCTTTGTCCAGAAACGCTCTGGGCATGTAACTCCCCTCCTCAAAAATCTCCAGTGGCTACCAATCAATCTCCGCGTACGGAAGAAACTCCTCACTTCCGGATTCAAGGCTCTCCATCACCTCGCCCCCTCCTACCTCACCTCCCTAATCTCCTTCTGCAGCCCACCCCGCACCCTCCGCTCCTCTGCCGCTAATCTCCTCACCGTGACTCGTTCTCACCTGTCCCACCATCGACCTCCGGCCCACGTCATCCCCCGGGCCTGGAATGCCCTCGCTCTGCGCATCCGCCAAACTAGCTCTCCTCCTCCCTTCAAGGTCCTACTGAGGGCTCACCTCCTCCAGGAGGCCTTCCCAGACTGAGCCCCTTCCTTCTTCTCCCCCTCGTCCCCCTATCCATCTCCCTCATCTTGCCTCCTTCCCTTCCCCACAGCACCTGTATATATGTATATATGTTTGTACATATTTATTACTCTATTTATTTATTTATTTTATTTGTACATATCTATTCTATTTATTTTATTTTGTTAGTATGTTTGGTTTTGTTCTCTGTCTCCCTTTTTTAGACTGTGAGCCCACTGTCTGATGGGTACTGTCTCTACATGTTGCCAACTTGTACTTCCCAAGCACTTAGTACAGTGCTCTGCACACAGTAAGCGCTCAATAAATGCGATTGATTGATTGATTGATTGATATGTACTCCATGGTTTAGTACAGCGCCTAATAAAAATTAAGGGACTAAAATATTATTATTAATATTATTTTTATTAACCAGGAGTTCTAGTTATTAAGCAAATGGTGTTAAACTCACCTGTCATTCCACAGTTCAGATGTGAGAGTTTCAATACCCTAAAAAGAGGCAATGCTTTTTGTGATCTTTAGGTTCATAAGTCTGAAGGGTTTTGAGATGTCATGTAACCAATCACCCTGCCTCTGGTCAGGTTTGCACTTCAATCATTGTCCCAAAGAAGATTCTTTCCTTTTTTATCCCCTCCACTTAAGGGTATATGCCAATCTTCCACAAAACCCTTTTCCAAACACTGCCTGTAAATGCGTGATAGTGTACAGGCGATTACTCCACAGCAGACTAAGTTCATTCCCCCTAACCTCATCTTTAATGAAAATAAAGAGCAGTCAGTCAGTCAGTAGTATTTATTGAGTGCTTATTATGTGCAGAACACTGTACCAAGGGTTTGGGAGAGTACAATATAACAATAAAAAGAAGACATTCCCTGCCCATAATGAGCATACAGTCTAGAATGGGAGACAGACATTAACACAAATAAGTAAATAACAGGCATATATGCATATGTATGTATATATATATATATATATATATATATATATATATATATATATATATATATATATATATATGAGTGTTGTGGGGCTGGGACGGGGATGAATAAAGGGAGATGCAGACGGGAATGGGAGAAGAGAAAAGGAGGGCTTAGTCAGGAAAGGTCCCTTGGAGGAGATGTGCCTTCAATAAGGTTTTGAAGGCAGGGAGAGTAACTGTCTGGTGGATCTGAGGAGGGAGGGCATTCCAGGCCAGAGGCAGGACGTGGGGCAGAGGTCGGTGGTGAGATAGATGAGATGATGATATCAAGGTACAGTGAGAAGGTTATCATTAGAAAAATAACGTGTATGAACTGGGTGATAGGAGAGTAGCAAGATATGGTAGAAGGGGGCAAGGGATAAGAACATTTATTCAGCATTTTTTAATCTGCAAGTTTCTCAAGGGTTTACACTTTGCAACATCTATAAATTTCCTCTAGGATCTAGAACATTGTGATAAATTAGACAAAAATAATAATGGCATTCATTAAGTGCTTACTAGGTGCTGGAGTCATAGGTTCACCAAATCAGACACAACCACTATTCCACACAACATGCACAATCCATTTTATTCTCAATTTCCTATCATGCTGTCAAGTCATCTCTGACCCATAGTGAGGCCGTGGACACGTTTCTCCCAAAATGCCCCACCTCCATCTGCCATGGTGCCAGCAGTGGATCCATAGAGTTTTCTTGGTAAAAAAACAGAAGTGATTTACCATGTCCTCCTTCCACACAGTAAACCTGAGTCTCCACCCTCGTCTCTCTCCCATGCTGTTGTTGCTCAGCACAGATGACCTCTGACTTGTAGCAGATTGCCTTCTACTCGCTAACCACTACCCAAGCAAGCAAAAGAACGGATATGCCCCTGCTTGACTCTCCCTCCCTTAGTCGAGGCTGGTAGAATACTGGATACTCTCCAGGTGCGACATTGAGAGGGGTATTACTGATGGGGAAGTTGAAACCCAAAGAGGATAGCGACTTGGTCAAGGTCTCGCAGCAGACTAGTATCAACTAGTATTAGAACCAGGGTCATCTTCCTCGGGTCTTGTGCTACTAATTATGATGATGGTATTTATTACGGAATACTGTGTACCAAGTACTGTGCTAAGCACTGGGATACATTCAACTTAATAGTACTGGACACAGTCACTGTCCTGCATAGGGCTCACACTCTGAGAAGAAAGATAAAGTGCAGGAATTTTATCCTCATTTTAAAGATTAGGAAAAATAAGGCAGAGAGGAAATAGCTGGCAGAGCAGAGCAGGATCTAGAACTTGTTTTTCTATACTTTTAAATGGTATTTGTTAAGCACTTCAAATGTGCCAGGCACTGTTCTAAGCGCTGGGGTAGATAAAAGCTAATCAGGGTGGACACATTCCATGTCCCAAGTGGGGCTCACGGTATTAATACCCCTTTTACAGATGAAGTAACTGAGCCCCAGAGAAGTTAAGTGACTTGCCAAATGTCGCACAGAAGAAAAGTGGTGGAGCTGGAATTAGAACCCAGCTCCTTCTGGTTCCCTGGCCCAAGCCTGTCTACTTGTTTTGTTTTGTTGTCTGTCTCCCCCCTTCTAAACTGTGAGCCCGTTGTTGGGTAGGGATTATCTGTATCCGTAGCCTAATTGTACTTTCCAAGCGCTTCTACAGTGTAGGCCACGCTGCTTCTCCTGCCAGTTATGTGCTCTTTCTATTAGAACATAAATCAATTATTCAATGACATTTATTGAGGTCTTACTATGTGCAGATGATGATATGATGATGGTGGTATTCGTTAAGTGCTTACTATGTGTTAAGCACTGTTCTAAGCAACTCATCAAATGCTTGGGAGATTACAAGACACAAGAGATGGTAAACACACTAGGTCGCAGTGCTGAGGTGCATCAAATAAGACATTCTGGAAGTGCAAAATGAAGGAATGACACATTTCTTGCTCACAATTACTTTATATTCTACTGATTCTATGCAATTTCTATTAATCCCTTTAATCTATTTGAAAATCATCCTTAATCTGCTCCCTCATCTTATTCTGTGGTAGTTAATTCCAGTGAGAACCCAGGACTGAGTAGCTAGAGACAGTGACATTTCTCTGACTACCAGCGTATTTTGGGATCTTGGACAAGTCATTTAAGTTCTGAAGGCCTCAGTTCCTTCTGCAAAATGGGGTTAAAATAGATTGTTAATCCGGGGAGACAGGGACTGTGTCCAACCCAATAACCTTGTATCTACCCCAGACCTTAGCACACAGAAAGCAGTAAATCAATACCCTAATTATTATTCTTTTTTCTTCTAGGATATAAAGCTGCAAATTAACCTAAAACTAATTGATGGCAAAATGAGAAGGATAGGATGTCACGGAAAAGGTGTACTTGGGCAATGCTACTCTTGCCTCTGCAGAAATTGCCAACCATTTCGGGAAGGTCTAAATTGTACAGATACCTGAGTACCTTTACACTTTCCTCTGGGCTCAGTGGACTCGCCTCAGCCAAGAATGGTTGGGTCTGCGAAAGACAAAATTAATGGCAGGTTGAAAAAAAATACCTTTCCTAGACTGTCTGGAGTTGATCTGGATAGTATTTGACACGTCAAGGTACCTAAAGAAAGGGAGATTTGTTGCTTGTATTATTGGTTGCATAATTGGTTCAGAAGGGCTAAAATATGTCTGTGAAGAATGGAGAGCTGATTCCTGCTCTCCCCAGGAGTTGAAGGGATTTTGAAGGATAAGGGAGGGCAGAAACCTGACCCTTATGGTGTTTTCTCGAGAGATGAGAGCTGAAAATACAGCTGAAAATAATTGTGGCCTAATGGATAGAGCATGAACCTAGGGGTCAGATGGACCTGGGTCCTAATCCTGTCTTCGCTGCTTGTCTGCTTTGACCTTGGACAAGTCACTTAATTTACCCTTGCCTTAGTTGCCTCATGTAAAATGGGCACTCAGAGCCCCATATGGGATATGGACTGTGTCCACCTGATTAGTTTGTCAGTGCAGTGCCTGGTACATAGTAAGCACTTAATGAACCAGATTTTTAAAAATCAAAATTAAAAAAATGAACAAGGAGACAGTGAGCTCGCAAATCATGAAATCCTGCTGCCTACCCTGGACACAACCAATTCCTTTTGCTGCCAAAAGATTTTTGTTTCTAGTCATAATCACACAGCCTCAGAGAATAAGAAGGGGGCATAGTGAAAAACAGGGCTATACACTGCAAACAGCAACCATGGCCACAAAGGGCAGAAAAATGTCCTTAGACCAGGCATTTCATTCATTCATTCATTCAATCATATTTATTCATTCAATCGTATTTACTGAGTGCTTACTGTGTGCAGAGCACTGTACTAAGCGCTTGGGAAGTACAAATCAGCAACATATAGAGATGGTCCCTTCCCAACAATGGGCTCACAGTCTAGAAGGGGTAGACAGACAACAAAACAAAGCAAGTAGACAGCTATCGATACCATTAGAATGAATATAATTGTAGCTATATACACATCATTAATAAAATAGAGTAATAAATATGTACAAATAAAATACATAGAGTAATAAATATTTACAAATATATACAAATGCTGGGGGAAGGGGAAGGGGGTAGAGCAGAAGAAGAGAAGGGAGGTGATGGGGGGAGAACGAGGAGGAGAGTAAAAAGGGGGGAATCAGTCTGGGAAGGCCTCCTGGAGGAGGTGAGCGCTCAGTAGGGCTTTGAAGGGAGGAAGAAAGCTAGTTTGGCGGATGTGTGGAGTGAAGCCATTCCAGGCCAGAGACAGGACTTGGGCTGGGGGTAGATGGCAGGACACGTGAGAATGAGGCACAGTGAGGAGGTTAGCGACAGAGGAGAGTATGGTGTGGACTGGGCTGGAGAAGGAGAGAAGGGAGGTGAGGTAGGCTCTTCACTCTTGGCTTCAAGGCTCTCCATCACCTTGCCCCTCACAACTCACCTCCCTTCTCTCCTTCTCCAGCCCAGCCTGCCCCCTCCGCTCCTCTGCCGCTAACCTCCTCGCTGTGCCTCGTTCTTGCCTGTCCCACCATCGATTCCCAGCCCATATCCATCCGCTGGCCTGCAATTCCCTCCCTCCACTCATCCGCCAAGCTAGCTCTCTTCCTCCCTTCAAAGCCCTACTAAGAGCTCACCTCCTCCCGTAGGCCTTCCCAAAATGAGCCCCCTTTTTCCTCTCCTCCTCCCCATCTCCCCGACCTACCTACCTCCTTCCGTTCCCCACAGCACTTGCATATATTTGTACAGATTTAGTTCTCTCTATTTTAGCTGTGCATTTTTACTATTCTATTCATTTTGTTAATGATGCACATATAGCTTTGATTCTATTTGTTCTGACGATTTTGACACCCGTCTACTTGTTCTATTTTGTTATTTTGTCTGTCTCCCCTTTCTCGACTGTGAGCCCATTGCTGGGTAGGGACTGTCTCTATATGTTGCTGACTTGCATTTCCCAAGCGCTTGGTACAGTGTTCTGCACACAGTAAGCGCTCAATAAATACGATTAAATGAATGAATGAATGAATATTTGTATATAGAGAAGCAACATGGCATAATGGAAAGAGCACGGCCTTAGGAGCCAGAGGACCTGGGTTCTAATCTCAGCTTCGCCATTTCTCTGCTGTGTGCCTTTGGGCAAGTAACTTCACTTCTCTGGGCTTCAGTTGCCTCATCTTTAAAATGAGGAGTAAAGCTGTGAGGCCCATGTGGACAGGGAGGAATGCTCCCGTTCCTCCCCTAGCACTTCGTACAATACTTGGTTCTTGGTAAGCATTAAACAAATATAATTAGTCTTACACCATAATTATCCAGAGGGGAGGGCATGCAGAAAGGGGGATGGGAAGTTTGTGGGTGAAGAGTGGTTGTGGCTGCATGGCAGTCTCTCTGCCACGGAGACTGAGTCTGAGGATCAAGCAGCTCTGCTGATGCCTGTTGGGCCTGTATAAATTGGGATACATTTAATTTTATTGTGTCCAACCTTACCCCTCTTCTCACTGCATGAGATGCTTGCTTTTACTTCTGGAAGACTAGGATTGACCTAGGGCTGTGGTCTTTTTTGAGAGCTTGGGCAAGTCACTTCAGTGGAAAGACCCCGGGCTTGGGAGTCAGAGGTCATGGGTTCTAATCCTGACTCCACCACTTTGTCACCTGTGTGACTTTGGGCAAGAAAGTTAACTTCTTTGTGTCTCAGTTTCCTCATATGTAAAATGGGGATTAAGACAGTGAGCCCCACGAGGGACAAGCTAAATACCTTGTATCTCACCCATTGCTTAGAACAGTGCTTAGCATATAGTAAGTGCTTAACAAATATCATTATTACTATTATTATTAACTTCTCTGTACCTCAGTTACATCATCTTTAAAATGGGGACTGTGAGTCCCATGTGGGACAGGGACTGTGTCCGACCTGATTACCTTGTAACTACTCCAGTGCTTAGAACAGTGCATGGCACATAAGTGCTCAACAAATACCATTGTTATTATTATTATTATTATTATCTTGAACAGTCAGGCTGCAGTGCTTGCCTGCTATGAAGTCGCGAGGACAGGTACAAGCAATGGACTGAGCTCAGTTGCATTCCTCATGTGGGAAGAAGGTGTCTGTTACATTGTTATATTGTACTCTCCCAAGGACTAAGTACAGTGCTCTGCAAGCAGCAAGCACTTAGTAAATTCAGCTGATGGATTAATCAGATTCTAGCCAATTCTGAGTTGAAAACATGCATTGTATCTAAGCTGAGTGCCTCTTTTAAGAAGAGTCAATGACGCTATTATCATTTGGATGAAGCCATGGACACTGTGTCAAGGTCTTTCCTGAAGGTTCTTTGTTTAATAGTTCTGGCATTTGTGTAATGCTTGTTATGAGCCAAGCACTGTAATAATAATGATAATGTTGGTATTTATTAAGCTTCTACTATGTGCCAAGCACTGTTCTAAGCGCTGGGGTAGATACAAGGTAATCAGGTTGCCCCACTTGGGACTCAAAGTCTTAATCCCCATTTTGCAGATGAGAGAACTGAGGCACAGAGAAGTGACTTGCCCAAAGTCACACCCTGGGGCAGATACAAGATAAGGTCCCACACTGGGCTCACAGTCTAAGTAGATGGGAGAACTGGCTGGAAAGATAAGGGAGCTGAAGCACATAGAAGTTGTTTCTTGCCCAAGGTAACACAACAGGTGAACTGCTGAGGCAGGATTAGAACCCAAGTCCTCGGACTCCCAGGCCTGGGAAACAGCATGGCATAATGGATAGAGTACAGCCCTGGGAGTAAGAAGGTCATGGGTTCTAATCCCGGCTCTGCCACTTAATAATAATGATAATAACAATACTAATAATTATGGCCTTTATTAAGCACTTACTATATGTCAAACACTGTTCTAAACACTGGAGTAGATACAAGGTAATCGGGTTGTCCCACCTGGGGCTCACAGTCTTCATCCCAATTTGACAGATGAGGTAACTGAGGCACCGAGAATCAATCAACCATTCAATCAATCGTATTTATTGAGCGCTTACAGTGTGCAGAGCACTATACTAAGCGCTTAGGAAGTACAAGTTGGCAACATATATAGACAGTCCCTACCCAACATGGGCTCACAGTCTAGAAGGGGGAGACAGAGAACAAAATCAAACATATTAACAAAATAAAATAAATAGAATAGATATGTACAAGTAAAATAAATAAATAAATATGTACAAACATATATGCATATATACAGGTGCTGTGGGGAAGGGAAGGAGGTAGGACGGGGGGGATGGAGAGGGGGACGAGGGGGAGAAGAAGGAAGGGGCTCAGCCTGGGAAGGCCTCCTGGAGGAGGTGAGCTCTCAGTAGGGCCTTGAAGGCAGGAAGAGAGCTAGCTTGGTGGATGGGCAGAGGGTGGGCATTCCAGGCCAGGGGGATGACGTGGGCTGGGGGTCGACAGCGGGACAGGTGAGAACGAGGCACGGTGAGGAGATTAGCGGCAGTGGAGCGGAGGGTGCGGGCTGGGCTGAAGAAGGAGAGAAGGGAGGTGAGGTAGGAGGGGGCGAGGTGATGGAGAGCCTTGAAGCCCTGGGTGAGGAGTTTCTGCCTGATGCGCAGATTGATTGGTAGCCACTGGAGATTTGTGAGGATGGGAGTAACATGCCCAGAGCGTTTCTGGACAAAGACAATCCGGGCAGCGGCATGAAGTATGGATTGAAGTGGGGAGAGACACGAGGATGGGAGATCAGAGAGAAGGCTGATGCAGTAGTCCAGACGGGATAGGATGAGAGCTTGAACGAGCAGGGTAGCGGTTTGGATGGAGAAGAAAGGGCGGATCTTGGCAATGTTGCGGAGCTGAGACAGGCAGGTTTTGGTGACGGCTTGGATGTGAGGGGTGAATGAAAGAGCGGAGTCGAGGATGACACCAGATTGCGGGCTTGTGAGACGGGAAGGATGGTAGTGCCGTCAACAGTGTTGGGAAAGTCAGGGAGAAGGCAGGGTTTGGGAGGGAAGACAAGGAGTTCAGTCTTGGACATGTTGAGAAGTAAAGTGATTTGCCCAAAGTCACACAGCTGACAGGTGGTGGAGCCGGGATTAGAACCCATGACCTCTGACTCCCAAGCCTGTGCATTTTCCACTAAGCCACACTTGTCCGCTGTGTGACCTCGGCAAATCACTTAACTTCTCTTTACCTCAGTTACCTCATCTGTGAAATGGGGATTGATATTGTGAGCCCCATGTTGGGCAGAGACTGTGTCCAGCCCAATTTGGTTGTGTCATCCCAACAGTTAGTACAGTGCCTGGCACATAGTAAGCACTTAAGAAATACCAGTATTATCATAATTATTTCCACTATTAATAATAATACTACTACTAATACTAATACTACTACTACTAATAATAATATTTGTTAAGCACTTACTATGTGCAAAGCACTGTTCTAAGCACTATTTCCAAGCCACTTCTTTAGAGTTGGAAGGCCCAAGTCAGTATTACTTCCCAGACAGTTCTCCAGAGAAAAAGAGATAGCTTGGAGTGGAATAGCACAGCAGAATTTCTCTCACAAAGAACGTAAGTCCTATTATATAGCCATTTAAATGTTTTTCCCCTGCCCTCACTTTACATGATAATACAGTTGTAAAAGTGTTGTAATTTATTTTCTGGTAAACCATAATGGAAACTCTATGGGATATTGCATGAACATTTAAAAGATTCGTCATGGTTTATCTCATTACAATAAACTCCAAAAGAAGTAATCATTACATGCCATTTACTATGAAATATCCTCAACCTTTTTGGAGGTAAGACAGGGGATCATCGCAAACCTGGTAATGATGGTTAGTATAAAGCCTTTATCCAGTCAAGTTCAACTGCAAGTGAAATGGAGGTGTCTTCTGTTGGTTGCATTAAACGTAAGCCTGCTTTAATCTTTTCTGAGAGCCTGTCTTCAGGACTAAGGCAGCTAAGAGTCTCATTTTCTCCAAAGGTGGAAATGGATGTATGGGCCAGTGTGAATGCAGTGATCTGCCCCTTACTTCCTCCAGACTTGAAGATAAATCGATAGAATCAGTCATGACGTGCTTTCTGGAGAGAAGGGATAGGCAGCAACACGGCCTAGTGGATAGAGCATGGACCTGGGACTCAGAAGGTCATGAGTTCTAATTTCAGCTCTGCCACTTGTCTGCTTTTTGACCTTGAGCAAATTACTTTAACTTCTCTATTCCTCAGTTCCCTCATCTGGAAAATGATCATAATAATAATTGTGGTATTTGTTAAGAATTTGCGATGTGCCAGGCACTGTTCTAAGCACTGAAGTTGATACAAGATAATCAGATTGCATACAGTTCTTGTTCATTCATTCATTCATTCAATCGTATTTATTGAGAGCTTACTGTGTGCAGAGTACTGTACTAAGCGCTTGGGAAGTACAAGTTGACAACAAATAGAGATAGTCCCTACCCAACAGCGGGCTCACAGTCTTAATCCCCATTTTGCACATGAGGGAACTGAGGCCCAGAGAAGTTAATAATAATAATAATAATAATGGCACTTATTAAGTGCTTACTATGTGCAAAGCACTGTTCTAAGCGCTGGGTTCATTCATTCATTCAATCGTATTTGTTGAGCGCTTACTGGGTGCAGAGCACTGTACTAAACGCTTGGGAAGTACAAGTTGGCAACATATAGAGATGGTCCCTACCCAACAACAGGCTCACAGTCTAGAAGGGGGAGACAGACAACAAAACAAAACACATAGACAGGTGTCAAAGTCGTCAGAAAAAATAGAATTAAAGCTATATACACATCATTAACAAAATAAATAGAATAGAAAATATGTAAAAGTAAAATAAATAGAGTAATAAATCTATACAAATATATATACAAATGCTGTGGAGAGGGGAAGGAGGTAGGGCGAGGGGGATGGGGAGGAGGAGATGAAAAGGGGGGCTGAGTCTGGGAAGGCCTCTTGGAGGAGGTGAGCTCTCAGTAGGGCTTTGAAGGGAGGAAGAGAGCTAGCTTGGCAGATGTGTGGAGGGAGGGGATTGCAGGCCCGGGGTAGGACGTGAGCCGGGGGGCGACGGCGGGACAGGCGAGAATGAGGCACAGTGAGGAGGTTAGCGGCAAAGGAGCGGAGGGTGTGGGCTGGGCTGCGGAAGCAGAGAATGGAGGTGAGGTAGGAGGGGGGCAAGGGGATGGAGAGCCTTGAAGCCGAGGGTGAGAAGTTTTTGCTTGATTCGTAGGTTGACAGCAACCACTGGAGCTTAAGTGACTTGCCCAAGGCCACTCAGCAGACAGGTTGCAGAGCCGGGATTAGAACCCACAACCTTCTGATTCCCAAACATGTGCTCTATCCACTAAACCATGCTGTTTCTACAAGGATTAAGAGTGAGCCATATGTGAAACAGGGAATGTGTCCAACCCAATTATCTTGTATCTACCCCAGTGCTTAGAAGAGTGTCTGGCCCATAGTATATGCTTAGCAAATACAATAATTATTAGTCATTGTTATTATTATTATTGCTTCCCCAGGATTCATTTACTATTGATTAGGGTTTGGTAATGAGAATTATTTAGGACTAGTAAGAGTTGAGTTTATCGTATAACCTTCTTTTTTCATGATATTTTTTTCATGGTATTTTACAGCACCTACTATGTGCTAGTTATTGTTTTATGCCCTGGGGTACTTGCTAGATAATCAGGGTGGACACATTCCTTGACACACGTGGCACACACAATCTTAATCCCGTTTTACAGATAGAGTAACTGAGGCACAGAGGAGTAAAGTGACTTGTCCCAGGTCACATTGCAGACAACCGGCAGAGCCAGGATTAGAACCCAGGTGCTCTGATTCTCAGGCCCATGCTTTTTTCCAGTAGGCCACACTGCTTCTCTTTATCCTTTCCAAGTTGGAAGGGACTGTGGGATATTATCTTCTTTCCTGGGACCCTCTTCCCCAGTCAGATTCTTCCGGACCCTGCTTCTGAAATCTCCCCGTCCCCAAATAATATTTGTTCTACTTAAGTCATACCCTCCCAGCTATCACCTCCTCACGTTTGCCCCATTTCCACAAGATAAAGGCTCACGGCTCACAGTGTAACTGATCCAGAGGAAAGAACACTGGTCTGGAAGTCGGGAGACTTAGGTTCTAATCCTGGCTCCCTTTAATGTTTACTTGCCCAAGGTCATGTCTCGTAACACCTACCTTTCCTGTGCCTCAGTTTCCTCATCTGTAAAATGAGAATTCACTACCTGTTCTCCCTGCTACTTAGACTTTGTGCCCCAGTCATAACACAGTGCTTGGCACATAGTAAGCACTTTACATATGCCAAAATTAGTATTATTATTCTGTATGCATCAATGAATCCGTTGGATTTATTGAGAAATTTCTGTTTGCACAACACTGAAATAAGCACGTCAGAGAGTATGATAGAGTTTTATTCATTCACTCATTCCTTCAATTTAGTCACATTTATTTAGCACTGACTGTGGGCAGTGCACTGTACTAAGAGCTTGGAAAGTACAGTTCAGCAATAAAGAGTGACAGTCCCTGCCCACAACAGGCTTACAGTCTAGAAGGGGGAAAACAGACATCAGAACAAGTAAACAGGCATCAATAGCATCAATAAAAATAAATAGAATTATATATATATATATGTATACATATATATATATATATATACACATCAAAACAAGTAAATAGGCATCAATATAAATAAACAGAATTATAGATATGTATACACAAGTGCTGTGAGGCAGGGGGGTAGAGCCAAGAGAGCGAGACGGGGTGATGGGGGGAGGAACTCAGGAAAAGGGGGGCTTTGTCTAGGAAGGAGGAGGTGAGCCTTCAGTAGGACTTTGAAGCGGGGGATGTGTGATTGGCAGATTTGAGGAGGGAGGACATTCCAGGCCAGAGGTAGGACGTGGGTCAGGGGTCGATGCAGGACAGGCGAGAACGAGGCACCGTGAGAAGGTTAGCACCAGAGAAGTGGAGTGTGTTGCCTGGGCTGTAGAAGGAGAGAAGGGAGGTGAGGTAGGAGAAGGTAAGGTGATGGAGAGCTTTGTTGCCTGCACACAAGAAGCGTATAGACTCATGTACTCATGTACTCTTTTATACTCTTACCAATTAGAGTGCATTTTCCTTTCTATCCCTGGGATGTCCTATCTTTTCCTTGGTTGTGGCCTGTGAATAGACCTTGCTGACCTCCCTGCTTCCTGCCTCTCCCCTCTTCGGTCCATGCTTCACTTTGCTGCATGGATCGTTTTTCTGAAAAACCTTTCAGGTCATGCCTCCCAAATCCTCAGAAACGGCTGACGATTGTCTATCCACCTTCATGTCAAACAGAAAGTCCTTACTTTAAGGCAATCAATCAGCTCTCTCCCTTCTATCTAACCCGGCAGATCTCTACTACAACCCGATCGCCACACTCCCTTCCTTTCTGCATCGACTAGGCACTTGTCTGTGTACCCCTTCAGTGCTCTGATATTCATCCTAGTCCCACAGCATTTTTGTACATCTCCTTATACTCTACTATTTCCCGTATTCTAAAAAATATCTAGCTCGCCTGTCTACTGTGCACCCTTTGTGGGTAGGTAGTGTGCCTGCCAACTCTCAGGTGTTGCATTTTTCCAAGGACTCAGTATGGTTTTCTGCACCCAGTAAAGACTTAATAAATATCATTGATTGATTAGTTGTTAGAGGAGCAGAGCTTCATTCTCCATGTGCTCAAGTCCAACAGCAACAGCCTTCCCAGGGTTCTAAGGTTAATAATAATAATTATAATAAATTAAGATAGTTAAGTGCTATGTGTCAATCTTCTAACCGCTGGGGTAGATACAAGGTAATCAGGTTGGACACAGTCCCTGTCCCACATGGGGCTCACAGTCTTAATCCCCATTTTACATCAATCAATCAATCGTATTTATTGAGCGCTTACTGTGTGCAGAACACTGTACTAAGCACTTGGGAAGTACAAACTGGCAACATATAGAGACAGTCCCTAACCAACAGTGGACTCACAGTCTAGAAGGGGGAGACAGAGAACAAAACCAAACTTACTAACAAAATAAAATAAATAGAAAAGATAGATACAAGTAAAATAAATAAATAAATTGAGTAGTAAATATGTACAAACATATATACATATATACAGGTGCTGTGGGGAAGGGAAGGTGGTAAGATGGTGGGGATGCAGGTGGGGACGAGGGGGAGAAGAAGGAAGGGGCTCAGTCTGGGAAGGCCTCCTGGAGGAGGTGAGCTCTCAGTAGGGCCTTGAAGGGAGGAAGAGAGCTAGCTTGGCGGATGGGCAGAGGGAGGGCATTCCAGGACCGGGGTAGGACGTGGGCCGGGGGTCGATGGTGGAACAGGAGGGCTGAGTAGGTGCAAATGAGGTTGTCGTTAATGTAACTTGGTGATAACAAGGGCCTTTTTCCCGGGGTGGCGGTGGGGGGGAGAGTCAGTCAGGACCGGACCGGGAAGGGGGGTTGGGGGACACTGTAAGGAAGGTCGCCTTAGTGCGGGGGGGGGGGGGGGTTGGAAGCAGGGGGCGTCTATGGCGGCGCTCGGAGGAGAGGATAATTCCTGGAGCAACGGAGGCCACGCGGTGTGATGGCGGGCGGGCGGGCCTCTCGGGAACGGAGTCCCGGGCGTCTATGGCGGGCCTCTCTGGCACTCTGAGGAGAGGAGCCTTCCGGGAGCAGCGAGGTCCATGCAGTATGATGGCGGGAGGGCGGGCGGGCCTCTTGGGAACGGAGTCCCGGGCGTCTGTGGCGGCGCTCTGAGGAGAGGATCCTTCCGGGAGCAGCGGGGGCCACGCGGTGTGATGGTGGGCGGGCGGGCCTCTCGGGAACGGAGTCCCGGGCGTCTATGGCGGCGCGCTCTGAAAAGAGGATCCTTCCGGGAGCAACGGGGGCCACGCGGTGTGATGGCGAGCGGGAGGGCCGCTCGGGAACGGAGTCCCGGGCGTCTATGGCGGCGCTCTGAGGAGAGGATCCTTCCGGGAGCAGCGGGGGCCACGTGGTGTGATGGCGGGCGGGCGGGCCTCTCGGGAACGGAGTCCCGGGCGTCTATGGCGGCTCTCTGCGGGGAGGATCCTTCCAGGAGCAGCGGGTGCCACGCGGTGTGATGGCCGGCGGGCGGGCCACTCGGGAACGGAAGCCCGGGGGTCTATGGTGGCGCTCTGAGGAGAGGATCCTTTACATATGAGGCAAGTTCTGCCACTTGTCCGCTGTGTGACTTTGGGTGAGTCACTTCTCTTCTCTCGGCTTCAGTTACCTTAATCCCCGTAAAATGGGGATTAAGACCATGAGCCCCACATGGGACAGACACTGTGTTCAACTGGATTTGCTTGTATCCTCCCCAGAGCCCTGTACAGTGACTAGAGGCTTTGTGGATAATGCATGGGCCTGGTATCCACCCCATTGCTTAGTTCAGTGCATAGCACATAGTAAACACTTAACAAATACCACAATTACCATTATTATTATTATCGCTACTACTTACGTTACTCCTGCTAGTACTGTTACTGCTATGGCTATCGCTACTACTACTACTACTACTACTACTACTACTACTACTACTACTACTACTACTACTACTACTACGACAACTATCTATCAATCAAGTTTATTGAACACTTATTGTGTGCAGACCACTGCAAAAAAGACTTGGGAGAGTACCATCCAACAGAGTTGGTAGACACATTTCCTACCAACAAGGAGCTTTAAGTCTAAAGACGATAGACTTCTGTGGGCCTCAGTTATGTTATCTGTAAAATGGAGATTAAGGCTATGAGTCTCATGTAAAACATGAACTGCGTCCAACCTGATTAATTTGCATCTAATCCCAGTGCTCAGTACAGTGGCTGGCACATAGTAACCACTTATCAAACACTATGAAATGTATATATATATATATATATATATATATATATATATATATATATACACTCACACACACACACACACACACACACACAGAGAGAGAGAGAGAGAGAGAGAGAGAGAGAGAGAGAGAGAGGAAAGCCTGGATTTTATATAAAATTTATTCCGCAAGGCTAATTGAATTAGTAGTTCAGGCAGTGGACTGAGTTTCCCTTTTGAGAGGAATGCAATCAATTAACAATATTAGAGCTTCCCTAATGGGAGGAACAAAATCATCCATTAATTCGCTACTCCCCTACTAAAACACAGCCCAAACACTTCGCTCCTCTAAAGACAACCTTCCCACTGTACCTTGATCTCCTTGATCTCGCCGCTGTCCCATTGCCTACATCCTGCCTCTGTCCTGGAATACTCTCCCTCCTCAAATTCGAAAGACAATTACTCTCCCCCCATTCAAAATTTTATTGAAGGCACCTCTCCTCCAAGAGGACTTCCCAGACTAAGCCCCTCTTTCCTCTTCTCCCACTCTATACTGTGTCACCCTGACTTGCTCCCTTTGTTGATCCACCCACCTAGCCCCACAACACTTACATACAAATATGTAATTCATTTATTTATATTAGTGTCTGTCTCCCCCCATTAGAGCGTATTCTTGTTTGTGGGCATAGAATGTGTCTGTTCACTGTTGTACTGTACTCTTCCAAGTGATTAATAATGTGCTCTGTACGCAATAAGCACTCAAGAAATACGATTGAATGAGTGAATGAATTTGAGAGAGCCCTCCAGTAGACAGTCTTAAACTTTTTTTTTCCAAATGGAATTTGTTAAGTACTTATTCTGTGCCAGGACCTGAACTAAGTGTTGGTGTAGATAGAAGTTAATCGGGTTAGACACAGTCCCTGTCCCACCTAGGGCTCACATTTACATTTAATCCCCATTTTGCAGTTGGACAACTGAGGCACAGACAAGTGAAATGACTTACTCAAGGTCACACAGCAGGCAAATGGAGGAGCCTGGATTAGAGCCCAGGTTAATCATCATCATCACCATCATAATCCTGATATTTGTAAGTGCTTACTATGTTATGGGCACTGTACTGAGAGCTGGAGTAGGTACAAGCAAATGAGGTTGGACGGAGTCCTGGACCAATGTGGGGCTCATAGTCTCAATCCCCATTTTGCAGATGAGGTAGCTGAGGCACGAAGAAGTGAAGTGGCTCGCCCCAGGTTAAACAGCAGACAAGTGGCAGAGCTGGGATTAGAACCCATGGCCTTTTTTGACTCCCAGTCCCATGCTCTTTCCAGTAGGCCATATTGCTTTTTAACCTAATCAGTCTTATTTATTGAATGCTTACTGTGTGCAGAGTACTAAAGGCCTGGGAACATACAATCTAACAATATAATCAAGTTGGTAGAAATGTTCTGTGCCCACCATGAGCTTACAGTCTAGGGGGAGTGACAGACATTGAAATAAAAATCAGGAGGAGAGGTGTTTATTCCTCATTTCACAGAGGAGCAACCTGAGGTACAGGGAAGTTAAATGATATGCCCAAGGTCACAGCAGAGATTGGTGAAGCTGGAAACAGAACTCCAATCTTCGAGGACATCTTTGCTGTCCACATTAGCCATCTCTTTTGGGAGATTCCTACTGGATCTACCCACTTCATACAACGGTGATTCCTTGGTCAGAAACCTCCCCCAGAGGTGGCCCAGTGGCAGGAGGCAGAGCTGGAGCTTGAACTGGCCTAGTGGATACAACCTAGGCCTGGGAGTCAGCAGGACCTGGGTTCTAATCCCAGCTCTACCACTTGCCTGCTGTGTGACTTTGGGCAGGTCACTTCACTTCTCTGTGCTGCAGTTACCTCTTCTGTAAAATGGGGATTAAGACTGTGAGCCCCATTGGGAACAGGTACTGTGTCCACCATGATTTGCTTGTATCTTCCCTGGTGCGTAGCTCGGTGCCTGGAGCAAAGTAAGTGCTTAACAAATGCCACAGTTATTATGAGTTCAAGGTCTTTCAATTCTCAGGGGCATGTTATTTCACCCAGACCCACAGCAGTGTGGCCTAGTGGATAGAGCATGGGTTTGGGAGTCAGAAGGACCTGACTCCACCACTTTTCTGCTGAGTGACCTTGGGCAAGTCACTTCACGTCTTTGGGCTTCAGCTACCTCGTCTGTAAAATGGGGATTAAGACTGTGTGCCCCAAATGGTACAGGGACGGTGTCCAACATGATTAATTTATATCTACCCCAGCACTCCGAACAGTGTCTGGAACAAAGCAAGCCATGAGAAAACGCCATAAACAAAACAAGCAACAGCAACAGCAGGGCTTAACTGAAAGCGAACTGACACTCTGGTGACTCTTCTGTTTCCCAGAGGAGCCACCTCGGGGGTTCTCCAGAGAAACGTACTTGAAAAGTTCTTTGGTGATTCACCAGTAATGACGTCCCAATCCCATCACCAAGGAGATCCTTCCCCCAGGGATTCCTGGCCGCTCCTAATAAGGTGAAATTAGAAGCAGCCTTTGATCCTTTTGCCCTTGGTGAGCCAAGGTAAGTGGGGACCAAGAGTTCTGGAAATCCTCTTCCTCCACATTAAGGGTTTCCAGGCTCGAAAGGAGAAGCCAGAGATGTGAACCAGCATGAACACTGAAGCCAAGGCCTGACGCTGTGAGTCTGAATAGGAAGTACAGGAGAAGAACAGGCCAGGGAGGGAGTTTCCCAGGAGGACTGTGACAGGAGAAAATGAAAATAGGAATCTCTCCCATTTCCTTGTAGAAGACAAGGCAAATAAATCCATACTCTCCATCTTCATCCTCCTCATGACTAATTATGGCTTTTATTGAATGCTTCCTATGTGTCAAACACTGTCCTAAGCGCTGGGTTAGATGTGAAAGAATCAGATTTGAAACAGTCCTTGTCCCACGTGGGTCCCACCGTCTAAGTGAGAGGGAGAACATGTATTGAATATCCATTTTCCGGATGAGGTAACTGAGGCAGAGAGAAGTTAAGTCACTTGTTCAAGATTATACAGCAAACAAGAGGGAGAGTTGGGATTAGAACCCAGGTCCTCTGACCCTCTGACTCTCAGGCTCTTGCGCTTTCCACTAGACCACACTGTTTCCCAGTAGTTATCTTCTTCCTCCTCTTCTCTCTGTTTTTTTATTTTTAATATTTATTTAGCACTTACTATGTGTCAAGCACTGTTCTAAGTGGCTGGGGTAGATTCAAGGTAATCAATCAATCAATCAATCGTATTTATTGAGCGCTTACTGTGTGCAGAGCACTGTACTAAGCGCTTGGGAAGTACAAGCTGGCAACATATAGAGACAGTCTCTACCCAACAGTGGGCTCACAGTCTAGAAGGGGGAGACAGAGAACAAAGCCAAACATACTAACAAAATAAAATAAGTAGAATAGATAGGTACAAGTAAAATAAATAAATAGAGTAATAAATATGTACAAACATATATATATATATATAGATATATAGCTATATATCTATTTATAGATATATATAGATATATAGCTATATATATATACAGGTGATGTGGGGAAGGGAAGGAGGTAAGATATGAGGGATGGAGAGGGGGACGAGGGGGAGAGGAAGGAAGGGGCTCAGTCTAGGAAGGCCTCCTGGAGGAGGTGAGATCTCAGAAGGGCCTTGAAGGGAGGAAGAGAGCTAGCTTGGCGGATGGGCAGAGGGAGGGCATTCCAGGCCCGGGGGAGGACGTGGGCCGAGGGTCGATGACGGGACAGGAGGGCTGAGTAGGTGCGAATGAGGTTGTCAATGTAACTTGGTGATAAGAAGGGCCTTTTTCCCCGGGTGGCGGGCAGGGGGGCGGGGAGAGTCAGTCAGGACCGGACCGGGAAGGGGGTTGGGGGGCACTGTAAGGAAGGTCGCTTAAGTGGGGTGGGGGTGTGTGGAAGCAGGGGGCGTCTATGGCGGCGCTCAGAGTAGAGGAGCCTTCCGGGAGCAGCGGGGGCCACGCGATGTGATAGCGGGCGGGCGGGCCTCTCGGGAACGGAGTCCCGGGCGTCTATGGTGGGCCTCTCTGGCGCTCTGAGGAGAGGATCCTTCCGGGAGGAACGGGGGCCACGCGGTGTGATGGCGGGCAGGCGGGCGGGCCTCTCGGGAATGGAGTCCCGGGCGTCTACGGCGGCGCTCTGAGGAGAGGATCCTTCCGGGAGCAGCAAGGCCACGCGGTGTGATGGCGGTCGGGCCTCTCTGGAACGGAGTCCCGGGCGTCTCTGGGGGCGCTCTGAGGAGAACATCCTTCCAGGAGCAGCGGGGGCCACGCGGTGTGATGGCGGGCGGGCGGGCGGGCCTCTCGGGAACGGAGTCAGACACATCGCTTTCCCACATTTGCCTCACAGTCGAAGTACTCAATCCCCATTTTACAGTTGAGGAAATTGAGGCACAGAGAAATTAAGTGCTTTGCCCAAGGTCACACAGCAATCAAGTGCATATAGCTTTAATTCTATTTGTTCTGACGATTTTGACATATGTCTGCATGTTCTGTTTTGTTATCTGTCTCCCCATTTTAGACTGTGAGCCCGTTGTTGGGGAGGGACCCTCTCTGTATGTTGCCGACTTGTACTTTCCAAGCGCTTAGTACAGTACTGTGCACACATTAAGTGCTCAATAAATATGATTGATTAATTGATTGATTAAAAGAGTATAATATAGTAGGTAAGCACAGTCCCTTCCTGAAGGAAAGACAGGAAACAGGAAGGAGAATGGAAGAAATGAAGCATAGAAGAGAGGTAGATAATGAGACAGATAATGATGTCTTTTATCATCATAGAAGATGCTACTGACAGGAAACGTAACCTACAGATACAATAATTCATTATCTCTAGGGACCTCAAGCATGTCCATATATTGTCTATGACTCTACAGTAGTAAGTAGAGAATTGAGGAATTTATGGAGTGTCTACAGAACACTGTACTTAGGTTTAAGGAGGACAGTCAGGGATAGAAAACATAATATCTGCCTCCTAGAAGCTTTCAGTGTCTTGGTAAAGAACTACAAAAAATAATTTACAGATTGGAGGAAGAATGCCTTGAATAGTAGAGGATGTAGTAGAGGACTGTGACAAATCTGATTCTGAAAATGAAGAGAATTGAGGAGATTGAAGGGAAAAGGAGACTAAGCTATTGCAATGTCAGTTCAGCTCAGAAAGATGGGAACCTCTTGGAGCAATGACTGGCTAAGGTTCTTTCCATTGATGAACTATACTTTCAATCAATCAATCATATTTATTGAGCGCTTACTGTGTGCACAGCACTGTACTAAGCGCTTGGAAGGTACAAGTTGGCAACATATAGAGACAGTCCCTACCCAACAGTGGGCTTACAATCTAAAAGGGGAGACGGAGAACCAAACCAAACATACTAACAAAATAAAATGAATAGAATAGATATGTACAAGTAAAATAAATAAATAAATAAATAGATTAATAAATATGTACAAACATATATACATATATACAGGTGCTGTGGGGATGGGAAGGAGGTACGATGGGGGATGGAGAAGGGGACGAGGGGGAGAGGAAGGAAGGGGCTCAGTCTGGGAAGGCCTCCTGGAGGAGATGAGCTCTCAGTAGGGCCTTGAAGGGAGGAAGAGAGCTAAATTGGCGGATGGGCAGAGGGAGGGCATTCCAGGCCCGGGGAATGACGTGGGCCGGGGGTCGATGGCGGGACAGGCGAGAACGAGGCACGGTGAGGGGATTAGCGGCAGAGGAGCAGAGGGTGAGGGGTGGGCTGTAGAAGGAGAGAAGGGAGGTGAGGTAGAAGGGGGAGAGGAGATGGAGAGCCTTGAAGCCGAGGTGCTCTGCACACTGTAAGCGCTCAGTAAATATGATTGAATGAATGAACTGAGTTCAGATCCAACAACTTACCTCCATGGAGTTTATAGAAAGGGACAGCAGTGAGCCGGCTAAGGGAGCTTCAGTAGGACATTGTTTCAGAGCAGAGCTGAGCAGCTCCGGTTGAGGGAAGCAACTGAAAATACTGAAACGCCCATGAAGTGAACTGGAATTATCCAACAATTGCTCTGAACCTAAGACTAAAGAGGCAAAGTCAAGATGTGTGGACATTTTTATTAACGCCAGTAGTTTTGCAGTTTTAGAGAGAGTCGTGACTTGTTAACCTTTCAGGTCTAATTAATGCTAGTGTCCATTGGGAAATATCTGGGGGACTGGGAAGAATCCTGAACCATGAGTCCCTCCGAAGATGACATCTGCTTCTATTTCCCTCATCTCTGGAAGGACATCAGACCATTCGGGTTGCTCTCTGTCTTGCTGCAGGGGAAAACCCAAAAGAGCCTTGGGAAAAACCTCAAGAGCATCAGATTGAGGCAAGGTAGTTAACTGAATGAGGCCACAAAGCAAAATCCCAAGGGTGCAAGGATGTGAAATAGGGTTGTTTAGAGATTATATGCAGTTGTCTTTCCAATTTGAAAGATACATCACTAATGGAGACGTCCATCAGTGAGTGCGTGTTTGGTTTAAAAGGCCAATAAAGAACCCAAAATTCTGGCTCCACTGTGCAAACAAAAAACCTGTTATCTGTTGCATTGTCTTGCTTGCTTAAGGTTTGCAAAGTATGGCAACGTTTTCTCTAACACCAGTAGTCCTCTAATTCCACAGGAAACAGTTACTCATGAAGAGCTTCTTCTTTCATGATAGCATAGCACTGTACTAAGCGCTTGGGAAGTACAAATTGGCAACATATAGAGACAGTCCCTACCCAGCAGTGGGCTCACAGTCTAAAAGGGGGAGACAAAGAACAAAACCAAACATACTAACAAAATAAAATAAATAGAATAGATATGTGCATGTAAAATAAATAAATAAATAAATAGAGTAATAAATATGTACAAACATATATACATATATACAGGTGCTGTGGGGAAGGGAAGGAGGTAAGATGGGGAGGATGGAGGGGGGACGAGGGGGAGAGGAAGGAAGGGGCTCAGTCTAGGAAGGCCTCCTGGAGGAGGTGAGCTCTCAGCAGGGCCTTGAAGGGAGGAAGAAAGCTAGCTTGGCGGATGGGCAGAGGGAAGGCATTCCAGGCCCGGGGGATGACGTGGGCTGGGGGTCGATGGCGGGACAGGCGAGAACGAGGTACGGTGAGGAGATTAGTGGTGGAGGAGCAGAGGGTGCAAGCTGGGCTGTAGAAGGAGAGAAGGGAGTTGAGGTAGGAGGGGGCGAGGTGATGGACAGCCTTGAAGCCCAGGGTGAGGAGTTTCTGCTTGATGCGCAGATTGATTGGTAGCCACTGGCTTAATATACATTTTGGCACATAGTAAGCCCCTAGCAAATTTAAGAATTATTGTTATGATCCGAGCACAGTGCCTGGCACATAGTACAGGCTTGACCAACACTATATTTACTATTATTATTGTCTTTTCACTCAATAATATTTTCTAAAAGCGTAGCATTGCTCAAAAGGCTTAATAATGTTCAGAAGAGGTACAAAACACAATCTCTACCCTCAAGGACCTCACAATCTAGTAGGGCACACCAACACACACACAAAAAGTCATCAGTAAATCCATCAGTAGTCCTTATTGAGATTCTCCAGGGACAGAGCACTGTGCTAAATGTTTGGCCAAAACATGACCTCTGAGCTCAAGGAGATCACAATCTAACAAGGGACCCCAACCCCCAGATTACAAGTAGATTATCAATCCATTGTATTTATAAAATGTCTGTGTGGGGAGATCACTGTACTAAGGGTTTGAGAGAGCACTATAAGAGACAAACGACACAATTGCTGCCCTGAAGAAGCTTACCGGGCTCATGGGAAGACCTACACAAAATAATTTTCAGATAGAAAGAAGGACTTGAATAGTAGAGGACGTTTAAGAGGACGCGTCCAACCCGATTATCTCATAACTACCCTAGTGCTCATTACTGTGCTAGAAAACTTAGTAAGCCCTTAACAAGTACCATTATTATTATAAAAGTTGATATGTACAAAGGGGTAGAAGAACCCTGATTGTTCATGCTTGCTATAGAAGGATCCCTTTAACCTTTAGCTCATTTCCCACTACTTTAGGGAGGATAACTTGGACACCAAGCCCGAGAAAGCGTGGTGAGCATCTTTATTCCTCAGGGTGTAGATGACAGTATGGGAGTGATGATTCCACAGAAGACTGAGACCATCTATCCCTGGTCCAGAGAGGTGGACGATGGGGGCTGCAGGTACATGTAGATGGTTGCCCCATAGAAGAGCGAAACCACCAGCAGGTGAGAAACACGGGTCCCTTAGGCCCTGAGGCAGCCCTCACCTGAAGGGATCCTTAGCAGGGCCCGGGCGATGAAGCCATAGGAGATCAGGATAAGTGTCACGGGGATCAGGAGGAAGAAGACGCTGATGAAGAAGAGCTCTGCCTCATTGGCCACGGTATTGTCACAGGACAACTTCGGCAGGGAAGGCACCTCGCAGAAGAAGTGATCTACTCGCCGGCGACCACAGCGGGGCACCTTCAACGTCCACGTGGACTGCAGGACAGAATTCCCAAAGCCACTGAGCCAGGAGGAGGCTGCTAGCTGGAGGCTAAGCCTGTGATGCATGATGGCGGCATAATACAGGGGTCGGCAGAGGGCCACGAAGCGGTCAAAGGACATGACCATCAGTACTCAGTGTACTCAGTGGAACCCAAGGCCAGAAAGATGAAGAGCTGAGCCACACAGCCACTGTATCTAATAGTACTGTGTGTGCTGCGAAGGTTGACTATCACCTGAGTGACAGTTTTGGTGGTGAAACAGAGGTCCAGAGGGAGAGGTTGGTGAGGAAGAAGTACATGGGGGTGTGGAGTCGGGGGTCCATCCGACACAGCAGGATGATTGTCACATTACCTAGGATGATCAGGATGTAGGAGACTAGAAAGACCACAGAGAGAGGCAGCTCCAGCCAGAGCTTGTCTGAGAAGCCCAGCAGGATGAAATCTTGTGAGGAACTCCCACTGGCCAAGCCCATTCTGGCTCACCTCTAGGACAGCTTCAGGACAAAAGAGAAATAAGAGTGTCTACAATAAGAAAGTGTCTGGCAGCAGAACTCTCAGTGGGACTATGGGTTGGGGTAGATGGATCATAAAAGACACAAGAGAATTATCAGGGTTTTATTGGAATTTATTAGCATAAATTATCAGAATTATAATATTAATTAGCATATTTATCAATGGATTACTGTATGTTCTCTCACTGCACTAAGTGCTGGGGTAGGGACTATATATTCAGATCAGATGCCTTCCTGCTTCCAAACAGCCCCCCAGCACGTATGTACATAACTGGTATTCATTTATTTATATTAATGTCTGTCTCCCCTTCTAGACTGTAAGCTCACTGTTGGCAGGGAATGTGTCCGTTTATTGTTATATTACACTGTCCCAAGCGCTTAGTACAGTGCTCTGAACACAGTAAACACTTAATATACACAATTGAATGAGTGAACGAATGAATGAATGAGCCCGTGAAAGAGACTGAGAATGGCCAGACAGGTAAGAGGAAAACCGGGAGAGGATAGTGTCAGTGAAGCCAAGGTTAGAAAATGTTTCCAGGAGTAGGGAGTTATCCACAGTGATGAAATCACCCTATATTGTCTTGGAAATCATCAAGGTCTGTTAAACCTGGGTGGTCTGCACATGACCAATCTGCCTCCTGGAGTCTGAGCTCCCTGTGAGAGGATGTGGAATTTGGGGCATTGAAGGAGAGGAGGCCGGTGGGAAGCAGGAATATGTCACTTTCTTGTTTTGTATTTCCCAGGTGCTTAGCACAGCTCATTGGACCCAGTGGTCCCTCTAAAATACTGTTCCTATGACTCTGGCTACTACTACTCAATCCCCAGATGTGACTATTCCACACCAAGACAGGTTCAGAGACAAGAGAAAATAAGATGAGTAGAGAAAGGCAGGAGAAGAGAGAGAGAAAGAAAGTGTGGCAGAGGCAAAGAGATGAAAAACAGAACGAAGAAATAAACATTAGTCAGTCAATCAGTGGCTTGTAGTGAACATTTACAGTACTTTATTAAGCATTCGGAAGAGTACAATATAGTAGGTAAACACAATCCCTTCCCACAGTGAAAGAAACAGAAAAGAGAAGGGAAGGAATGAAACAAGGAAGAGAGGTGGATAATGAGACAGATAACGATGTCTTTTATAATCATAAAAGATGCCACTGACAGCAAAATTCACCTACACGTATAAAAATTCATTGTCTCTACATACCTCAAGCTTGTCCATATATTTTCTATACCTCTACAGTAATAGGAAAGGGAGAACTTAGTAATTTTCAGGCTGATCAATTACCCTAGACAACCGAACCAGAGTTTTCTGACTGCAAAACAAGATTATCATAGGCAGAGAGTGTGTCTGTTTATTGTTATATTGTACTCTGTCAAGCACTTAGTACAGTCCACTGCACACAGTAAGCGCTCAATAAATACAATTGACTAACTAGAACTTCATTTCCTCTTCTCCCACTCCCTTCTGTATCATACTTGCCGTTGGATTTTCACCCTTTTTTCACCTCTCCCTCACCTCCACAGCACTTATGTACATACCCCTAATTTATTTATTTATATTAATGTTTGTTTCCTCCTCTCGACTGTAAACTCACTGTGGGCAGGGAACCTGTCTACCAACGCTGATATATTGTACTATCTCAAGTGCTTAGTACAGTATTTTGCCCACAGTTAGCTCTCAATAAATATAATTGATTGATTCACAGAAGTAGATCTAATCATTTTTTCCCAATACAAATTATACCAAGAAGTTGACTAAACCAGGATATACTGCATACAGAACAATTTCCCATGATTTCTTTTCTTAAAATATTTTTAGTGATGGGGATTCCACAAACTACCTTTAGAGTTTTGTTTTGGTTTGTTTCGTTTTCTCCCATGTTTTTCCCATTCTAATATCCATCAAGAGTATTTATTGAAAACATATTTTGTGCAAACCAGTGTATTAAACGTTTGGAAAAATACAGTAGAATAGATAGCTCACTATGTAGCAGTGCTTATATCCAACCACATTCACACCGGCTTTGATTTAAGCCCCTTTTCTCACATTTACAAATCAATTAATATGGAAAATAAACTAGCCAGCAATTTCCCAGTAAAGCTTACCGTGAGCTCTATCTGTCTCTAGATAGAGTACTGTCAGTGTCTTTATCTTTCAACCAATGGACATATTTCCCATCCCTTTTCAAATTAAAATAATAATGATATTTTTTAGATCCTTACCACATGTCAAGCACTGTGCTAAATGCAAGGGGAAATAAAAGATAATCAGGTCACACATTATCCCTGCCCCACAGAGAGGCTCTTTTTAACCATATCTGATCTTATTGCATTCTTTCTACCCGATCACTTTTTCAAGAGTTTGGCATACAGTAATTGGATAATGAATACCACAGTAAAAAGGTTCAAGGACCAAGACTAAGTCCCGGCAACACAGAAAATTTCACCAGAAACTAGCAGAGTGGAAAAATTACCATTCCCATCTCGATTACCAAACTCCTATTTCTTATTAATAAAGATCTTATAAAGATCCTTTATTTACATTGACTTTCACCTTCTGAACAACTAGGTAATTAATGTCAATTACTAAGTAGTATCAACCACTCGTATCTCCTCCTGCCTTCAGGACATCTTCATCTGGATGTCTGCCCGCCATCTAAAACTCAATATGTCCAAGACTGAACTCCTTATCGTCCCTCCCAAACCCTGCCGTCTCCCTGACTTTTCCATCACTGTAGATGGCACTACCATCCTTCCCGTCTCACAAGCCCACAACCTTGGTGTCATCCTCGACTCCACTCTCTCGTTCACCTCTTACATCCAATCCATCACCAAAACCTGCCGGTCTCACCTCCACAACATCGCCAAGATCCAACCTTTCCTCTTCATCCATACTGCTACCTTTCTGGTTCTATCTCTCATCTTATCCCGACTGGATTACTGCATCAACCTCCTCTCTGATCTCCCATCCTCCTGTCTCTCCCCACTTCAGTCTTTACTTCACTCTGCTGCCTGGATTATCTTTATACAGAAACGCTCTGGGAATGTTACTCCTCTCTTCAAAAATCCCCATGGATGCATGTCAACCTGCACATCAAGCAAAACCTCCTTACTCTCGGCTTCAAGGCTCTCCATCACCTCGCCCCCTCCTACCTCACCTCCCTTCTCTCCTTCTACAGCCCAGCCCGTACTCTCCGCTCCTCTGCCGCTAACCTCCTCACTGTGCCTCGTTCTCGCTTGTCCCGCCGACGACCCCTGGCCCACGTCCTTCCTCTGGCCTGGAACGCCCTCCCTCCATACATCCGCCAATCTAGCTCTCCTCCTCCCTTCAAAGCCCTACTGAGAGCTCACCTCCAGAAGGTCTTCCCAGACTGAGCACCCTTTTTCCTCTCCTCCTCCCCATCCCCCACTTCTGCCCTCTCTCCTTCCCTTCCCCACGGCACTTGTACATATTTGTACAGATGTATTATTCTATTCATTTTACTTGTACATATTTACTATTGTATTTATTTTGTTAATATATGCATATAGCTTTAATTCTATTTGTACGGATGATTTCGACACCTGTCTACATGTTTTGTGTTTGTTGTATGTCTTCCCCTTCAAGACTGTGAGCCCATTGTTGGTTAGGGATCTTCTCTATATGTTGCCGACTCGTACTTCCCAAGCACTTGGTACAGTGCTCTGCACACAGTAAATGCTCAATATATCTAATTGAATGAATGAATTGGCCACTCTCTTCCTATTTGTGTGTTTTGTTTCTTATCTCTAAGAGTGCTACCTAGATCATTCGTTTTGAATTTCAGTCTACTGACATAAGATAATTTTTACAATCCAGCTGTGTCTTCCAAAGTGTTAATAACCCTGACAAATCTCAGGTCATCCACAAATTGACTAGCAACATTCTTGGTTATTTTGCCCAGCACTGGGAGAAGGATATTATTTAGATTTTTTTCTCAAACCTTGAAGTCCAATGTATCACACAGACATGGTCTATTCCGCACTCCATCACCTGGCAACAGAGAGAAAATGAAAAGAATTGAGGAGATTGAATGGAAAAGGAGACTAAGCTATTGCAACATCCATTCAGCTCCGAGGGATGGGAACCTCTTTGATGCATAGACTGGCTAAGGTTCTTTCCATTGCTGAACTGCACTTTCTTGTTACTTAGGTCAGTGCTCTTGCTGAATGCACTTCCTAGGTACTTGGGTCAGTGCTCCTGATGAAATCCACTTTCTCCGTACTTAGGTCAGTGCTCTGCACACTGTAAGCCCTCAGTAAATACGACTGAATGAATGAATGGAGTTCAGATCCAACAACGTACATCCACGGAGTCTATGGAAGGGGACAGCAATGAACCAGACAGAGGAGCTTCATTGAGACAACGTTTCAGAGCAGAGCTGTGCAACTCCGGGTGAGGGAAGCAACTGAAAATCCTGAGACACCCATGAAGTGATCTGGAATTATGCAACTATTGCTCTGAACCTAAGCCTAAGGAAGAAAAGCCAAGCTGTGTGGGCATTTTAATTAACACCACTAGTTTTGCAGTTTTGGAGAGAGTGGTGACGTTAACTTTTCAGGTCTAGTTAATGTTAGTGTCCAGAGGGAAATATCTGGGGGGCTGGAGAAAATCCTGAGCTTTGAGTCCCTCCAGAGATGACACCTTCAATTTCCCTCATCTCTGGAAAGACACTTCACTGTTGCTGTTTTCTGTCTTGCTGCAGTGGCAAACCCTAAAGAGCTTTGGGAAAAACCTCAAGAGCATCAGACTGAGCCAAGGTAGTTCAATGACTCAAGGCCATAAGGTATAAACTGAAGACTGCAAGGATGTGAAATAGGACTGTTTAGAGATTATAGAGTTGTCTTTCAAATTGGAAGGGTACACCACTAATGGAGAAGTCCATCAATGAGTGCGTGTTTGGTATAAAAGGCCAATGAAGGACCCAGAGTTCTCTCTCCATTGTGTAAACAAAAAGTCTGTCATCTGTTGCACTGTCTTGCTTGCTTATGGTTTGCAAAGTATGGCAACGTTTTCTCTTAGAACAGTCGTTCTCTAATTCCATAGGAAACAGTTCTCATGAAGAGCTTCTTCTTTCAAGAAAAGCCTAGAAAAGTCTCTATCCCCAGAGACTTTTGAAACAGAAATTTTAAATGACATTTTGTTATATGAGGAAGACAAATGAAAATTCTCCAGGATGGAGGGAAACACTGGGCCATAACTCATGAAAACAAATGCTCGGATAAAGTATGACCAAGGCCCTTATCTAGAAGTATAGCCAAAATTTGTAATTTAATAACTTATGTAAATAGTTTATTTTAAATGATTTATGTAAAATATCCATCATCCATATCAAACATCCAACTCACGTTAAGCAACATATGCCACCTGAAAGACTTTGGGATCCCTTAGATATGAGAAAAATCACATAACTGCCGTATCAGAGAGACATATTGGAAAGATCAAGGATCTGAGAGTTGGGAGACATGGTTCCAGACCTAGTTCTGACAATGACCGGCTATGTGACACTGGATAATTCAGTGAAACTCTTTGAGCCCAGTTTCCTCACCAGCAAAATGGAGATAAGATACCAACTCACCTTCACTCTTACATTTTGAGTCCCATGTGTGACAGGGCTATAACTGATTTGATTATCTTCAATATTCCAGAGTGGTTGCTACCTAGTAAGTGTTTAATTACTATTATCGTATCCTCTAAGAAGACAGAGATTGGCAGGGAAAGAAGATACTTATCCCCTTCATGAAATAATACTGGCATTTATTAAACACATAGTCTGGACCACAGGATCCCACATCAGACTCACTATCTCTCATTCCCAGGATTCAAGGATGCACAAATTTTCCTATCTGGGAGATTTCAAGTAGGAAATTGATATGGCCCCTTCCTTTTCTTATTATATTTTATCTTAAGGATTTGTATTATGCCCCGGCTCATTGCCAATTATAGCATTTTTTCGTGTGTGTGTGTATTGTTGGTTTTCAATCTGCAAGCAATGTAGTCCATGATAAAGACCATAGGACTGGGAGTCAAGACATTGAGATTATAATCCCAACCCCACGACTTGCTTGCTGTGTGATCTTGGGCAGGTCACCAAATCTTTGTGCTTGTTTTTTCATCTCTAAAACTGGGCTTCAATATCTGTTCTCCCTCCTGGATGAGAGAACAAGACGATGTGAGCTCTACTTATATTGTGTCTACCCCAGGGCTAAATATACATCTTGGCACATGGTAACCCCTTAAAAAATTTCAGAATTATTGTTATGATCGGAGAACATTTCCTGGCAAATAGTACAGGCTTGACTAACACTATATTTAGTACAGTGCTCTGCACACAGTAAACACTCAATAAATACGATTGAATGACTGAATATATTTACTATTCTTAGTGTCTTTCCACTCCCTTTCACTCAATAATATTTCCTAAAAGCAGAGGATTGCACAAAGTCTTAATAATTTACAAGGGAGGTAATAAACACGATCTCTACTCTCAAGGACCTCACATTCTAGGAGAGCACAGCAATTCCCACAAAAGGAGTCATCAGTAAATCTATCCAGAGTCTTTATTTAGGTTCTCCACAGATGGAACACTGTACTAAGTGTTTGGTCGAAACAGGATCTCTGAGTTCCAGGAGATCACAGTCTAACAAAGGATCACCACCCCCAAAATACAAGTCGTCGTTCAGTTCATTATATTTATAAAATGTCGGTGTAGGGAGATCACTGTACTAAGGGTTGGAGAGAGGACTATAAGAGACAAAAGACAAAATCGCTGCCCTGAAGAAGTCTACAGGTTCATGGGGGAGATCTACACAATATAATTTTCAGATAGAAAGGAGAAGGGTTTGAATAGTAGAGGAGGAATAGAGGACTGCATCCAACCCGATTATCTCATAACCATCCTAGTGCTTAATACTGTGCTTGAAAACATAGTAAGCAGTTTACAAGTACCATTACTATTTCTTAACTTGATTTGTAGGAAGGCGTAGAAGGACCCTGAGTGCTCATGCTTGCTCTAGAATCAATCAATCAATCAATCATTCAATCAACCAATCAATCATATTTATTGAGCGCTTACTGTGTGCAGAGTGCTGTACTAAGCGCTTGGGAAGTACAAGTTGGCAACATATAGAGACAGTCCCTACCCAACAGTGGGCTCACAGTCTAAAAGGCGGAGACAGAGAACAAAACCAAACATACTAACAAAATAAAATGAATAGAATAGATTTGTACAAGTAAAATAAATAAATAAATAAATAGAATAATAAATATGTACAAACATATATACATATATACAGGTGCTGTGGGGAAGGGAACAAGGTAAAATGGAGGGATAGAGAGGGGGCCGAGGGGGAGAGGAAAGAAGGGGCTCAGTCTGGGAAGGCCTCCCGGAGAAGGTGAGCTCTCAGTAGGGCCTTGAAGGGAGGAAGAGAGCTAGCTTGGCGGATGGGCAGAGGGAGGGCATTCCAGGCCCGGGGGATGACGTGGGCCGGGGGTCGATGGCGGGACAGGCGAGAACGAGGCACGGTGAGGAGATTAGCGGCAGAGGAGTGGAGGGTACGGGGTGTGCTGCAGAAGGAGAGAAGGGAGGTGAGGTAGGAGGGGGCGAGGTGATGGAGAGCCTTGAAGCCCAGGGTGAGGAGTTTCTACCTGATGCGCAGATTGGTAGCCACTGGAGATTTTTGAGGAGGGGAGTAACACGCCCAGAGCGTTTCTGGACAAAGACAATCAGGGCATCAGCATGAAGTATGAAGTGATCCCATCTGCTCCTTCTACCCTGTTGGGCCGTGACCTGTTTTGCAGGTTGGAGGCCGCCATTAAGTGTGGAGAAAGGGGGATTTCATTAGTCATTGGCAGCTTGATTGGCAAACTGGACCCCCTAGTCACCGGAATCGCCTCATGTGTCCTATCTGCCCTCGAAACCCCCAGGGAGGACCCTGACCCTGAGTTGCTGGCCCTTCCCCCTGCCCTGTGGAGCACTGGACCCACAGACGTGGGATTCCTTCGGGGAGCTGATCTGGTGAAAATCGAGATCCACTTCCGTAGACCATTTCCTTGTATTCGGCAGTACCCTAAGGGAAGGCTGGGCTGGAACCGCTCATTACTGCATCAGCCTCCTCTCCGATCTCCCATCCTCCTGACTCTCCGCACTTCAGTCCATACTTCACGCCGCTGCCCGGATCGTCTTTGTGTAGAAACGCTCTGGGCATGTTACTCCCCTCCTCAAAAATCTCCAGTGGCTACCAATCAACCTACGCATCAGGCAAAAACTCCTCACCCTCGGCTTCAAGGCTTTCCATTACCTCACCCCCTCCTACCTCACCTCCCTTCTCTCCTACAGCCCAGCCCGCACCCTCCGCTCCTCTGCCACTAATCTCCTCAGTGTGCGTCGTACTCGCCTGTCCCGCCGTCGATCCCCGGCCCACGTCCTCCGCCTGGCCTGGAATGCCCTCCCTCTGCACATCCGCCAAGCTAACTCTCTTCCACCATTCAAAGCCCTACTGAGAGCTCACCTCCTCCCGGAGGCCTTCCCAGACTGAGCCCCCTCATTCCTCTTCCCCTCCTCCCCCTCCTCATCCCCTCTGCCTTACCTCCTTCCCCTCCCCACAGCACCCGTATATATGTTTGTACGTATTTATTACTCTACTTATTTATTTGTTTTACTTGTACATATTGACTATTCTATTTATTTTATTTTGTTAACATGTTTTCTTTTGTTGTCTGTCTCCCCCTTCTAGACTGGTGGGTATGGACCGTCTCTATATGTTGCCAACTTGTACTTCCCAAGCGCTTAGTACAGTGCTCTGCACACAGTTAGCGCTCAATAAATACGATTGAATGAATGAATGAAAGAATCGTCCAGTGCCATTCACCTTGTAATACATCCATACTACCGGTTCGTAAACGTGGGGAAACTCCTATTTACCGCTTCGTTCAGGATCTTCGAGTAGTTAATGCTTATGTTTCCCCTCTGCATGCGATGGTCTCCAGTCCCACTTCTGTGCTTAGCAGGATCCGACCCCAGGCGCAGGACGACCTTATGGGGGCTTTCTTTACTATCTCGGTCTGCCCCGAGAGCCAGTTCCTTTTTGCCTTCACCTGGGAAAGCAGGCAGCTAAATTGGACTCCCACTCCCCGACCCTATTATCTCGAGCCCTAAACAAGGCTCTCTCCCCTCTGAACCTTCCGGAAGGGGTATGGGTGTTTCAGTTCCTGAACGGCATACTTATTACCGGAGACACCGAGGAACAGTGCCGCCAAGGCTCCCTAGTCCTGTTGAAATTTTTGTTTTCTAACGGTTGTCCCACACGGGGCTCACAGTTTCAATACCCATTTTACAGATGAGGTAACTGAGGCACAGAGAAGTGAAGTAACTTGCCCAAAGCCACACTGCTGACAAGTGCCGGAGTTAAGATTAGAACCCACGACCTCTGACTCCTAAACCCATGCTCGTTCCACTGAGACACGCTGCTTCTCCAGTAATTGATTGATTGAGCAAGACAGGAATTCCAGCCAATAGTTTTAGTTCAGTGATTAAGTGGCAAGGTGCAATTTTGATTTTGTAAATGACTGAGAATATTATTAATTCCTTTTCTGGACATTATCGCATATACCCTAATTCATCATATGGTTTGCAATTAGTATGATCATCAAACCCATCCATAAGTATGCTAATTTCCAGTCAGGTGCTCCATTTTTTAAAGCACACTGTGTGGCCACAGCTGAGTATCAGTAAAGCAGCATGTTAATTTTATTAGCACTTAGAACCGTGTTTAACACATAGTAAGCGCTAAATAAATTCCATCATTATTTTTGTTAGTAAGTGAAAATAAAATTCTCCATAATCTTATTAGCATGATAGGAAACTACGGAAATATGGAAAACCAAAATAAAAAGCAGAATATGGAAATCAGAATATACAAAACCAAAGCTGAATTTGGTATAAATAGAAAATATTTAGGAAAATAGGTTTGAAACACATATTAAAAGTTGTGACAAACTGGCATTCAAAATAATGATAATGATAATAACAATAATATGATCATTAATTTAATTATAATAATACTATGGCTTTTCGGGAAAGAAAGATGGGCCTGCGAATCAGAGGGTGTGAATTCTAATCCCCTCTGCCACTTCAATCAATCAATTTATTGAGTGCTTATATTGTACAGAACCCTCTACTAAGAGCTTGGAAGAGTAGAATATAACAGAGTTGGTAGACACCCATTCCCTAACCACAGAGATCTGAAACGTGTGTGCTGTGTGACCATGGGCATGCCACTTAACTTCTCTGTGCCTCAGGTTCCTCATTTATATAATGGAGATGATGATGATAGTGATGATAATGGTATTTGTTAAGCGCTTACTATGTGTCAAAAACTGTTCTAAGAGCTGGGGTAGTTACAAGGTAATCAGTTTGTCCCACTTGGAGCTCAAGGTCTTCACCCCCATTATACACATGAGGTAACTGAGTCACAGAGAAGTTAAGTGACTTGCCCAAGGTCACACAGCAGATAAGTGGCAGAGCTGGGAATAGAACCCACGATCTCTGACTCCCAAGCCCGTGCAATTTCCACTCAGCGATGCTGCTTTCCGACCAAATCCTACTGCATTCATTCATTCATTCATTCAATTGCATTTATTGAGTTCTTACTATCAATCAATCAATCAATCAATCAATCGTATTTATTGAGCGCTTACTATGTGCAGAGCACTGTACTAA
The DNA here is from genome assembly GCF_015852505.1 of Tachyglossus aculeatus. Classification (NCBI taxonomy): domain Eukaryota; kingdom Metazoa; phylum Chordata; class Mammalia; order Monotremata; family Tachyglossidae; genus Tachyglossus; species Tachyglossus aculeatus. Next base: position 228,638 of record NW_024044900.1, read on the forward strand.
GCGCTTGGGAAGTACAAATTGGCATCACATAGAGACAGTCCCTACCCAACAGTGGGCTCACAGTCTAAAAGGGGGAGACAGAGAACAGAACCAAACATACCAACAAAATAAAATAAGTAGGATAGAAATGTACAAGTAAAATAAATAAATAAATAAATAAATAAATAGAGTAATAAATATGTGCAACCATATATACATATGTACAGGTGCTGTGGGGAAGGGAAGGAGGTAAGACGGGGGGATGGAGGGGGGACGAGGGGGAGAGGAAAGAAGGGGCTCAGTCTGGGAAGGCCTCCTGGAGGAGGTGAGCTCTCAGCAGGGCTTTGAAGGGAGGAAGAGAGCTAGCTTGGCGGATGGGCAGAGGGAGGGCATTCCAGGCCCGGGGGATGACGTGGGCCGGGGGTCGATGGCGGGACAGGGGAGAGCGAGGTACGGTGAGGAGATCAGCGGTGGAGGAGCGGAGAGTGCGGACTGGGCTGTAGAAGGAGAGAAGGGAGGTGAGGTAGGAGGGGGCGAGGTGATGGACAGACTTGAAGCCCAGGGTGAGGAGTTTCTGCCTGATGCGCAGATTGATCGGTAGCCATTGGAGGTTTTTGAGGAGGGGAGTAATATGCCCAGAGCGTTTCTGGACAAAGATAATCCGGGCAGCAGCCTGAAGTATGGATTGAAGTGGAGAGAGACACGAGGATGGGAGATCAGAGAGAAGGCTAGTGCAGTAGTCCAGACGGGATAGGATGAGAGCTTGAATTAGCAGGGTAGCGGTTTGGATGGAGAGGAAAGGGCGGATCTTGGCAATGTTGCGGAGCTGAGACCGGCAGGTTTTGGTGACGGCTTGGATGTGAGGGGTGAATGAGAGAGCGGAGTCGAGGATGACACCAAGGTTGCGGGCTTGTGAGACGGGAAGGATGGTAGTGCCGTCAACAGAGATGGGAAAGTCAGGGAGAGGACAAGGTTTGGGAGGGAAGACAAGGAGCTCAGTCTTCGACATGTTGAGCTTTAGGTGGCGGGCGGACATCCAGATGGAGATGTCCTGAAGGCAGGAGGAGATGCGAGCCTGGAGGGAGGGGGAGAGAGCAGGGGCAGAGATGTAGATCTGGGTGTCATCAGCGTAGAGATGATAGTTGAAGCCGTGGGAGCGAATGAGGTCACCAAGGGAGTGAGTGTATATTGAGAACAGAAGGGGACCAAGCACTGAACCTTGGGGAACCCCCACAGTAAGAGGATGGGAGGGGGAGGAGGAGCCTGCAAAAGAGACTGAGAAAGAACGACCGGAGAGATAAGAGGAGAACCAGGAGAGGACGGAGTCTGTGAAGCCAAGGTCAGATAACGTGTTGAGGAGAAGGGGGTGGTCCACAGTGTCAAAGGCAGCTGAGAGGTCGAGGAGGATTAGGACAGAGTATGAGCCGTTGGATTTGGCAAGCAGGAGGTCATTGGTGACCTTTGAGAGGGCAGTTTCCGTGGAATGAAGGGGACGGAAGCCAGACTGGAGGGGGTCGAGGAGAGAGTTGTTGTTGAGGAATTCTAGGCAGCGCGTGTAGACAACTCGTTCAAGGAGTTTGGAAAGGAATGGTAGGAGGGATATGGGACGATAACTAGAAGGTGAGGTGGGGTCAAGAGAGGGTTTTTTTTCGGATGGGAGAGACATGGGCATGTTTGAAGGCAGAGGGGAAGGAACCAGTGGAGAGTGAGCAGTTGAAGATGGAAGTTAAGGAGGGGAGAAGGGATGGAGCGAGAGATTTCATAAGATGAGAGGGAATGGGGTCAGAAGCACAGGTGGCCGGAGTAGCACTTGAGAGGAGGGAGGAGAGTTCCTCTGAGGATACCGCTACGCTTTGCTATGTGCAAAGCAGTGTACTAAGTGCTTGGCAGAATAATATATAACAATGAATGCACAAATCCCAGAACACCATGAGCTCCCTCCTACATAAACCTGTGAGCTCCACATGGGACAGTAAGCACAGAAGAAGTGATCTGAACAAAGTAGGTGCTCAATAAATTTGACTGACTGATTGACATGGACTGTGTCCACCTGACTGTCTTGTATCTGCTCCAACACTTACTACAATGCTTAGCACATAATGAGGGCTTAACAAGTAACATAATTATTTGCTCAGGACTTACTATATGCTAAGCACTTTACTAAGCGCTGTGGTGAGATACAAGGTGGTAAATTCACTAGGGGCAGGGAATGTATCTGTTACAATTTTATATTATACTCTCCCAAGCACTTAGTACAGTGCTCTGCACACAGTAAGCATTCGGTAAATACTCTTGAGTGATTGATTGACTGATTGACAGGGACTATGTGTAACCCAATTGTCTTGTATCTATCCCAACGCTTAGTACAATGCTTAGCACATAATGAGGGCTTAACAAGTACTACAAATATTTGTTCAGGCCTTGCTATGTGCCAAGCACAGTACTAAGCACTGTGGGGAGATACAAGATGATAAGCTCGTTGTGGGCAGGGAATGTGTCTATTAAATTGTTATATTGTACTCCCCCAAGCACTTATTACACTCTTCTGCACACTGTAAATGCTCAATCAATATGATTGACTGACACAATAATCAGTTTAGACATCGTCTCTGTTTCACATCGAGATCATGTATTAAGGAGAACCAAAATTCACGATGTCAGGATAGAAAGGCTTTGGTGAAAACCTGTAATCTGAGGTTTCATCTTTCATTGAATTACTCCTGTTATTATTCATTAGATGTTGGAGTACGTTCCACTGTCTATTCCACCTGGAGAGGCATCAATTCCTGCCCTTGAGGTTTAGAACCTATGTCAGGCTGACAACACAACCCAGACAGGTTTCTAATATCCTCTTAGCACCTTGGTGACAGAATTCTTCTTCCATATGTCAAACACTATACACAGGCATTTTGATCACAATCACAATTTAGTGAGTCGATAATAAAGGATATTGTGATGACCTCTTTCAAAGAACTCCGGGGGCTAATTTAGAACCAGCCCTGAAAAATTGGAGTATTTGTACCTTATGAGTTCCATTAGTTTTGCACAAAAATCTTTATTTCACTTTTCCTTTCACTCACTCTTCTCAGCCTCTCCTTGATTTCTTGTGATCAAAGGCATTCACTGAGCTTTTACTAGTAGTAATGATAGTAGTAACAGAAGTAGTATAGGTAGTCATAGTAACAGTATTTATTAAGTTCGTGTTGTATGCAGAGTACTGTACAACGTGCTTGGAAGGAATCCATGGGTGGAAATTAGACATGATTATCTATCCCCTGGAGGACTCACATTGGAGAATGCAAGGGGGGAAGTGGGGAGACAAACACATCGGAATGATGAAACAATAAAACACAAAACAGAAGAATATATACAAAAATAAATCGATAAGGGGCTGTGGCTAGAGGTGGCTGCGGCTCCTCCTCCCCATCCCCCCCAAACTTACCTTCTTCTCCTCCCCACAGCACTTGCATATATTTGTACAGATTTATTACTCTTTATTTTACTTGTAAATATTTGCTATTCTATTTATTTTGTTGATGATGTGCATATAGCTTTAATTCTATTTGTTCTGACGATTTTGACACCTGTCTACATGTTTTGTTTTGTTGTCTTTCTCCCCCTTCTAAACTGTGAGCCTGCTTTTGGGTAGGGACCGTCTGTATATGTTGCCGCCTTGTACTTCACAAGCGCTTAGTACACTGCTCTGCACACAGTAAGCACTCAATAAATACGATTGAATGAATGAATGAATGAATGAGCAGAATTTCAGTAGCTCAGAGTCCAAGGCAGACCTACTGCCACAGTGACCATTTCAGCAGATGCTAATCTACTCTTATTGTGGACAGAGCACCAAATGCATCAGCATGCCAGAAGTAGGAAGTTCCAGAATTGGTTTTCCCTGGTGATGTTCTGAAAGAAGTCAAGTCAGAGCCTCAAGCATACCAGAGTCATTGTGAGTTTTCTTCGGACTGACTGAAGCCTCTTCCTTCGCCAACCAGACTAATGGGTCAACCAGGCCTCAAACTTACATTCCCCTCTTTAAGGGCAGGGACAAGGTCAGTTACTTCTGTAGTACTTTTCCAAGTGCACTCAGAAAGGTGTGCATGTGCCACAGCCACAGACAAGGTGGTTAGCAGCACAGAGCCGTAGACCATTCCACTGGCCCTTAGTCCTAGAAGCACTTAGCTGCTACGTTCTGTTTGACAGCCCCTGGAGAATGTCATGCTTTTTTGATTCATTTTTTTTTACTTCCTCGCCTATCACTACTAATCAATGTGCTGCCATTACAGAATTCTGTGACAGTTATTTAGCAATTTGTTGCCAATTTAGATTTTTAATTTAGTTTTTTGGGGGTTTTTTTGGTATTGGTAAAGCACTTACTTAGTGTCAGACACGGTTAGAAGCGCTGCAGCAGATATATGCAAACAGGGTTGGACCTAATCCCTGTCCCACTTGGGCCTCACAGTCTCAATCCCCATATTACAAATGAATTAACTGAGGCACAGATAAGTGAAGTGACTTGCCCAAGGTCACACAACAGACAAGTGGCTGTGAATTATTTGATTGATCTTTCCTATGTGTCTGCAGCTAATGCCCTACTCCTCTTTCTTCTTATTTGGTGAATCTCTTGGGGGTTGGGAACAGTGTCAAATTCTAACCATTCATTTTTCCCAATATGTTTTGCACACAGTAGGCACTTACTAAGTACTAGTACTACTAGTGTTACTGACGATGATGTTCTGTCTAAACAGAACCAGAGTAATATATCAGCCTGCGCCAAAAAAGGCCTTCCTGCATGGTAGAAAACACTTCCCCCCCCCCCAACCCACCCACTCAGTGTCCTCCAGGCAGGAATGTCTCTAGGCATCCCTGGACTCGGGGTACCGCTGCAAAGCTCCGCCTTCTTCAGCACTGGTCTGCACACTTTTTTGTGTGTGTATGTGTTGTATTTGTTAAGCGCTTATTATGTGCCGGGCACTGTGCTAAACGCTAGGGTAGATACAAGCTAATCAGGATGGACAAAGTCCCTATCCCACATAGTGCTCACCATTTTAATCCCCATTTTCCATATGAGATAACTGGGGTAAAGAGAAGTTAAGTTATTTACCCAAGGTCACACAGCAGACAAATGGCAGATCTGGGTTTAGAACCCAGGTCCTTCTGCCTCCCAGGCCCATGCTCTATCCACTAGGCCATTCTGCTTCCTTTGCCCCACCTCCTTCAGCCTGCCCAGCCCAGTTCCTCAATTCGGAGCATTGCGGTAAGAAACCATGTGGTGGTGGAAGGGGCAGTAATATGGAGCATCCACCGAGATGAAGTTGGAACAATTGGGCTTTTCTCTGATGCTCCTGGGCAGCCTTCCAACTGCCTTCAATTATGCCCTCTCCTGGCACCTCTCTGACAACTCTCCCATCTTTCCCGGTAGGATCTCAAGAGGAGATCTCCTGTCTTTTCTCAAAATCTACCGCCTTCACCTGCACATCCAACCCCATTCCTTCGCACATCATCAAAACACTTGCCCCCTCACTTCTTCCCTCCCTAACAGCCATCTTCAACGGTTTGGTCTTCGATGGCTTCTTCACCACTGCTTTCAAATATGCCCATGTCTCCCATACTCTAAAAATACCCTCGCCTGACCCTCCAACTCCCTACAGGCATCACCCCATTTGCTTCCTACTATTCTTCTCTTAACTCATTGAAGCACATTTCTCCACTCGATGTCTCAACTTCCTCTACTCCAATTCTCTCCTTGATCCCTTCCAAACTAGCTTCTGTCCCCTTTACTACAAAGAACCTGCCCTCTCAGCGGACACCAACAATTCAAGCGCTTAGTACAGTGTTCTGCACATGTAAGTGCTTCATACATAAGATTGAATGAATGAATCTCCATCATGCCAAATCCATCCTAATCCTCCTCGACCTAACGGCTGCCTTGGGCACTGCCACCCTCTTCTCCTGGAAACTTTATCCAACTTCCCCTTCACTCACATTGTCCTCTTTGGTTCTCTTGGCCGCTTATTCTCAGTCTCTTTCACGGGCTCCTCCTCTGCCTCCAAACCACTAACTTAAGGTGTCTCTCATGGTTCATCTGTGGGCCCTCTTCTACGATCCATCTACACACACTCCCTTGGAGAACTCATTCACTCTCCTGGCTTCAACTACCACCTCTATGTGGATGATACGCAAATCTTCATCTCCATCCCTGATCTCACTCCCACTCTGCAGTCTCACATTTCCTCCTGCTTTCAAAACATCTCTACCTGGGTGTTCTTCTGCTACTTCAAGCTTAGCGTGTCCAGAACAGAACTCCTTATCTTCCCACCCAAATCATGTCGATCCACTCGCTTTCCCATCAATGTAAACGACTCCATCATCCTTCCCGTCTCACAAGCTTACAAGGTTGACATTATACTCAACTCCTCTCTCAAATTCGGCCCACTGATAAATCCTGGTGGTTCGACATTTATCACATTCATAAAATCTGGCCTTTCCTCTCCATCCAAACAGCTACCTCATTAATCACTTATACTCTCCCGACTGGACTACTGTATCATTCTCCTTGATGCCCTCTGAGCCTCATGCCTCTCCCCACTCCAGTCCATACGTCCCTCTGCTTCCTGGATCATTTTTCTATAAAAACGTTCAAGCTATATTTTTCCACTCCTCAAGAAAACTCCAGGGGTTGTCCATATACCTCTGCACCAAACAGCAACTGCTCACCATTGGCTTTAAAGAACTCAATCACCTTTCCCCCTCTTACCTCACCTCGCTGCTCTCCTACTACAACCCAGACCACATACTTCGCTCTTCTATGCCAACCTCACTGTACCTCGATCTCATCCATCTCGCTGCTGACCTCTTACCCATATCCTTCCTCTCACCTGGAATGCCCTTCTACTTCCTCCTGTTCCATAGACATTTACCTTGTCCACCCACCTCCTTCAAAGCCTTATGGATGGCATACTTCCTCCAAAAGGCCTTCCCTGACTAGGCCCTCCTTTCCTCTTCTCCCACTTCCTTCTGTGTTGCCCTGACTTGCTCCCTTTACTCATCCTCCCTTCGAGCCCCACAGCACTTATACACTTATATGTCATTTTGATGTCCATTTTCCCCTCTAGGCTATAAGCTAGCTATGGGCAGATAATATGTTTATTGTTGCATTGTACTCTCCAAGGCATTTAGTACAGTGCTCTGCATGAAGTAAGTGCCCAATAAATGCAACTGACTGAGTGACTGAATGACTGATTACCTTTCATCTACTCTACGCCTTAAAACAGTGCCCTGCACATAGTAAGCACTTTAATAAATACCATACAAAATATGCTTCATATTTATATGAAGCAGGGTTGTTTATTCTTTCATTCAATCGTATTTACTGTGTTCCTATTGTCTGAGTAACGATCTGAGGTTTGATATCTGAGATCACATTTGCATCCAAACTAACAGGATATCTAAGGATCGCCCAAGTGACAGAACTGGCCGACCCCACAAAAGATATCTCTATCGTGATCCATCATTTGTCCTGGAACGTGTCTACCAACTCTGCTATCTTGTAATAATAATAATAATAATAATAATAGTTAAGCACTTACTATGTGTAAATCACTGCTCTAAACTCTGGGGAAAGGGGAAAACAAGGTGATCAGGTTGTCCCATGTGGGGCTCGCCGTCTTAATCCCTATTTTACAGATGAGGGAAATGAGGCACAGAGAAGTTAAGTGACTTTCCCAACGTCACACAGTTGACAAGCGGCAGAGACGGGATTAGAACCCATGATCTTTGGCTCCCAAGTCCATACTGTTTCCACTGAACCACACTTCTTTTCCCAAACGATTAATATCGTGTTCTTGCCACGGTATGCACTCCATAAATATGACTGATTGGTTGAGAGATTAGTAGAAGTAGTAGTAGTTGTGAAGGTCAGTAATTGTGTTCTGGGCTCCTTACCCATTATCACTTGAAACCTCCTGGTGTCCCAATGCCTGTGGGAGGGTCCTGAGCCTGTCCTTTGAGCTCAGGTCCCTGTCCCTTCCCAACCCCCCATGACCCCAATTCCAGCCCGTAACCTCACGGAATCCTGACAACGTCACAAACCCTCCAAGAGACAACTCCCAGAGCTACCACTCATTTCTCTAAGAGAAATCAGAAAAAGCCATTAACATGAACACTTCTCTGTTCAGGTTCATGCTGAAGGAGTCTTCTGGCTCTAAACACATCCATCTGCCAGATAGGGTCTCTTACATAGCTACTGGGGTTTGTGTCTCTAGCTAGATGGTCCCCACCTGGGTGGTTATATTTTTCGGTCAGAAGGTGGACTTCCCGTAGGCCCCTTACCACATGGTGAAGAAAGAAATGTCTTTATCCCTGAAGAGTCCAAGAGTTGGTGAGTGGGAGGGGGTCTGCCGCATATTTTTAAACAACCCTGGGCCCTCACTAACTGCTCAGCTCAAGTCCATGCGGGATGCTTTGGGGGCTACGAACACACACACACACACACACACACACACACACACACACACACACACACACACACGTAGACGTACACGTACACACTCATGACCCCCTCGCTGATATGCAGCCAGTCTAGTTTTACCTAGGGCTCGGCGTAGATCAGGGTCGTTCAGTTGTCTCAGTGTCAAGCAAGCTGACTGGGGGGTGGCGGCAGGTGTCTGCTTCTGTTTCCTCTGCAGGACCTCAAGCTCCCCACCGTGGGCGAATCCAGATGTGGTTTCAGAAACGAGAGGAGCAGGGACTACAGTGGCACGGGTAGACTTACACCCTCCTTGGAGCTTAGCGCTGCTTTGGGGATCGTCCACTGGCCCAGCCTTCCCAGGTCGGAGCATTGCCATCCTCCCCTCGCCAAACCGGGAAGCGGTCCAATCGCGGGGTGAAAGTGGAGAAGGGGGAGAAAGATGGATACCCTCAAAAAAGTTTAAAATTCACCAAAAGCGGCAGCTTCTACCAGAAAAGATGACTGCTCGTGGACGCAGGGCCTACGTTGTGACCAGGGTCATCAGGGGCTACCGTTGCTACAGAGACTCTCAGGAGGTGCAGCAGCTACAGTACATAGCAATGCATGCCAGTGTCCTTGCCTGTGCCAGTGTCAGTGCCAGTACCAGTTCCAGTGTCAGTGCCACACACCCCTTACCGACCCAGGAAGCAGCAACGTTGCATGATGAATTTAAAGGAGGCAGAGGAGAATGGGTCACCACGCAAAGAATTAAGAGGTTTCTAAAGGGGAGGCTCGAGCTAGCGAGGATGACCACACCTGGACGCAGGGCCTCTTTCGTTACCCGGGTCATCAGGGCTACCGCTGTTACAGAGCCTCACAGGTAGTCCAGCACCCACAATGTGTAGCAGTGCCAGTACCAGCCCCGGTGCCAGTGCCAGCACCAGTGCCAGTGCCACCCACCCCTCCAGGACCCGGGAAGCTGCCCCATGGCATGGTGAATTTAAGGAAGGGAGAGGAGAATTGGCCACCATGCAAAAAAATCAAGAGAATCCTAAAGCAGAGGCTCGAGCCGGCAAGGATGACTGCACGGGGATGCAGGACCTCGTTTGTTAACCAGCTTATCAGGGGCTACCGCTGCTACAGAGCCTCACAGGTGGCCCAGCGCCCCCAGGCCGTGGCAGTACCAAGACCCAGTGCCGGTGCCAGTGCCCTTGCCACGCATTCCCCCCAATCGGGAGGAGGCCCCAGTCCCTGGTGGCTCCTGAGAAGGGGGATGACGATGGGCCACCATGCAAAAAGGTTAGAAGCATCGAAATAGAGGCTCCTTCCCACCATCAGGTCAGGGCAGAGGAAGCGGTGGCCCACAGCAGCAGTGGCTTCCACATGACCAGCACAAAGAGCCCCGCTGCCCCGCAGAAGCATGGCCGATCCTCCTCTGAGCCAACGTTCCGGGAAAACTGGGGCAAATAGGAGAACCTTCTCCTGGATCTGGCAACTATGATGCCTACTGATCTCAGAGGATTGTTGTGGAGACACCGTGCTGGCTGTCCCGACACAACCAATGTGCTACTGGTACCGTCACCATGTCACCTTCCTTGACACCTCCTTCTGGCTGCCAGAACAGTAACCATCCTACCCTCCCAACACCTCCTCCTGACTGCTGGAACAGTCATCTTTCCACCACCCTCATACACCATCACTAGGCCTTGGGCACAGTCACCGTGCCACCCTCCCAGACACCTCCTCCTGGCCCCTGGGACGGTCACTGTGACATCCACCCCAACACCTCCTAATGGATGCTGGCACAGTCACTGTGCCACCCTCCCAGACACCTCTTCTGGGATGCTACAGGAGTCACCAAACTGCTTTCCAGACACCTCTACCAAGCAAACGCCACCAAACATTTCGGCACTTTTTCCGGGTCACCCCAACAACCAACCCGGACACCCCCGCTGGGCCAGCACACCCGACACCTCTGCCTGGCTCCCATGCCACCCAACCCTACACCTCAGCTGGGCCACCAACGCCACCCGCCCCGACACCTCTCCTGGGCCACCACCGCCACCCATCTCAACACCTCCGCCGGGCCACCAGACCAGCCACCCAATCGCTTCCGCTGGCCTACCACCCTCCCTGACGCGCTACCACCCTCTCTGACACTTTTGCTGGACCACCGGCACCACCCACACCAACACGTCCACTGGGCCACCTGACAGTGCCCTGACACTTCTGGTGGGCCACTGCCACCATCTGCATGGACAGCTCTGCAGGGCCACCCTGACACCTCAGCTGGCCCCCAACACAAGTCACCCTGACACCTCAGCTGGGCCACCACACCAGCCACTGGGCCACCACACCAATCACCCCGACATCTTAACTGGGCCACCACCACTACCAGCCCGATACCTCTGCTGGTCCACCCCACCGACCACCCAGACACCTCTGCTGGGGCACCACATTTCTCACTCCAAAACCTCCACCAGGCCATCAGACCAGCTTCCATGACACCTCTACTGGACATCTTTTGCCACCCACCCCGACAACTCTGCTTGGGTACTGCATCGGCCGCCCCAACTCCTCCGATACAACACCATTGTCACTTGCTTCGACACCTCCACGGGGACAATGGCGCCACCCAACCCGACACCTCCACTGGGCCATTTTACAAAGCCCACATTTCTCACACATCCACGGGCCACCACACCACCTGCCCAGACACCTCTGCCTGGTCACCACTCCAAACATCCTGAGCTGAGCCACCCAACTCGAGATTTCTGCCAGAGATGCAACAAAGGGCCTATTTCTGATATGGTTGCCACAGCCGTGAGAAACCTCATTGTCGCCAGAGGGAACCAAAACCATGCACAACCCCAAAGGTTCCGGGAGTCAGTTCAGATTTCTGTGCTCTGTCCGGAGGCCAGAACCCAGGCACGAGTAAGAGCAACAAACTCAACCTTTTTCGCTGAATTATGGGATAGCAGGACCTGGGATTCCGGAATAGTAGACTCAGAGCAGACCACATAATCTGATTTGAGCTGCCCTCGATCTCCCCGAAGGCAAGAGCCATCAACATTGCCAAGATCCGCCCTTTCCTCTCCATCCAAACTGCTACCCTGCTCATTCAAGCTCTCATCCTATCCCGTCTGGACTACTGCACCAGCCTTCTCTCTGATCTCCCATCCTCCTGTCTCTCTCCACTTCAATCAATACTTCATGCTGCTGCCCGGATTATCTTTGTCCAGAAACGCTCTGGGCATATCACTCCCCTCCTCAAAAATCTCCAGTGGCTACCAATCAATCTGCGCATCAGGCAGAAACTCCTCACCCTGGGCTTCAAGGCTCTCCTTCACCTCGCCCCCTCCTACCTCACCTCCCTTCTCTCCTTCTACTGCCCAGCCCGCACCCTCCGCTCCTCTACCGCTAATCTCCTCACTGTACCTCGTTCTCGCCTGTCCCGCCGTCGACCCCCGGCCCACGTCATCCCCCGGGCCTGGAATGCCCTCCCTCTGCCCATCCGCCAAGCTAGCTCTCTTCCTCCCTTCAAGGCCCTGCTGAGACCTCACCTCCTCCAGGAGGCCTTCCCAGACTGAGCCCCTTCCTTCCTCTCCCCCTCGTCCCCCTCTCCATCCCCCCATCTTACCTCCTTCCCTTCCCCACAGCACCTGTATATATGTATATATGGTTGTACATATTTATTACTCTATTTATTTATTTATTGATTTATTTATTTATTTATTTTGCTTGTACATTTCTCTACTATTTATTTTATTTTGTTGATATGCTTGGTTCTCTTCTCTGTCTCCCCCTTTTAGACTGTGAGCCCACTGTTGGGTAGGGACTGTCTCTATGTGTTGCCAATTTGTACTTCCCAAGCGCTTAGTACAGTGCTCTGCACATAGTAAGCGCTCAATAAATACGATTGATTGATTGATTGATTGATTAACAAACAACAGGCGGTCAGGATTTTGCACGGGCCGGAGCTGTAAATCTGGGTGTGGTCTTACTTCGCTATTAACAGCAGCCTGATCGTCATGGGGTTTTTCCTCTCGTAATTTAGAAACAGGGTAGCAGGATGTAGAGTTGTGCAGCATGTGTAGACTAGCTGGACCTGGTCAGAAGGTCATGGGTTCTAATCCTGGCTCCATCACCGGCTTGTTATGTAACCTTGGACAAACTACTTCACTTCTCTGTGACTCAGTTACCTTATCTGTAAAATGTGGATGAAGACTGTGACCCCTATGCGGGACAGGAACTGTGTCCAACCCGATTTGCTCGTATCCACTCCAGCGCTTAATACAGTTCCTGGCACATAGTAGGTGCTTAACAAATACCATAATTATCATTATTATTAGAGTCTGTAGACAAGACCCCTACTCTCAAAGAGCTTAGAACTTACGGTGGGAAGACCACAGATGTCATGCCACTCATCTTATAAAAACCCTCTTTCGACCGCATGGCTCCCAGTATCACCCCCTTTTCCGCCCACCATTCTTCTCCAACTCCTTGAGCTAGTTGCCCACACCCATTGTCTCCACTTCCTCTCCTCCAGTTCTCCCCTTGACCCCCTCCAATCTGGCTTCTGCCCCTTCCTTACATAGAAATTCCCCTCTACAAGGTCACATATAAACTTCAACTTGCCAAGAGCGCAATGTCCCATAACCTTTCCCAACCTCTCAGATACCTTTGACTCTGTGGACCATCTCCTATTTCTGGAACCATTATCCATCCGCAGTTTCACCAAACTGTGTCCTCTTATGGTTCTCCTCCTACCTCTCTGGGTTCTCATTCTCAGTCTATTTTGAGGGCTCCTCCTCTTCCTCCCACCCCCAAATAGTGGGAGTTCCTCAAGGATCAGTTTTGGGTTGCCTTCTTTTCTCCTTCTATACTCACTCCCTTGGAGAATTCATTCCCTCCCAAGGCGTCAGATTCCATCCCTAGGCAGATGATTCCCAAATATCCCTCTCCAGCCCTGATCTCGTTCTCTGTCTCTCTGTCTCTCTGCCTCTCTCTCTGTCTCTCTGTCTCTCTCTCTCTCTCTCTCTCTCTTTCTCTCTCTGTGTGGTCTCACATTTCTTCCTGTCTTCAAGACTTCTGTACTTGGACATTCTGCCATCACCTCAAATTTAACATGTCCAAAACAGAACGCCTTTTCAATTTAATTGTATTTACTTAGTGCTTTCTGTATGCAGAGCACTGCAGTAAGTACTTGGGAGAGAACAATGTGACAATTAACAGACACATTCCCTGCCCATGAAAAGCTTACTGTCTAGAGGGGAAGACGGACATTAATAAGTGTAAATAAACTACTGATATGTACATAATTACTGTGGGATGGGAGGAAAGATGAACAAAAGGAGAAAATCAGGGCGATGCAGAAGGGAGTGGAAGAAGAGGAAAGGGGGGTTTAGTCAGGGAAGGCCTCTTGGTGGAGATGTGCCCTAAATAAGGCTTTGAAGTCGGGAAGAGTAATTATTGGTCGGATATGAAGAGGGAGGGTGTTCCTGGGTAGATGTAAGATGTAGGTGAGAGGTTGGTGGCAAGACAGATGAGATCGAGTTGCAATGAGAAGGTTGGCATCTGAGGAGCGAAGTGTGCAGGTGAGCAGAGAGGTGAGATAGAGGGGGATAAAGTGTTGATGTAGAAGCAGCATGAAGTAGTAGAGGCCGTGTAGCATAATAGAAGGGGCACGGCTTAGTGAGTGGATAGAGCGTGGACATGGGAGTCAGAATGTTGTGGGTTCTACTCCTTACTCGGCCACCTGTCTGCCTTGTGACCTGGGGTAAGTCCTTTGATTTCTCTGGGCTTCAATTCCCTCATCTGCAAAACGGGGATTGAGACTGTGAGCCCCATGAGGGACAGGGACTGTATCCAACCTGATTTGCTTGCATCCACCCCAGTCCTTTCTACAGTACCTGATATATAGTAAGGATTACTTAGCAAATACTATTATTATTATTGTTATTATTATTATCATTATCATTATCATTATTATTGTTGAGCGCGTTGAAGCCGATGGAAAAGAGATTTTGTTTGATGCAACGATGGATGGACAACCACGAGAGGGTCTTAAGAAGTGGGGAAATATGACCTGAACGATTTTATAGAAACACGATCCAGGCAGCAGAGGGAAGTGTGGACTGGAGTGGGGAGAGTTAGGAGGTTGGGAGATCAGCAAAGAGGCTGATACAGTAATCAAGGTGATATAGGGTAAATGCTAGGATTAACATCGTGGCAGTTTGAATGGAGAGGAAAGGTGGATTTTACCAATGCAGCGAAGGTGGAACCGACAGGATTTACTGGTGGATTGAATACGTGGGTCGAGTGAGAGAGAGGAATCAAGAATAATATCAAGGATTACGAGCTTGCCAGACAGGATAAATCTCAACTGTCTTGCTATAGTAATGGGAAAATCAGGGGGAGGACAGGATTTGGGTGGGAAGATAAGAAGTTCTGTTTTAGACATGTTTAGTCTGAGGTGAGGGGAGGACATTCATGTAGACAAGTCCTGAAGGCAGGAGAAATGAGGAACCACAGAGAGGGAGGGGTATCACATCTGGAGATGTAGATTTGGGAATCATCTGCACAGAGATAGAGGTTGTTGCCATTTGAGTGAATGGGTTCTTCAAAGGAGTGGAGGTAGAAGAAGAATAGACCTGCTCCCACTACTACTGCCACTTTTACTAGTACTACTGCTATAGGTACTACTACTACTATTTTGTTAATTCTACTCTCAATGTCCCATATCAATCAATGTTATTTAGTGAGCACTTACTATGTGCAGAGCACTGTACTAAGCACTTGGGAGAGTACTACAGAATTATTAGACACTTACCCTGCTCATAACAAGCTTACAGTCTAGGGACGGAGCTAGTCCTTAATGTGAAAAAGTAAGTAATTTATGATATATAATTTAAAGATTTTGGTACATAATGTCTATGGGGTGGGGGGGGGGGCGAATATCGAATGTCCAAAAATCGCAGATTGAACTGCTTAGACTTTGCAGATGGGAAGGTGAGCAGGGGAAAAGAGGGCTTTATCATGGAAGACTTTGAAGGAGAAGAGAATGGGGATCTAGCTTTTATGGATTGGGCGGGAGGGGGGCAGTCGAGGACAGCCGTAGGATGTGGGCAGGGGGTCAGCAGGGAGATAGACAAGATCGAGGGTCAGCGAGAAGTTTGGCTTTAGATGACCTTAGTGTGTGGGCTGGGTTGTACTAGAAGACCAGTAAAGTGAGGTTGGAGGGGACAAGCAGATGGAAGGCTTTAAAGCCAAAAGTGAGGGGTTTCTGGCTGATATAGAGTGGGATAGGCAGACTCTGGAAGTTGTTATGGAGTGGAAACTGTGAACTGAATCTTTTCCTAGAAAAATGATCTGGACAGCAGAGTGAAGTCTGGATTGGAATAAAGGGAGGCAGGAGGCAGATAGGTTAACGAGGAGTCCCACTCCCCCTGAGACACCAACATCCTTCACCCCTAGATGGTTTACTCCCCGAGGAATTACCTCCCTCCGTACTAAGTGGTTCATTCCTCCTGGAACTTCATCCCCCACCACTAGTGGCACACTCAATCAATCAATCAATCAGTCGTATTTATTGAGCGCTTACTATGTGCAGAGCACTGTACTAAGCGCTTGGGAAGTACAAATTGGCAACACATGGAGACAGTCCCTACCCAACAGTGGGCTCACAGTCTAAAAGGGGGAGACAGAGAACAGAACCAAACATACCAACAAAATAAAATAAATAGGATAGAAATGTACAAGTAAAATAAATAAATAAATAAATAAATAAATAAATAAGTAAATAGAGTAATAAATATGTACAACCATATATACATATATACAGGTGCTGTGGGGAAGGGAAGGAGGTAAGACGGGGGGATGGAGAGAGGGACGAGGGGGAGAGGAAAGAAGGGGCTCAGTCTGGGAAGGCCTCCTGGAGGAGGTGAGCTCTCAGCAGGGCCTTGAAGGGAGGAAGAGAGCTAGCTTGGCGGATGGGCAGAGGGAGGGCATTCCAGGCCCGGGGGATGACGTGGGCCGGGGGTCGATGGCGGGACAGGCGAGAGCGAGGTACAGTGAGGAGATTAGCGGTGGAGGAGCGGAGGGTGCGGGCTGGGCAGTAGAAGGAGATAAGGGAGGTGAGGTAGGAGGGGGCGAGGTAATCAATCAATCAATCAATCGTATTTATTGAGCGCTTACTATGTGCAGAGCACTGTACTAAGCGCTTGGGAAGTACAAATTGGCATCACATAGAGCCACCACACTCCACCTAGAACTTCATTCCCCTTCCTCTAGGCGTCTCCGTCCTTGTACGTGCCCCCACCTCCAAGTAGTTCAGTTCATTTGGAGATTCACTGCACACCTGTCCTAGTGGTTTTCTCTCCCCCGGAAATCCATCCCTCCTGCCTCTAGTGGTCCAGCTGTATCAGCACTCCATCCATTCCTGCCCCGACCCTGGAACTAGAGTTGGTAGAACAGAGTTAGTAGACACATTCCCTTTGCACACCAAGCTTACAGTCTAGGTATTAATATAAAGAAATACATTCTAGATATGGATATAAGTGCTGTAAAGAAGACGATGGGGTGAATACCAGGGATTTATAGGGTTCAGATATGAGTGCATAGGTGACACATAAGAGAGAGGGAATAGGGGAAAAGAGGACTTCATTGGGGAAGGCCTCTTGGAGGAGATGTGACCTCCAGTAAGGTTTTGAAAGTGAAGGCTATTCTGGAGAGACATAGAAGCACAGTAAGAAGGCAAAAAGAACAAGGACAAGTTGGCTCTCACTCAAAGACTCATATCATTTTCTGAATTTCTGATGTGTAAAATCTTGCTTGTATATCATCATTAGAGTAGTATGATTTTCTTCCTCTGTAGAATATCATCGAGCTGAGAGGGAGGTAAACAAAGGGAGCAAGTCAGGACAATGCAGAACGGTGTAGGAGAAGAGGAAGGTGGGGGCTTAGTCAGGGAAGCCCTCTTGGAGATGTCCCTTCAGTAAGGTTTTGAAGGGGTGAGAGTAATTGTCTGCTGGACTTGAGGAGGGAAGGCATTCCATGGCAGAGGCAGGACATAGGAACGGGGTCAGTGGTTAGATAGACGAGATCGAGGCATAGTGAGAAGGTTGGCATTAGAGGAGCGAATTGTACAGGCTGGTTTGTACTAGGAGAGTAGCGGGGTGAGGTAGCAGGGGGCAAGATGACTGAATGTTTCTAAACCAATAGTGAGTAGTTTTGTTGGATGCAGAGGTGCATGGGAACCCACTGGATTCTTTCGATAAGTGGGGACTAACAATAATGATTATGGTATTTGTTAAATCCTTGCTATGTGCCAAGAACTATTCTAAGCACTGGGGTAGATACAAGGTAATCAGGTTGGACACAGTCCCTGTCCCACATGGAGCTGACAGACGTACTCCCTATTTTACAGATGAGGGAACTGAGGCACAGAGACGTGAAGTGACTTGCCGAAGGGCACACAGCAAACAAGTGACAGAGCCGGGATAAGAATTCACATCCTCTATCAAGCCCTTGCTTTTGCCATTAGCTCATGCTGCGTGTTAGAAACGTTTTTGTAGAAAAACGAGCCAGGCAGCAGAATTATGTATGGACTAGAGTGGGGAGAGGTAGGAGGCTGGGAGGTCAGCAAGGAAGCTGATGGCATAACCCAGGTGGGCTAAAATGAATAATTGGATTAACGGGGTAGCAGTTGGGATGGAGAGGAAAGGACAGATTTTAGCAATGTAACTAGCAACTAACTCAGCCCTCCCCTCACTCTCGCCCTATCTGACTCTCCCCTCACCTCTCTTGTCGTCTGATTCTCTCCATGTCTGACCCTCCCACTCGTGATTCTCTCATCTTTTGACTCTTCCCCATCTGACTCTCCCTTGTCTGGCACTCACCAACCTAATCTGCCCCCGGACTATCCCACATCTGTCTCTCCCCAAGTCTCACCCTCCCGCATCTAACTCTTCCCCATCTTACTCTCCCCTCGTCTGACCTCCCCTATGGCTGACGTCCCAATGCTTCACTCCATCTGACTCTCCCCCGTCACTCTCCCCTATCTGACTCTCCCCCATCTGACTCACCCCTCATTTGACCCCCCCCCGTCTGACCTTCCCACGTCTGACTCCCTTATAGCCTGAATCTCTCCCATCTGACTTTCTCTTGTATAGCTCTCCCCAGTTTCCTTTCGCCAGTGTGACTCTCCCTCTGGCACTCTCCCACGTCTGACTCTCTCTTGTTGGACACTCCCCTCGTCTAACCCTCCCGCAACTGTGCCTCCTCATATCTGACCCTCCCCTTGTCATCCTGTCCCCTGGACCTCCCCCACCCTTTAGGCCTACACTCTCCAGGATCCCTTTCAGCTGAGGAGGCCCGAGGGGGCCCGGGCAACGCTTATTTCAGGGCTCAGCATGCAATAAATACCTTGCTGGATTAGTTGAAGGGGCTGGACCCTGTTCCTCACTTCGTCTTTTCCTCCCTCCCTGTTCTAGTCCCGGGGCGGCTTCAGGCCTTGCCACCCCCTCGGACTCACCACCTTCCCTGCTGGAACAAGCAGAATCTCTGCTGACTACAGACCTGCCAGACTCGATCCGCCAGGCGACTTTGGAAAGAAACCAAACGGTGGGAAAACCTGCCGTCAGTTGGGGATGGGTGGGGGCCCCTCGCTCTCCTCCACTTTTCTCTTTATTCTCATCGCATTCGCCCCCACAGGGGTCTGACACTATGTTGTGCTTTATTGTTTCATCGCTCCTGAAGGTATGCCCCAGGTCCCTCCTCCTCCTGGCACCGTTAAACCAGGAGACCCCAAAGGGCAGGGGCTAGGCCTGATTCTAAGCCGCAAGTACACTTCTAGCGCTCAGGGCAGTGCTCAGCCCACAGGAAGTGCTTCCATCGATGCCGTTCTTGCGCATGAAGCACTGGCCTTTAGATAACAGGCTGCAGAAAGGCCCAGAGAGAGACCCTTCTCAAACCACCATACCGGGCCCTGACATTGAGGCCCACATTTCCAAACTTCATTCAGGTCTTCCCCAATCATGGAGACACCCTCCGCCCCCAAACAAATAGACGCTCCTCACCAGGGCGGGGACAGGTTTTGGACTCTGTGCTAGACGGGAAAACTCAATATACACAGGCTTGGATTAAGCTAATGGGCCCCTACTCGAGCCTAATTGCTACATAGCTGCATATTTGACTCGCTCAGGGCAGGGCCTGGCGGGGCGGGGGATGGGGCGGTTTGGAGGGAGCAGGCTCCATTGCCATGGGCACCATTGTTGAAGGAGGGCCGTGGTGAGGTCGGGCCTTGGGCCCTGAAATGTGGCCAAAATGCCCAGGCCTGAGAGTCAGAGGATCTGGACCCTAATCCCGGATCCACCATTGGTGGACTTTGTGACCTTGGGCAAGTCAACTCACCTATCTAATTCTCAGTTACCTCATTTGTAAAATGGGGTTTAAGACTGTGAAGCTTATGTAGATTAGGGACTGTGTCTGACCTCAGGATCTTGCATCTACCCCGGCGCTTGATGCATAGAAATTGCTTACTACATACTGTAGTCATTGTTATTATCATTATTATTATCATTGTTCGTATTGATAATGAAGTGGGTTGGCCCCCGCCTGCGGCTAGTGTGGCCTGGGGAGGGGCAATGGGTATCTCTTGGACGGAGTCAGCATGGAGAATTTCCTCTTTCCCACCAGGACCCTTCCTCCCCTCCTCACTTGTCATCTACCCCTTTTGCTCGGGAACCAGACCATACTGGAACATCGAGCCACTGTTAATATGGTCATCACAATATTGCCCTGGGGACTTGGTAAGTGCTTAGGGTCTGCCAAGCAATGCATGAGCACTGAGGTAGATACACAAGAGCTCACAGGCTAAGGAGGAGGAAGGACAGGGTTTGAAATCCCTCTTGACAGATGTGGAAGCTGAATTACACAGACGTTAAGGAAAATATTCAAGGTCACTTAGTGGGAACGTGACAGATCGCAGATTAGAACACCAGACCCCTGACTCCCAGTTCTCTTTAATGTCCACTTGGCCAAGCTACTACTACTACTACTACTACTACTACTACTGCTGCTGCTACTACCACACCTACAGATACTACCACTGCTACAATGGCTATTACTTCTACTATTATTGCCATCACTCCTATCCCTACTACTATTATTACTGCTACTACTAGTAGTATTATTTAGACCACTACTACTCTTATTACTACTACTCATTATTACCATTCAATCACTGCTATTTATTGAGCACTTACTATGTGCAGAGCACTGTACCTAAGTGCTTAGAACGATGTAACTGGCACATTCCCTGCCCATAACGAGCTTGCCCTCTGGACGGGTAGAGAGATCTTGGCATGAATAAAAGAAATTACAGATATGGACATAGGTGCTCTGGGGCTGGGGGCGGGGGAGTGAATGAAGGGACCATGTCAAGACAATGCATAATGCAGCAGGAGAAGAGGAAAAGATGGTTTATGTGGGGAAGCCCTCTTGGAGTAGTTTTGCTTTTGATGAGGCAAGGAAGGGAGAGTAATTGCAAGAAATGGGCAAGAGGTTGGCAGCAAAATAGACAAGATCTAGGTAGAGTGAGAAGGTTAACACTAGAGAAGTGCAGTGATCGGGAAGGGCTGTGTAGTAGGAGAACAGCGTTGTAAGGTAGGAAGGGGTAACGTAATTGTGCACTTTGAAGCCAATCTCAAGGAGTTTCCATTTGATGTGGAGGTGGATGGGCAACAGCTGGAGGGTCTTGAGGACTGGGGAAATATGGCCTGAATGCTTTTGTAGAAAAATGATGCAGAAAGCAGAATAAAATATGGACTGGAGTGAGAAGAGACAGGAGGCTGGGAGGTCAGCACAGAGGCCGTTACAGTAATCATAACGGAATTGGATAAATGCTTGGATTAACTTGGATTAACGTGGTAGCTGTTTGGAAGGAGAGAAAAACGGAAATTTTAGCAATGTTGTAAAGGTCAAACCAACAGGATTTATTCATGGATTGGATATGTGGGTTGAATGAGATAGGGGAGTCGAGGATAACACCAAGGTTACGAGTTTGTGAGACAGAAAGGACGATGGTGCTGTCTACAGTGATGTGATAATCAGGAGCAGAGCAGGGTTTGGATGGGAAGAGAAGGACTTCTGTTTTAGGCATGTTAAATTTCAGGTGATGGGATGACATCCCAGTGGAGGTGTCTTGAAGGCAACACTGCAGAGGGGGAGATAGATGAGGGTTGGAGATGTAGATTTAGGATTAAATACATCGAGGTGGAAGTTGAAGCCATGTGAGCTAATAAGTTCTCCAAGTAAGTGGTTGTAGATGGAGAATAGAACCGTTCCTATTACCACTATTATTCATTCATTCAATCGTTTTTATTGAGCACTTACTGTGTGCAGAGCACTGTACTAAGCACTTGGGAAGTACAAATCGGCAACATATAGAGACGGTCCCTACCCGACAACGGACTTACAGTCTAGAAGAGGGAGACAGAGAACAAAACAAAACAACTAGACAGGTGTCAATACCATCAGAATAGATAAGTAGAATTATAGCTATATACACAATATTAATGGTATTTCTTAAGCGCTTACAATGTGCCAAGCACTGTTCTAAGCACCGGGTTAGATACAAGCTTATCAGGTTGTCCCACCTGGGACTCACAGTCTTAATTCCCATTTTACAGATGAGGGAACTGAGGAATAGAGACGTTAAGTGACTTACCCAAAGTCACACCGCTGTCAGGTAGCACAGCTGGGATTAGAACCCCGACTTCTGACTCCCAAATCCGTGCTCTATCCACTAAGCCACACCGCCTCTCTATTGATATTACTGTTACTGTCATGTTTAGTATTCCGAAGACTATTGCTACTACTACTTACTAATACCATTTCTACTATCAGTCAATCGATCAATGCTATTTATTGAGTGCTTACTATGTGCAGAGCACTGTATTAAGCACTTAGGAGAATACAATATAACTGAAATAGCAGAGATCCCTGTAATGTCATCTCCGCTCCCATGACCCCCCTTAAAAATTCCGCCCTACTCCAGAACGTCCATCCATAGGACATCATCCTCCTACACCTCCGAGACAATTTTGCCAAGAGCCCCTGGCCTCTGCTTGCCATTAACCTCTTTGATCTGATTTGACTGACCTATGGACAAATCATCCTTCTCCTTTGAGCAACACCTGCCCATTTTATGGTCGCTTCTGCATGTTAATTGTTAACTGCTCTCTGTGATGTCATCATCTGCTCATTTTATTATTCCCATCGAATGTTAATTGTTAACGTCCCTGGATGGTGTCATCACCTGCTTATTTTACTGCCATCACATGTTAATTGTTAACTGCTGTCTGTGATGTCATCTCCTACTTATATTATTGCTACTGCGTTATTGCTACTGCATTTCAATTGTTAACCTCCCACTGCGCTGTCATTTACCGTGCTGATCTAACCGTGAACTATCAATTCCCCTACTCCCAAATGCCATTCCCATTCCTCACCTTCCCCTTCCCCTCTCCTCCCCAGCCCTTTCCCTCCCTTTCCCCCACCATCACCCCTCTCCTTCACCCCCTCCCCAGGATCCCTCTGTATCAGCACCAACCCTCAACTCCTCCCTCCCAGCCCCATCCCTCCACTCCTCTACGCCCCCCCACCACATCCTAGTTCTCCTTTCTCATCGCCACCCCTCTTCCCACTATCCCCGCCCAGGACCCCGCCAACTCATTCCAATCCAAATCCTCCCCACCACTCATACCCTTTTCCCTCCCTCCCCTCCCTCCACAGCGGCTGCCAAGAGTGGCTCCCTTTCATCCTGGACCTATTACTTTCCAGCTCTCTAGTCCTCCTCGCCCTAACTGAAACATGGCTGTCTCCAGGAGACATGGTCTCATATGCTGCTCTCTCCAGTGGAGGCCTCTTCTTCTCCCACTCCCCCAGACTCACCGGAAAAGGAGGAGGTGTAGGTTTCCTTTTCGCTCCCCATTGTCGCTTTCTCACTATCCCTCTTCCCCCGTCCCTTTCCTTCCCCTCCTTTGAAGCCCACATTATTCGCCTCTACCACCCCCTCCAGATTCTTGTAGCCGTTATCTACCGCACCCCCCGGCCCTACCTCCAAATTCTTTAACGATTTTGACCCCTTTCTCACTTTCCTTCTCTCCTTTCCCATGCACACTCTGATTCTCGGAGACTTCAACATCCACATAGATGTCCCTGGTGACTCCTCCGCCGCCCACCTTCTATCTCTCTTTGACTCTGCTAACCTCCTGCTCCACCGCCCCTCCCCCGCCTCACCAACTTGGTCACACGTTCGACCTCATCATCTCCTATCGCTGCACTATTGCCACCCTCACCTACTCCGAAATCCCTCTCCCTGTTGAAAACCTTCTCACCTGCCTCCTCAGTCACAATCCTCTCCCCTGCAAACCTATATTGCTACCTCACAGAGACGTTCGCTTTCTCGACCCCATCCATCTTTCTCAGAGCATCACAATCCACCTCGCCTCCCTATCCTCTTTACCCAATCTTGATGACCAGATTACTGCTCTCAACTCCACCCTCTCTACTCAACTCAATTCTCTCCCTCCCCTTTCCCTTCGCCACTCTCGTAGTACCACTAGCCCACAGCCTTGGATCACTGCCACTGTCCGCCTCCTTTGGTCTTATGCTCGAGCTGCTGAAAGTTGCTGACGAAATTCTAAACACCAAACTGATGGCGGCGGTTGTTCCGGATGGCCACCAAGTCGCCGGGCGACTAAAGAATTAGTCAGCATGTGACTGCTGAAGGTTTAAATAAAGTTTTATTGGTAAGGCCGGAGACCGAATGGGGGCAACACACCCGGCGGGCTCATTTCCGTAAGGGAAAAGGCCCCGAGTGCCCCTTACAACGGGCTTATATACTGCTTTTGCTGATCACAGCGATGGGTAGATTTGAAAACAGTGGGGACTGGATCGGTGAAGATTTGGTACAGAGCTGGGGCGAGTCTATGTCCTTATTTGGTTTGGCTCCTGGACCCAGCCAGTGAGTTGCAGGGTCTAAGGCCCATCCCAAATATGGCAACAGGACCGCGTACATTTAAACAATATCTGCAACTTTTCCATGGTGCATGAGGGCCCCCATCAAAACCAACTTTATTCACTTCAAGTTTATCCTTTCGTGTCTTAACTCTGCCCTCTCCTCTACCAGGCAAAAGTATTTCTCCTCCCTTATTGACACCCATGCCCATCATCCCGGCCAGCTGTTCTGTACATTTAACTCCCTTCTCAGGCCCTCTGTTCCTCTCCCTCCTCCATCCCTCACCCGCAACGATCTGGCCTCCTACTTCGTTAGTAAAATTAACTCAATCAGGTCTGAGATCCCCAAGGTCACTCCTCCCTCCTTTCCAATATCCCCGCTATCAACCCTCTCTGCTACTCTGCCATCCTTCCCAGCAGTACCTTCAGATGCGATCTCCTCCCTCCTCTCAGGTACTACTCCGTCCACTTGTGCTTCGGACCCCATTCGCTCTCATCTTATGAATTCTCTCGCACCTTCCCTCCTCCCCTCCTTAAATTCCATCTACAATCGCTCACCCTCCACTGGTTCCGTCCCCTCTGCCTTCAAACATGTCCACGTCTACCCAATCCTAAAATAACTCTCTCTTGACCCCACCTCCCCTTCTAGTTATCACCCTGTCTCCCACCTGCCATTCCTTTCCAAACTCCTTGAACGAGTCATCTACACCCACTGCCTCGAATTCCTCAAGGCTAACTATCTCCTCGACCCCTTCCAATCTGGCTTCCATCCCCTACACTCCACCGAACCTGCCCTCTCAAAGGTCACCAATGACCTCCTTCTTGCCGGATCCAACGACTCCTACTCTATCCTAATCCTCCTCGACCTCTCGGCTGTCTTCGACACTGGGGATCACTCCGTTCTCCTCAACACGCTAGCCAAACTTGGCTTCACAGACTCCGTTCTCTTCTGGTTATCCCGTTATCACTCCGGCCGTTCACTCTCAGTTTCTTTAAGGGCTCTTCCTCCCCATCCCATCTCCTTACTGTAGGGATTTCTCAAGGGTCAGTTCTTGGTCTCCTTCTGTTCTCTGTTTACACTCACTCCCTTGATGAACTCATTCGCTCCTACGGCTTCCACTATCATCTCTACGCTGATAACATCCAAATCTACATCTCTGCCCCTGCTCTCTCTCCCTCCCTTCAGGCTCGTGTCTCCTCCTGCTTTCAGGACATCTCCATCTGGTTGTCTGCCCGCCATCTAAACTCAATATGTCCAAGGCTGAACTCCTTATCTTTTCTCCCAAACCCTGCCCTATCCCTGACTTTCCTGTCACTGTAGACGGCACTACCATTCTTCCAGTCTCACAAGCCCGCAACCTTGGTATCATCCTCGACTCTGCTGTATCGTGCACCACTCACAACCAATCTGTCACCAAAACCCGGTCTCACCTCCGCAACAATGCCAAGATCAGCCCTGTCCTTTCCATCCAAACCGCTACCTTGCTGGATCAATCTTTCATCCTATCCAGACTGGATTACTGCATCAGCCTCCTCTCTGATCTCCCATCCTCCTGTCTCTCCCCACTTCAGTCTATACTTCACGCTGCTGCCCGGATCATCTTTGTGAAGAAACGCTGTAGGCATATTACTCCGCTCCTCAAAAATCTCCAGTGGCTACCAGTCAACCCATGCATCAAGGAAAAACTCCTCACTCTCAGCTTCAAGGCTCTCCATCACCTCGCCCCCTCCTACCTCACCTCCCTTTTCTCCTTCTACAGCCCGCCCCGCACCCTCCGCTCCTCTGCCGCTAACTTCACTGTGCCTCGTTCTCGCCTGTCCCGTCGTTGACCCCCGGCCCACCTCCTCCCCCTGGCCTGGAATGCCCTCCCTCGGCACATCCGCCAACCTAACTCCCTTCCTCCCTTCAAAGCCCCACTGAGATCTCACGTCCTCCAGGAGGCCTTCCCAGATTGAACCCCCTTTTTCCTCTCCTCCTCCCCATCCCCCCCGGTCCCACCTCCTTCCCCTCCACACAGCACCTGTATATATGTTTGTACAGATTTACTACTCTATTTATTTTACTTGTACATATTTACTATTCTATTTATTTTGTTAATGATGTTAATCTATCTTTACTTTTATTTATTCTGATGACTTGACACCTGTACACATGTTTTGATTTGTTGTCTGTCTCCCCCTTCCATACTGTGAGCCCATTGATGGGTAGGGACAGTCTCTATATGCTGCTAACTTATACTTCCCAAGAGCTTAGTACAGTGCTCTGCACACAGTAAGCGCTCAATAAATACGATTGAATGAATGAATAATGAGTTTACAGGCTAGAGAGGTAGGCAGGCATTAACATGATTAAATAAGTCATTTGTATTTAAAAATTTAAATGTATGTACATAACTGATGTGGGATCGTGGGTGGGGTGCATATCAAATGTCCAAAGGTCACATATCCAAGTGCATAGATGATGCAGAAGGTAGAGAGAGCCGGTGGAAAGGAGGGCTTAATCAGGGAAAGTCTCTTGGAGGAGCTTTGAGCTTGATAAGGTTTTGGAAGTGTAGAGAAGGTTGGTTTGTGCATGTGAAGCTTGAGGGAGTTCCAGGCCAGAAGCAGAACGTGGATGAGGGGTCGGTGGTGAGGTAGACGAGATAGAAGAAGAATGAGTAGGTTGGTATTAGCGGAGGGAAGTGTGCAGGCTGGACTGTACTAGGAGAATGGTGAGGTGAGCTAGGAGACAATGAGTTGGCAGATGGTTTTAAAAAGGATAGTGACGGGTTTCTGTCCATTACGGAGGGAGACATGCAACTCCAGGAGTGTCCTGAGTACCGGGGAGACTTTTATTGAACTTTAAAAAAAATTATTTCGGCAGCTGTATGAAGTCTGAGCTGGAGTGAGTAGATCCAGGAGGCAGAGAGATGAGGGAGAAGTTTCAATCCCCGCGAGACCCCATCAGCTCTCACGCCTAGGTGGTTCACTCCCCCAGAAATTCCCACCCACCACACCAAGTGGTTCATTCATTCTGGAACTCCAACCCCCTCCTCTAGTGGTACACTCCACCTAGAACTTCATTGCCTCTCCCTAGGTTTCACTGCCCATGTACATCATTTCTCCACCCCTACATGTGGTTCCCTCCCTTTGGAGATTCACTCTATACTTTTCCTAGAGGTTTTTCTTCCCCCTCCAAATCCACCCTCCTCTTCCATAGCGGTTCATGCTCCCTGGTAACCCATCCTTCTCTCTTCTGCTCCTATCACCTCCCGTGTGGGGAACAGCAGGGCCAAGTAAACAAGGAACCGAGAAGAAAGCTGTGGCCAAAAGGCTGGTTTCTGTTATCATAGCCTTGTACAGGCAGGAGTTACTTGTTATCGTCCCTACGGCCTTGCATAGACGGGTGTTATTTGTTACTGGTCTTGAAGGTTACAGAATTGCTGTGTTAGTTATAAACACAGGAACATGGAAAAATACAGAATGTGACTGAAAGATATAAAAGTCTTGCTGCTTAACCCAATAAACGATTTCGTGTTTACCCTAGCCGGAGTCCGTGCCTTCATCATCATCAATCGTATTTATTGAGCGCTTACTGTGTGCAGAGCACTGTACTAAGCGCTTGAGAAGTACAAGTTGGCAACATATAGAGACAGTCCCTACCCAACAGTGGGCTCACAGTCTAAAAGGGGGAGACAGAGAACAAAACCAAACATACTAACAAAATAAAATAAATAGAATAGATATGTACAAGTAAAATAAATAAATGAATAAATAGAGTAACAAATATGTGCAAACATATGTACATATATACAGGTGCTGTGGGGAAGGGAAGGAGGTAAGATGGGGGGATGGAGAGGGGGGCGAGGGGGAGAGGGAGGAAGGGGCTCAGTCTGGGAAGGCCTCCTGGAGTAGGTGAGCTCTCAGTAGGGCCTTGAAGGGAGGAAGAGAGCTAGCTTGGCGGATGGGCAGAGGGAGGGCATTCCAGGCCCGGGGGATGACGTGGTGCCTTCATACACCACACTCCCGCACTAGAGGTTTGTGTCCCCTGGAATTCCAACTCCCGCCGGACCCTAGTGGATCACCCTGGCTGGACCTCCATCCCCCGCCAACACCACCAGTTGTTCATTCCCCTGTAGCTACACCTCTGCCATTATGGTTCACTCTCCCTGAAACGTCCACCACTTACCCCTAATAGCACCCTTCACCTGAAACACATTCCCTGCCCTCAGTGGTACATCCTACCCTGAAATCCCACCCCCTTTCCACACCCAACTCACCCCCTAATAGTTCAGTCCATCCCTCCAGCCCAGCCAGCAAAACTTCACTCCTCTAATACCCACTTGCTCACTGCAGCTTGATCTAATTTGTTTTGCCTCCGACCGCTTGCTCTTATCCTACGTCTGGCCTGAAATGCCCTTTCTCTTTTCATCTGACAGTCAATTAGTCTCGCTACCTGTAAAGCCTTATCAACAGACATATTCTCAAGGAGGCCTTCCCGGATTGAGCCTTCATTTCCTCTTCTCCTACTCCCTTCTCTGTCACCTTTGTATCTTTTATTTCCCCATTCCTCAGCCCCACAGCATTTATGTACGTAGCCATTATTTATTGATTGATTGATTGATCGATTTATTTATTTATTTATTTATTTATTTGTAGTAATATCTGTATCCCCCCCCAGACTGTAAGCTCCTTGTGGTCAGGGAACGTATCTACCAACTTTGTTATACTGGACTCACCCAACCGTCTAGTACAGGCCTTCGCACACAGTCAGCGTTCAGTAAATATGATTGAATGACTGATTAAAAAGGGACTGAACCATGCCACTGAGCCATCATTGTCTTAATAATGAAAATAACATCTATGAGATCTCATAAGTGCTTAGACTGTGTCAAGCACTGTGCTGAGCACTGGGGTAGGTACAGTGGGGCTCACATTTCCACAATCGATTCGTGCATTTTGAACTAAGACCTCTTCATCAGGCAAAGCCTTCGAGATGACCCCCAAAACCACCACACTATCTAGGTGCCTCACCCATTGTCTCAGGGGTTAAATTATGTCCCTAGAGCAAGGGGGCAGGGGCAGGGAAGAGAGAGGGTGGATTATTCACTGTCACCACTTCTGCCCCTCCCTCAGTGGCACTGTGTTCTCCCTCCCCCATCATTTCCCTGCCCTTCTTCTCTGTCTTCCGGAGGGGTGGGCACACATTCAGACTAAACCCTGAGGATCTAGAATGCAGTGTTATGTGTCTCGGACACTTCCTAGCCACCAGACATGACCTCCCTCTCTCCGCATCGGATTACATTTTCTGACTGGCAGGTGTCAATGTGAGGATGCAGCTCAGTAGTGGATAATCAACCAATCCCGCAGGAGGTGAAGGCAGATCAAATAGGGCCGCACAGCCGCTACCTCCAGACAAACAAACATATCTTATGCAAACACCTCTCTGATCCTCAGGCTCATTTACTCACCTTCACTGTCCAGGCAGGAAGGAGATCAAATATTCAATTTCCAGTTTAAAGATAAGGAAGCTGAGGTTCTGAGAAATTTCCCCAGGCCGTACTCACCCCCTCCCCCCATTCTTCGCTTCCCTGATTAACCCCTCTTTTCCCCAGATAGCTCTCCCTTCTGCATTGTTTGTGCACGTGGATCTGGGAAGTCTGAAGAACTAATATTTGCCCCATCTCCAACCCCACAGCGCTATGTACATCTTTCAATTATATAATATAAATTACATTCATATTAACATCCCCCGAGAGACTTTAAGCCCGCTATAAGCAACGGACGTTTCTGCTAAATACGTTGTACTGTACTCTCCCAAGCGCTTAGTACTGTGCTCTGTACAAAGTAAGCACTCATTAAATACCACTGATACCATCGTTCATGGGCTGGGAATGTGTGTGTTATATTGTTGTATTTTACACACCCAAGCTCTTAGTATGGTGCTCAGCACACAGTAAGCGCTCAATAAATACAATTGGCTGACTGATTAAGTCCTGTTTCTCAGATTTCACAGCAGGCAAGGATCAGAGTGGATATTATAACCCAGGTCTCTGGGCTTACTATCGCGCGCACTATCCACTAGGTCATGCTGCTCTTCTACTACTACTAGCAATAAATCAATCGATCAGTGGTATTTACTGAGTACTTCATGGGTGCAGAGCAGTATATTGAGCATGTGGGGGACTCTAATACAGCAGCATTTGTAGGCATGCTGCCTTTCCACAATAGGCTTACCAGCTATAGCGGGGAGAGACTTTCCTATAAAGAAATAAATTGTGACTGTGAACATGTGTCGTGGAGCAGTGGGTGGGGTGAATTTCAAGCATTTAAAGAGCCCATATATGAGTGCTTATGTGACACCGAAGGGACAGGGAGTAGGGGAAAAGAGGGATTAATTGGAGAAGGACTCGTGGAGAATATGTGACTTCAGTAAGGCTTTGAAAGTGAACGGCATTCTGGAGAGACATAGTAGCACAATAAGAAGACAAAAAGAGAAAGGACAGGTTGTCTCTATCTCAAAAACTCTTATAATAGTCCAGAATTATGCTGTGCAAAATCTGGCCTGTATATCACACGATCAGAGTATGCCTCTCTTCCTCTAAACAATGTGATCAATATTAGCATACCCAACTTGAGTATTCTTGTGGGATGGCTAGAGGCAGATGCATGGTCCTGGGAGTCAGAGGACAGGGGTTGCAATTTCGGCTCTGTCACTTGTCTTCTGTGTGACCATGGACAAGCCACTTCACTTCTCTGTATCTCAGTTACCTCTTCCGTAAAATGGCGATTAAGACTGTGTGACAGGGACTGTTTCCACCCTGATCATTATTTATTTATCCCAGCATTTAGTACACTGCTTGGCACAAAGTAAGCACTGAACAAATGCCATTATTATTATCATCATTATTATCATCCTTGCTCTTTTCATCTTAAAAACTGTTAAAACCTATGCACGATGTAAAACACTTGAAGATAGCATCCAGGTTACCAGCTCACTGCTCAGGCCCCTGCAGCGCCAATCGATGAACTAAATAGCTAAGGAATACATGTGCCTGACGGACAGTAAATGCTTCAAAAATACCACACACATAATTAAAGTTTATATTTTTTCAAAAAGGAAGATAGTCTTACCCCACTTCCAATAATCCAAGACTTTACGGGATCCTGTTTCCAGATCCCCAAGATAAAGACCTAGGCGTTTCAAAGAGTCCGAAAGTTTACATTTACAATGCTTCCGACCACACCCGAGAAGAAAATGACGTGTCATTGGTAGGGAGAAATATTTTTCATCAGTTCTGTGGTTTATCCAGACTATGCTGATTTTCACATAATTTTGGACAGGCACTAAACAGGTATGTGAATGATACGTTACTTAAAGGAACTCCGCTGTGCTCATGATAAACTTCTCCCAATTCCTCTCAGAATATGGAAGGGGGGAATGAAACCTATTACTACTACCAATCAATCAAATCAATCCTTTACATTTGTTACATGCTTACTGTGTGCAGAGTAAGCACTGAGTACCTTGGAATATATAGCATAACAGAGCTGGGAAATTTGATTCTTGCCCACAAGGAGCTTACCATCTACTGTTTCCAGGTCATGTTACTGAGTGCTTGGGAGAGGACAATAGAGTAAGTAGACAAACTCCCTGCCCTCAAAGAGCTTACCATCTACTGTGGCCAGAGACCTGTATTGCGTGCTTGGGAGAGGGCATTAGAATCAGTAGACAAGACCCCTGACCACAAGAAGCTTAAATCCTGTCATGTGAAGACTATACACGTCATGATTCCCACATTCTAATATCCCTTCCCTTGACCCCACGGTTCTTTCCAGTTATTATGCCATCTCCTTCCTACCATTCCTCCCCAAACCTCTTGACCGAGTTGTCTCACCCATTGTCTTCAATTTCTTTCTTCCAATTCTCCCCTTATTCCCAGCAATCTAGCTTCTTCTCTCCTTTTTCCCCCAGAAACCACCCAATGATCTCCTTCTCGCTAAATCCTTCTACTCTCATCCTAATCCCGCTCAACCGCTCAGCTGCGTAGGACTCTGTTGACCCCCCTTCCCCTTCACCTGGAAATATTACCCAACTTGACATCGATACTGACAGTGTCCTCTCCTGGTTCTCCTCCTATCTCTCTGGCCACTCCTTCTCATTATTTTTCATGGTCTTCTCCTCTTCCTCTCACCCCCAAACAGTGGGAGTCCCTCAAGGTTCAGTTCTGGGTCCCCCTCTATTCTCCATCTACATCCACTCCTTAGGAAAATTAATTTGCTCCCATGGCTTCACCTACCGCCTCTTGGCGGAAGATATCTGTAATGAGACCTCAGGAAGTCATTTTTTTTGGCCAAAAAGCCCTTTCACAAGTTACTATTTTTTTGACCCCGTGAACAACAAAATCGAAGAAGGAATTCGAGAAGGGGCTAGGCTGTTTTGCACTAGGTCAGATGGCTGTGAAAAAAACCCAGTCAACGCGGTGGACACGGAAGGAGAAGTAGTCTTCGCTCCCTGCTTTATCCAGTAATTGGCTTGGAGCAACAAAAGGACCACCACGATGCCGGAGGCAACGACCCAAGAACTGCTGTGATGCCTAAGATATTGAGAGAGCAACTTCCATAACATCTGAGGCAGAAGAAGATAAAAGGCGGTCACTTTGAGCCATGAACTAGAGCAGGTAAACGATGGCGGGCGAGTGGTAGCCACAACGATCCAGCGTGGTCACCCTGAGCTAAGAATGAGATCATGGCAGGGCCAGCATGAATGAGCGTGATCGCCAGGAGCTAAGATTCTGAGCCAGCACAGCCGAACCACCTAAGACTTGCACCGGGATGCCTACGGCATGGCCACCACCAACCAGCTAAAATTTCATCCATTCATTCATTCATTCAATCGTATTTATTGGGCGCTTACTGTGTGCAGAACACTGTACTAAGCGCTTGGGAAGGACAAGTCGGCAATATATAGAGACGATCCCTACCCAACACGGGGCTCACGGTCTAGGAGGGGGAGACAGACAACAAAAACAAAACACGTAGACAGGTGTCAACGTCGTCAGAACGAACAGAATTAAAACTCGGTTTCCATTCATTCAATCAATCAATCAATCAATCGTATTTATTGAGCGCTTATGGTGTGCAGAGCACTGTACTAAGCGCTTGGGAAGTACAAGTTGGCAACATATAGAGACAGTCCCTACACAACAGTGGGCTCACAGTCTAGAAGGGGGTGACAGAGAACAAAATTGAGCTCTTACTGTGTGCAAAGCACTGTGCTACGCACTTGGGAAGTACAGGATGGCACCCGAGTAGTTTCTCTCAGGGCTCAGTACAGTTCTCTGCACATAGTAAACACTTAATACATGCCATCTCTACTACAACTCCAGGCATTGCATTAGGAGTTCAAGCCACCACCCGCAGCGATCATGAACCAGCATGGCCTGCAAAGGCCAGCCAGAATCCTCCAACTCCTCCAATGCATGAACAAGAGGGCAAATAGTTGGACCAGTAGTTAACATATGGGGTGTGTGTGTGTGTGTGTGTGTGTGTGTGTGTGTGTGTGTGTGTGTGTGTGTGTGTGTGTGGTGTGTATGTGTGTGAGAAAGAGAGAGAGTATGCGTTTCCCCTTTCAATTCGACTATTAAGAATTGAATGAAGTTTTCCACTGTATACAGTGGTGGTTTGATTTCATTTTGAACTTGTCACAGAGTGCCCAGTTTAGGAAGTTCTTGATCATTACAGTTGGCTAGGATCCATCTCAGATGCACTGCACCAGTTAGGAGACTCCCGACCTCTGAGGTTGGTTAGTATAGTGAATTTTCCCAGCCCGAGTGAAGGGGCTGGTTTAGAACAAATACAACAGGAACCAAATCTTCCTCTCCAGTCCTAATCACTCTCCCTCTCTGAAATCTCTCATCTCCACCTGCCTTACAGCCTTCTTTCCTTGCCTGTCACTTAAACCCAACACAACCAAAACAGAACCCCTCATCTTCACACCAAAATCCTGTCTTACCCTTGACTTTCCCGTCTCTGGAGACAGAAAAACCATATCCCAGATTCACAAACCAATAGCTTTAGCATTCTCCTCAACTCATATCTCTCATTCAACTCATATATTCAACACGTCACCAAATCCTGTCAGTTCAGCCTTCACACCATCGCTGAAATACATCCTTTCCCCTCCATTCAAATTGCAACCACTCTAATCCAAGTACTTAACCTATCTCACCTTGACTACTGCATCGAACTCCTCACTGACCTCCCTGCATCCAGTCCATACTTCTCTGCTGCCCGGATCACTTCTCTACAAAACCGTTCAGTCCAATTTTCATCACTCCTCCTGCCCCTCAAGGGATTTCCCTTCAACCTCCTCATCAGAGACTCCTCACCATCAATTTTAAAGTCCTCTATCAGCTCACCTGCTCCCAGACCATCTCACTGTTTTCCTTCTACAGCCCAGCCATCAAGTAATAGTAATAATTACATTATTTGTTAAATGCTTACTACGTGCCAAGCACTGTTCTAAGTGCTGGGGTAGATACAAGGTAATCACGAAGTCCCAAGAGAGGCTCACAGTCTAAATCCCCATTTTACATATGAGGTAACTGAGGCACAGAGACGTTAAATGACTTACCCACGCTGGCACATGAAGAATCTCTCCTGGCCGTGGATCTGCCAGTGTTGATCCGCCATGTTGGCTTTGGAAAGAAAGCAATCTGGGTGAAAACCTGCCATCAGTGGAGATGAGCAGTAGGCCCTCACTCTCCGCCACTTTTCTGTTTCTCTGTGCTGCAATGGGCCTCGCCAGGGCCGTCCATGTGCCGTGCTTTATCATTTCATCGTTCCTGAAGAGTCTGCCCCAGGGCCCTCTCCCGGCTGACACCATTAGACCTGCAGACCCCAAGAGCCAAGGACCGAGCCTGATTCCCAGCTAGGAGTGCTCTCCCAGTGTTCGGAACTGTGCCCAGCCCGCGGAAAACGCTCCATCGATGCCCTGTACACCCTGGGATTCTTGCACTGGCCTTTGGATAACGGGCTTGAAAGTGTTCGGGAGCAGGACCCTCCCCAACCCTCCAGCCCAGAGACGCCGCCCCAGCCTTGCAGCCCCCATTTCCAGCTTCCCGCCAGGCACCCCAACCATGGTGAACCCAGCTCCCAAGCCCACAGATGCTTCTCGCCGTGGCCGGGGTGGGTCTTGGACTCTGTGGTAAATTCAGAACATCAAAATGCACAGGTTCGGATAAACAAAATTCGTCCCTACTCGAGCCTAGTAGCCGCACAGCTGCCTCTTTGACACTCTCAGCTAGACATTGCCAAGCGGGGCAGGGGACAGAGGTAGAGGGCTCTGTTGCCACTGGCACCATTGTTAAGGAACAGGCATGGTGAGGTGGGGTCAAAGTTTGTCATGAATGAACGGGACATCACCTGAACGAGGGCCCTGAAATGTGGCTAAAGAGCCTGGGCCTGGGAGTCAGAGGACCTGGACTCTAATTCCAGCTCCCCCACTGGGCTGCTGTGTGACCTTGGGTAAATCATCTGTAAAATGCTGTTAACACTGTGAACCCCTTGTGGGACAGGGACTGTGTCCAACCTGATGATCTTGCATCTACCCCAGTGTTCAGAAAAGTACTTTGTGTATAGAAAATGCTTAATAGATACCATACACGTTGTTATTATTCTGATTACTATCATTATCAAAAGTGGTTCGGACCCAGCGGCCCGTTGGCTAGTGGGGCCTGGGGAGGGGAGTCTGCCCGGGGAATTTCACTTATCCCACCTGGGCCCTTCCTCTCCTCCACACTTCCTATCTGCCTCCTCTGTTCGGGAACTAGACTGGACCACAGCACTGAGCTACTGTTATCACAGTCATCAAAACAGTATCTTTCAGATTTGGTAAGTGATCACAATGTGCCAAGCACTGCAATTAGCACGGGGGGATGTACAAAAGGGCTCACATGCTAAGGAGGAGGAAGGACAAAATTTGAAATCCCTCTTTACAGTTGGGGAAGCTGACCTACAGATAACTAAAGGAACTTATTCAAGGTCACAGAGTCTGGAAGAGAGAGCCCAGATTAGAACATAGGTCTCCTGATTCCCAGTTCTCTACTGATTCCCAGTTCTCTCTAGGCCAAGCTACTACTACTACTGCTACTAGTAGTACAACTATTAATTCTGCTACTATTACTACTGCTAACTCTCTGACTATTACGACTGCTAGTACTACTCTTATTACTAGTATTCCTATTGCAATTACCACTACTACTGACACTTTTACTTAACGCTACTACTAATTTTACGATTATTAGCCATCTCCAAAAGCTGCTGGTCTCAGCTCCGCAACATTGCCAAGATCCGCCGTTTGCTGTCCATCCAAACCGCGACCCTGCTCGTTCAAGCTCTCATCCTATCCCGTCTGGATTACTGCATCAGCCTTCTCGTTGATCTCCTATCCTCGTGTCTCTCCCCACTTCAATCCATACTTCATGCTGCTGCCCGGATTGTCTTTGTCCAGAAACGCTCTGGGCATGTTACTCCCCTCCTCAAAAATCTCCAGTGGCTACCAATCAATCTGCGCTTCAGGCAGAAAGTCCTCACCCTCGGCTTCAAGGCTCTCCATCACCTCGCCCCCTCCTACCTCACCTCCCTTCTCTCCTCCTACAGCCCAGTCCGCACCCTCCACTCTTCTGTCGCCAATCTCCTCACCGTGCCTCGTTCTCGCCTGTCCCGTCATCGACCCTCGGCCCACGTCATCCCCCGGGCCTGGAATGCCCTCCCTTTGCCCATCTGCCAAGCTAGCTCTCTTTCTCCTTTCAAGGCCCTACTGAGAGCTCACCTCCTCCAGGAGGCTTTCCCAGACTGAGCCCCCTCCTTCCTATCCCCTTCGTCCTCCTCTCCATCCCCCATCCTACCTCCTTCCCTTCCCCACAGCACCTGTATATATGTATATATGTTTGTACATACTTATTACTCTATTCATTTATGTATTCATTTTACTTGTACATATCTATTCTATTTTATTTTGTTAATATGTTTGGTTTTGTTTTCTGTCTCCCCCTTCTAGGCTGTGAGCCCACCGTTGGGTAGGGATTGTCTCTACATGTTGCCAACATGTACTTCCCAAGCGCTTAGTACAGCGCTCTGCACACAGTAAGCGCTCAATAAATACGATTGATTTATTGATTATTACTACTGCTACTGATGCTGCAGCTACTATTGCTACTGCCAATTCTACTTTTAGGCATTCATTCAATAGTATTTATTTAGTGATTACTATGGACAGAGTGCCCCATAACAAGAGGGTGAGACAGACATTCACATGAATAAATAAGGAATTTATAACGTGAACTTTAAAGTTATCTACGTCAGTACTGCGGGACTGGGGGTGAGGAGAATTTCAAAGCCCAAAGGTCCGAGATCCAAGTGCAGAGATGATGCAGAAGGGAGCAGGAGCCGGGGAAAAGAGAATTTAATCACAGAAGACATCTTGGACGAAATGTGACCTTAATAAGGCTTGGAATATGAGGGGAGAAGTGGTCTGGTGCATGTTAGCCAGTCAATCATACTTACTGAGTGCTTACTGTGTTCAGAGCACTGTACTAGGCCCTTGAGAGAGTACAATTTAGCAGTATCACAGACATATACCCCTGCCCACAAAGTTTACAGTCTAGGAGGGCAGACAGATATAAATATAAATACATGAACTGCAGATCTGGACAAAAGGGCTGTCGGGTTCGGTCGGGGCGGGGGCAGGGCTGAATAAAGGGAGCAAGTCAGGATGATGCAGAAGAGAGTGATAGAAAAGGAAATGAGGGCTTAGTCAGGTAAGGTCCTTTGGAGGAGATGTCCACCCCACATTAAACGTGTGAGCCCCACATGGGTCAACCTGATTACCTTGTATCTATCTCAGTGCTTAGAACAGTCCTTGGCATGTAGTAAGTGCTTAACAAATTCCAAAATTATTATTATTATTCAATAAGGCTTTGAAGCTGAGGGAGAACAATTATCTGTCAATATGACAGGAAGTGCGTTCCAACCCAGACGCAGGACAAGGTGAGAAGTCAGTGGTGAAATAGATGAGATCGAGGTTCAATGATAAAGTTGTTGCTAGAGGAGCAAAGTGTGTGGGCTGTATTGTAATAGAAGAGTAGTGAGCGGAGGTAGGCAGGGGCAAGGTGATGGAGGCCTTTAAAACCAAACGAGAGGAGTTTCTGTTTGATGGGATGGTGGATGAGTAATTACTGGAGTTTCTAGAGGAATGGGGAAACATGACCAGAACGTTTTTGTAGAAATATATTGTGGGCAGCAGAGTGAAGTATGGACTGAAGAAGGGAGACACGGGAGTCAGGGAGGTCAGCAAGGAAACTGATAAAGTAAACAAGGCAGAAAAGGATAAGTGATTGTATTATGGTGGAAGCATTTTAGATGGCGAGGAAAGGGCAGGTTTTAGCATTGTTTTGAAAGTCAAACTGACAGGATTTAATGACAGAATGACAATGTGGGTCGAATGAGAGAAAGCAGTTTCATTCCTGTCTCTGAGCTCTGAGAATGCGACAGGAAGGATGGTGGTGCCGACTACAGGAAAAGGAAAGTCAGGGGGAGCACAGGATTTGGTTTGGGTGGGAAGATAAGAAGTTCTGTTCTTGACATGGTAAATTTGAGATGACAGGAGGACATCCCAGTGGTGAGGTCTTGAAAACAGAAGAAGAGAGAGAGAGAGAGAGAGAGAGAGAGAGAGAGGGAGGGAGGGAGGGAGGGAGGGAGGGAGAGAGAGATCAGGCCTGGAGAGGGAGATTTGAGAATCATTCGCGTAGAGGTGGCAGTTGAAGCCAGCTGAGCAAATGAGTTATCCAAGGGAGTTGGTATAGTTAGAGAATAAAAGGGGACCGAGAATTGAACCTTGAGCGGCCCCCACAGTTAGGAGGTGAGAGGACATGGAGCAACCTGTGAAAGAGACTGAGAGTGAGTGGACAGAGAGAAAGAAGGCGATTCAGGAGAGGACAGTGTCAGTGAAGCAGACGTTGGGTAATATTTCCAGGAGAAGGGGCTAGTCAAAAGTGTTGAAAGTAGCTGAGAGGTTAAGCAGGATGAGGATAGAGCAGAGGCCAGCGGATTTGGCAAGACGGAGATCATTGTTGACCTGCCTTTCCCGCAATGGTGCTGTGTCCCTCCCCTCTCACCTTCCCCTGCCCCTGTTCTCTGTCTCCAGGAGGGGTGGAGACACAGGAAGTCTCACCCCCGAGGAACCAGGGTGTAGCGTTATGTGTCTCGGCCACTTCCTAGCCAACAGACACGAGACATGAGCTCCCTTCCCTGCATAGCATCATATCTTCTGACTGGCAAATGTCAATCCGAGGATGCGGCCTATTAGCGGATCGTAGGTGGAGATAGCTAAAATTGGGTTGCTCAGCTACATCTACTCTCCAAACATTCCTCTCTTATTCAAAACACCTCTCTAATCCCCAGCCCAGTCATCCACTCAACATTCATTCATTCACTACAATCATATTGAATGAACACTTACAGTATGCAGAGTACTGTACGAAGTGTTTGGAAGCGTAAACACACACATTCCCTGCCCACAAGAGGTCATCAACTATTGAATTCCCAACTACAGATGAAGAAGCCGAGGTTCAGAGATGTTAAATTCTGTATCTGAGATCACACAGCAGACAAGGGTCAGGGTGGGGATTAGAATCTAGGTGCCTGGACTTTAAACTGTGTGCACTGTCCACTAGGTCATACTGCTGTTCTTCTATTACTACTACTCCTAGAAATCAATTAATCAATCAATTAATGGCACTTATCGAGTGTTTACTGGGTGCATATCAGTGCTTGGCACAGTCCAATATAGAGTTGGTAAACATTTTCCCTGCCCACAGAAAGCTTACAATCTAGAGGGAGAGACAGGTACTAATATAAATCAATAAATTACATATATGGACATAGATTCTGTGTATTAGAGGATTGGGTGAATTTGAAGCATTCAAAATGTACAGATACAACTGCATAGGTGACACAAAAGGCAGAGGTCTTAATTAGGGAAGTCCTTTTGGAGGAGGGGTAACCTCAATAACACTGAAAGTGAATGGTAGTCTGGAGAGACACAGAAACCCAATAAGGAAGCAAAAGGAACAAGGGCTAGTTGACTCTCTTTCCAAGGCTAGGATAATTTTCTAGAATTTCTAATGTGTACAATCTTGCTTGTATCAGATTATTATGACTCTATTCCTCTAAAGAATGGCATCGTTATTATTACACCCAACCTAAGCATTCCCGTGAGATGGCAAGAGGCTGGTGGATTTTACCTTCAAAGCCACGTCTAAACACAAAGCCAACCTTGTTCACTTAAAATTGATCCTCTCCTGCCTTAACCCTTCCCCCTTCTCTGCCAGGTAAAGCTCGTTTTGTTCCCTTATTGGCACCCATCCCCATCAACCCCGTTAGCTGTTCCGGATATTTCACTCCTTCCTTAGGTCCCCTGTTCCTCCTCCTCCTTCATCCCTCACCCCCAACGATCTGGCCACCTACTTCATTAGGAAAATTAACACCATCAGATCTGAGTTCCCCATAGTCACCCCTCCCCCTTCTCCATACCCCCACTCTCAAACCTCTCCTCTACTTTCCCATCCTTCCCAGGAGTATCTTCCGATGAGATCTCCTCCTTCTTCTAAAGTGCCATCCCAGCCACCTGTGCTTCTGACCCCATTCCCTCTCATCTCATAAAAACTCTCACCCCTTCCCTCCTCCTCTCCTTAACTTCCATCTTCTACTGCTCACTCTCCAATGGTTTCTTCCACTCTGCCTTCAAACATGCCCAAGTCTCCCCATCCTAAAAATACCCTCTCTTGACCCCACTGCCCCCATCCAGTTATCCGCCTATCTCCCTCATACCTTTCCTTTCCAAATTCCTAGAAAGAGTCGTCTGGAGTCTCTGCCTCGCGTTCCTCGACCCCAACTCACCTAGACCCCCCCACCCAATCTGGCTTCTGTCCCCTGAGCTCCACTGAAACGTTCTTTTCAAAGGTCACCAATGACCTCCTTCTTGCCAAATCCAATGGCTCCTGCTCTATGCTAATCCTCCTCGACCTCTCAGGTGCCTCTGAAACTCGTCCCGTCTATATTGTCCAGTTCCTTTGGCCAGGGACCATGCGTACTAGGGTCCTCCGACACCTCCAACTACGCATGTCCAAAACTGTCCTTCTTCTCGTCCATTTCGAACACTGCCCGGCATCTTCTTTTTTATTGGTCTCTTTGTTTTTTCTTCTATTGGTATTTCTTCATAAGCTCTTGCTTTGTGCCAGGTACTTCCCTCGGGGCTGAGGTAGATTCACGCTAATCTGTTCGTTTACACCTCTGTCCCATATGGGACTCACGGTCTTCACCTTCCCTTTTATAGTTGAGTTTACTGACGCCCGAGAATTCATTCATTTGTTCTTTCCTCATTCATTCAATCACAATGATTGAGCGCTTACTCTATGCAAAGCACTGTCCTCAGAGCTGGGGAGAGTATACTATAACAGTAAAGAGATACAATTCCTGCCCACAGTGAGCTCTCAGTCTAGACGGGGACAGAGACGTTAATATACAGAAATAGGTAAAGAAGGAAAGAAAATAAAACTAATTCATTAGACATTTACAGAGAAGTGACTTGCCTACAGGGTGACATAGTCAAAAGCCGGAATTAGAGCTCTCACCACCAGATCCAGGTGCTTTCTTTTCGCATCCCTGCAGATCGTACAATTTTCCTTCCTGTAACAGTAGTCTGAATTTTGGTGTTGTGTTTGCTCAATCAATCGATCGATCCTTCGAGCAGTTGTGTTGATTGAGTGCATTTTGTGCAACGAGCACCTTAATCAGCATTTCCGGGAGTATAACCCAACATTAAAAGCGACACATTCCCTGGCCACAACAAGCTTTCAATCTCCAGGGGTAGGCAGACACCAATAGGAATCATTAAACAGTGTGTCTAAACGGAATGGCTGGGGAGCTGGGGCTTGAAAAGAGAGGCTCAGCGCGGCTACAGTCTTGAAGGCAAGAGGAGATACGAGCCTGGAAGGAGGAGATGCAGATTTGAGTATCATCTGCATAGAGATGATAGTTGAATCCGTGGGAGCGAATGAGTTCACCAAGAGAGTGAGTATAGATCGAGAACAGAAGGGTACCAAGAACTGAACTTTGAAGAACCTGTAAGGCGATAGGAGGGGGAGAAGGAGCCCGCGAAGGAGACTGAGGATGAACGGCCAAATATATAAGAGGAGAACCAGGAGAGGACCGAGTCTGTGAAGCCAAGGTTGGGCAGCATGTTGAGGAGAAGGGGGTGGTCCACAGTGTCGAAGGCAGCTGAGAGTTCGAGGAGGATTAGGATAGAGTAAGGAGCCATTGGATCTGGCAAGAAGGAGGTCATTGGTGATCTTTAAGAGGCAGGTTTCGATGGAGTGTAGGGGACAGAATCCAGATTGGAAGGGGTCTATGACAGAGTTGGAGTTGAGGAATTCAAGGCAGCGAATTTAGACGACTGGTTCTAGGAGTTTGGAAAGGAATGGTAGGAGGGAGATAGGGAGATAACTAGAGAGGCAGTGGGGTCGAGAGGGGTGTTTCAGGATTGGGGAGACGTAGGCATGTTTGAAAGCAGAGGGGAAGGCACCAGTGGAGAATGAGCAGTTGAAGATGTAAGTTAAGGAGGGGAGGAAGGAAGGGAGGAGAGAGAGTTTTCATACGATGAGAGGGAATGGGGTCCAAAGCACAGGTGGATGCCGTGGCACTTGAGAGGAGGGAGAAGATCTCATCTGAAGATACTGCTGGGAAGGATGGAGAGTAGCGGAGAGGGTGGAGAGTAGCAGAAAGTGTTGAGAGCTGAGGGATGGAGAAGGGGGCAGGGTGACTTTGGGGAGCTCAGACATGATGGTGTTAATTATACTAATGAAGTAGAAGGCCACATCG
Source organism: Tachyglossus aculeatus (assembly GCF_015852505.1). Lineage (NCBI taxonomy): Eukaryota > Metazoa > Chordata > Mammalia > Monotremata > Tachyglossidae > Tachyglossus > Tachyglossus aculeatus. The sequence continues at coordinate 272,013 of NW_024044900.1, forward strand.
TTGGGGACGAGTGTGGAGAGGGGGAGTGTGGGGTGGATGGGAGAGGGTGAAGATCAGAGGAGAGGGTTGAGAGCCGGGAGGGGAGGATAGAGGTTGGGGCGGAATAAGGGGCCTGAGGAGGGAGTTAAATGTCTGGAACAGCTGACGGGGGTGATGGGCATGGGTGTCAATAATGGAGGAAAAATAGTTTTATCTAGCGGAGGAGAGGGCATAGTTAATGCAGGAAAGGATCAATTTAAAGTGAACAAGTTAGGCTTGGTGTTTAGACTTTCGCCAGTAGCGTTCATCAGCTCGAGCATAAGAGCGAAGGAGGCAGTGATCCAAGGGTGTGGATTAGTGGTGCGAGAGCGGTGAAGGGAAATGGGAGTGAGCAAGGTGAGTTGAGTAGAGAGGGTTGAGTGCAGTAATCTGATCATCAAGAGTAGGTAGAGAGGATAGGGAGGTGAGGTGGGATGTGATGCGCTGAGAGAGATGGACGGGGTCGAGAGAGCCGAGGTCTCTGTGGTGTAGTAGTATAGATTTATGGGGGGAGGAGTGTGAGTGAGGAGGCAGGTGAGAAAGTTATAATCAGAGAGTGGGACTTCAGAGTTGGTGAGGGTGGAGATAGTGCAGCGGTAGGAGATGATGAGGTCAAGGGTTTGAACAGGTTGGTGAGTGGGCGAGGTGGGATGGAGCAGGAGGTTGGCAACGTCAAGGAGCGATAGAAGGCGGGCGGCAGAGGAGCCACCGGGGACATCCATTTGAATGTTGATGTCTCCTAGGATCAGAGTGGGCATGGAAAAGGAGAGAAGGAAGGTGATAAGGGGTCAAATTCATTGAAAGCAGTTGGAGGTGGGGCCAGGGGGCCGGTAGATGACGGATGCAATAATCTGGAGGCGTTAGTAGAGGAGAATAATGTGCGCTTCAAAGGAGGGAAGGAAAGGGAAGGGGAAGGAGGGATAGTGCGAAAGCGACATTGGGGAGCGAAAAGGAAGCCGACACCTCCTCCTTTTCCGGTGAGGCTGGGGGAGTGGGAGAAGAAGAGTCCTCTGCTGGAGAGAGCAGCAGAAGAGACCGTGTCATCCGGAGTGAGCCAAGTTTCGGTAAGGGCGAGAAGGAGAGAACAGGAAAGGAACAGGTCAAGGATTAAAGGGAGCATACCTATAATGGAGAGGGGGGTTCTAACGGCCACACTTGTCAGCAGCTATGGAGGGAGGGGGAAGGGTATGAGGGGTGGGGAGGATTTGGATGGGAATGAGTTGGCGAGGGCCTGGGTGGGGAGAGGGGGAAGAGGGGAGGCGATGAGAAAGGAGAACTGGGATGGGGGGGAGGAGGGGAGGGAGGGGATTGGAAGGGAGGGGTTAAAGGATTGGCGCTGGTACTGACAAATTCTAGGGAGGTGGGAGTAGGAGGGGTGGGAAAGAGCTGGGTGGAAGGGGAAGGGGAAGGCAAGGACTGGGAAGGGCAGATGGGAGCAGGGTAACTGATAGTTCATGGTGAGGTCAGCAAGGTAAATGACAGCACAGCTAGCAGTTAACAATTAACATGTAATAGCAATAATAAAATGAGCGTATGATGACATCATAGACAGCAGTTAACAATTAACATGGAAAAACAACAATAAAATAGGCGGATGATGCCCATAGCAGAAGGTTGAATTATCCATGGGTCAGTCAAATAAAAAAGGCTAATGGCAAGGAGAGTCCAGGAGCTCTTGGCAGAACTGTCTCTTAGGTGGTGGAAGATGGAATCCTGTGGATGGCTGTTTTGGAGTAGGGCGGAACTGTTATGGGGGTTCATGGGAGATGAAACGACTGGGAAGAGGAGTAAACAGACAAATAGCATGGCTGGGCTGCGTAGGTGCGAATGGGGTTGTTGCTAAAATAACATGGTGAGAACAAGGGTCTTTTTTCCCCGGGGACGGGGCCGGAGGAAATCAGTCCCGTCTGGTGCGGTCCTAACCGAGGGAAGGAGGGAGTGGGGACCCCGCAAAGAAGGTCGCTTATCGATCGATCCTTCAAGCAATAGTGTCAATGGAGTGCATTCTGTGCATCGAGCACTGTATGCAGCTTCTGCGGGAGTACAACCTAGCAATAAAAGGGACACGTTCCCTGGCCACAATGTGCAATCAGTCTCCAATGGGAGACAGACACCAATGGAAATCAATTTATTGCGGCTATAGACAGAAGGGCTGCGGAGCTGGGGGTTGCGGGGAGAAGCTCAGCCCATCCACAGTGCTGCGCACAGCTGCCCTATGCCAGGCTGAATATCTGCTACCGAGCTTTCTGCGAGCAACCCAATGGCCTCGAGATAGGCCGTGAATGTCGACAAGGATGGTAGTTCGGTAGGCGGAGGCATTCGTTGTTCAGAGAGAGCATCAGACTATGACTCGCTGAGGTCTACCGACCTCGAGCCTCCACATGATCGTCCCTCCAGGATTTGACTGACTGGGTCGGCGACTGGACTGGTTTCCATGGGGATATGATGGAGAACTACGGGAACTAATGATGGCTTGTTCCCGTGGAATCGACTTGGGGAGGGCGAAGGGCAGCTGCCCGGATAAGCGGGGAGCGGGCTCAAACCAATCAAACTCCTTCCGATTTAAGGGGCCGGCCTTCAGTACATGGGGCCACTTAGTGTCATGTCGTTGGTTGTGTGGTAAACTCTCCCGAGAGCGAAAGGGATGACGGGAACCCTATTTGGACCGAGTTTGGGGTCTCTGTGTTTTCTGTGCTACACTTCATAGAGAGGGGTCAATCAATCAATCAATCAATCAATCGTATTTATTGAGCACTTACTTTGTGCCGAGCACTATACTAAGCGCTTGGGAAGTACAAGTTGGCAACATATAGAGACGGTCCCTACCCAACAGTGGGCTCACAGTCTAGAAGGGTAGCAAGTACTTAGAAAATACCATAATTACTATCAATCTCAATCGGAAAAATTTCTAAACAAACGCCGCCCGCGCCTTTCGCCCTCTGGTCCGTGGCCTCGGGCCCCGCCTCTGACCATGCTGGAAATGATAGTTCGGGAGGTGAAGGTGAAGGCCAGTCAAGAGCAAACGTCAGACTACGACTCACAGAAATCTTTGTGCACCGCTCCGTTTCGCCACGCTCCTGCCCACCACAACACGGCCGGATTGTTTGGGTCCGCGCCTGGGCTCGCTTCTGTCGCCTCCGCGTTCTCTCACTGCTATCGGTTCAGCGATTACTCTTTGCCCATTGCGGGTGTGGGGACGGTACGAACAGAGAAGATGCAGTCTGGGTCCGACATCGGGACTCGCAGCCTGTGGAAGAGCGTTAACATGTAGTTCCTACTCAGGTTTACAGGTATGGCAGCTGAGGCACACAGATTCCAGAATGCCTTCGCCAAGGTCACACAGCAAAAAAGAGTCACAATCGGGACTTGGTCCCAGGTCTGCAACATTCCAGCCCTGGGCCCTTTCCATCACCCTCCGCTGCTTCTTGAGAGTGATGCAAGGCTGTTTCGATGGTGGCGGGGAGCTTTGAATGCAGATGAGCTTCCCCTGACATTCGCATCACTGTAAATGGGACCACCATCCTTCCCATCTCACAAGCCTGTAGCTTTGGCATTAGTCTTACTCCTCTCTTTCACCCAATACATACATTCAATCCATTACTAAATCCTTTCGGTTCGACCTTCACAACATCGCTAAAATCGCCCTTTCCTCCCCATCCAAACTGCTGCCACATTAGTCTAAGCACTTATCCTCTACCGTCTTGACTACTGTATCAGCCTCCTTGCTGACCTCCCTGCTTCCTCTTCACTCTCCGGTTCATACTTCACTCTTCCACCCAGATAATTTTTCTACAAAACATCCAGTACGTGTTTCCCCACTCCTCAGGAACTACCAGTGGTTGCCCATCCACCTCCATTTCAAACAGAATCTCCTTACCATTGGCTTTAAGGTACTCAATCATCTGGCCCTCTCCTACCTCCCCTCATTACTTTCCTTCTACAACCAAGCCCGCACCCTTTGCTCCTCTAATGCTGTCCTTCTCACTGTACCTTCTCATCATCAATCTCTCGCTCACGTCCTGTTTCTATCCTAGAATGCCCTCCCTCTTCATAACCAACAGGCCATTATTCTGTATACTTTTGTAGCCTTATTGAAGGTCCATCTCCTCTAAGAGGTCCTCCTTTCCCTTTCTTCCACTCCCTTCTACGTTGTCCTGACTTACTCCCTTTACTCATTCTCCCTCCCAGTCCCACAACATTTATGTACGTATCTGTAATTTTATTCATTTATATTGTCTGTTTCCTCCTCTAGACTGTAAGCTCGCTGTGGGCAGGGAATGTGTCTTATATTGTTATATTGTACATTCCCCAGTGCTTAGTATGGTTATCCACACACAATAAGTGCTCAATAAATACGATCGACCGACTGACTGTCTCTTCCTCGTCTCATTAAGACGTTTCCTTTTTACCTCCTCTTCCATTTCTTTCTCCTTCTACAGCTCTTCCTCTTCTTTCTTCTCCTTTTACTTCTCGTTCTTCTCTTCCCCCTCACCTTCTTCCTCTTTCTCTCTTCTTCTGTATTCCTTATCGCCCTTTCCTCTTTTCCTTCCTCCTCCTACTCCTGGTCATACAACCTCTTCTTCTTCACTTCTCTGGTGTTCTTTCCTATCGGGCGGTGGTTATACCCGATCCATGAATTATCTTGGGTAATTGATTAATCAATTACAGCACTAACAAAGCGTTCCCTCTGTGCTAAGCACCACCTGAAGTGCTGAGTTAGATTCAAGATGGTCACATCAATCAATCAATCAATCGTATTTATTGAGCGCTTACTGTGTACAGAGCACTGTACTAAGCGCTTGGGAAGTACAAGCTGGTAACATATAGAAACAGTCGCTACCCAACAGTGGGCTCACAGTCTAAAAGGGGGAGACAGAGAACAAAACCAAACATACTTACAAAATAAAATGAATAGATATGCACAAGTAAAATAAATAGAGTAATAAATATGTACAAACATATATACATATATACACTAGTCAGCTGTGTGACTTCCCTCACATCAGACCCAATTCCTATCCCTCTGGGGAACTCACAGTCTATCTTATCCTCATTTATACAGGAGGAACCTGAGGCTCAGAGTGGTGAAGTGTTTGCCCGGGTTACCTAATAAACCAGAGGGAGAGTTGGGACTAGAAGCCAGGCGGGACTCCCAATCCTGTGCTCTTTTCACTAGGTTATTCTGCCTCCTTCTGAAGAGGAGGCATCATCACAGACAAGAACTGATGGCTGTCCTGACTGGGCAACTCCGCTAACAGGGGTCCCGGTTCTCCAGGGTGGGTGTAAGGTCTTCCTTCTGTTCCATGTGTAATGATATTTTCCCAGAAGCCACCCCTAACGCCCGTTCAGGGAGATGCCAGTGGCTCACGTTCACCTGCTTTACCCAGATCATTGGCCTCCTTTGCTGGACTGAAATACATGAAGGAAGCTGGGTAGTTTAGGGGTCAGAATATAGGACTAGCTTCTCATTCTAGATCTGCCCTTCGCCTGCTGTGTGACCTTAGAGAACTCCTTTCGCCTCTCTGGGCCTCTGTTTTCTCCTCTTTAAAGTGGGGATGAGTTTTGAGTCCAGCATGGGACAGAGAATGTATGATAGCCGTTCATCTACCCAAGCGCTCAGTAAGTGCCAGAACAACAACACAAACAACTGCAACTAGCGCAATAACAATGATAATAATGATAATAATAAATAATATTAATAATATTAATAATTCATGTCCAGTGTCGCCCCTAATAAGAAGACAAATGCCTGTGAGGGTTCCAGAGCAGACGAATTCACACGAGTCAGCTTACATTCATTCATTTATTCAATCATATTTATTGGGCACTTACTGTGTGCAGAGCACTGTACTGAACGCTTGGGAAGTACAAGTCGGCAACATATAGAGAAGGTCCCTAGCCAACAGCGGGCTTACAGTCTAGAAGAGGGGAGACAGACAACAAATCCAAACAAAACAAGTAGACATGAGCTCCACATACGCTTTGGAGATGACGAGAATGAAATCAGGAAAAGCAGAAATGAGAGAAGGCACAGATTCACTTTCCCGTGATCCTCAGAAGGTGAACTCGAAAGGCAGCGCTCCATTCCCCTTGAAGCCGGCGTGCTGGTGCTGCACCAGAGGAGCAGAGGATCGGGACCAGGGAGCACTTCCCAACCCCGCCACATCCAGGCCTTCTCCCTCCGACCCCCTACTCCCTCCTTGTGGCTCCTCTTCAAGCAGACCCTCTCTTGAAGGGCCCGCCCCAGGCAATCTCCCCTCCCTTTGTCCACATGACACTTCCGAGACCAGATCCGATCCAGAACATAGAGTGACAGGGCCAACCCCAGGTGGCCTTCCCACGCTCCTGACCCTCGGGGAGTGGGAAAGACTCTTAGAGATCACATAGAGGAGGTCCCCTCTCTCTTCCAGCACCGTAGCAAGGTGTGGCAATAGCGCCTAGCACTGCACTAAACACTGGGAAAATTACCCAAGGGAAAATTAAACCCTGTCCTTGGAAACCTTCCTATCTAATCTTAATTGAGCAGAAGGATGGCGATGGAAGCACAAAGGCAATGACAAATAAGACAAGAGCAACAGGGGATGGTGTCCAGAGGAAAAGTTTCAAGGATACTCCTGGCCCGGATTCCAACAGCCACAGCAACAGGCCCGGTTCTCCGTGCGGGGAGGCGGGTGACTCTTAAGGCTGGCATGGCAGGAGCCAGCCAGGTTTTTATCCGCTCTGTTTGTGATCAGCTCCCTGTACCGGGGGCAGGAGTTACAGCAGGGCCGCGGGGAGCACCGCTCAGGAGCACTAATGAGTCTACACCGTTATCCTCAGTGGAGGCCAGTGGAGACTGGTGAACGGGACCGGGGAGACATCGGAGGACATGGTCGGGGCCTCAGCACTCAGAGATGAAACAGCGACTGCAGGGAACCATTCTGGAGACTTTGGCTGAGTTCTCCGCAACATTGCCAAGATCCGCCCTTTCCTCTCCATCCAAACTGCTACCCTGCTCATTCAAGCTCTCATCCTATCCCGTCTGGACTACTGCACCAGCCTTCTCTCTGATCTCCCATCCTCGTGTCTCTCTCCACTTCAATCCATACTTCATACTGCTGCCCGAATTATCTTTGTCCAGAAACACTCTGGGCATATTACTCCCCTCCTCAAAAATCTCCAGTGGCTATCAATCAATCTGCGCATCAGGCAGAAACTCCTCACCCTGGGCTTCAAGGCTTTCCATCACCTCGCCCCCTCCTACCTCACCTCCCTTCTCTCCTTCTACTGCCCAGCCCGCAACCTCCGCTCCTCCACCGCTAATCTCCTCACTGTACCTCGTTCTCACCTGTCCCGCCATCGACCCCCGGCCCACGTCATCCCCCGGGCCTGGAATGCCCTCCCTCTGCCCATCCGCCAAGCTAGCTCTCTTCCTCCCTTCAAGGCCCTGCTGAGAGCTCAACTCCTCCAGGAGGCCTTCCCAGACTGAGCCCCTTCCTTCCTCTCCCTCTCGTCCCCCTCTCCATCCCCCCATCTTACCTCCTTCCCTTCCCCATAGCACCTGTATGTATGTATATATGGTTGTACATATTTATTACTCTATTTATTTATTTATTTATTTATTTTACTTGTACATTTCTATCCTATTTATTTTATTTTGTTGGTATGTTTGGTTCTGTTCTCTGTCTCCCCCTTTTAGACTGTGAGCCCACTGTTGGGTAGGGACTGTCTCTATGTGTTGCCAATTTGTACTTCCCAAGCGCTTAGTACAGTGCTCTGCACATAGTAAGCGCTCAATAAATATGATTGATTGATTGATTGATTGATTGATTCTCCAGTAAGGGGCAGCGACTCCATCTTTAGCCTTGGGGATGGGAGAGGCACATCCATCAACCCGGTGCTGCCTCAGCTTACATCAGTACCTTCTGGCTGGGCCCCGCTGACTCCATCAACACTGGTCCTCCCCAGGGACTGACCTCGGGGATTCACAGCCACTACGTCTTTCCCAAGCACTTCCAAGAGGATAACACACAATCACAATCCATCAATAGCATATAAGGTGTCCAGACCTCTGTGTTAAACGCTGAGAAAATAAAAATAAAAAATAGAGGTAGAAGACATGGTCTCTCGCCTCAAGGGATGTACAATCAAACAGGGAGAGAGAAACAAAATGAATTACGGATAAAATAGGAAGATATATTTATGGGAAACTAAGAGTTCAAATACACGATCACATACTGTAGTAGTATCAGTCATGAGGGTCTCCTGGGAGCAGTGAGCTGTACTATTTCTTACACAATCAACCCGTCAGTGGTATTTACCTAGTAGGTATTGAGAGTTGCTAAATTCTTGAGATAATACAATAGAGTAAATATACATGTCCCCTGACCTCAAGAATATTTCGATCTAACAAGGAAGGAAGGTCTGAGAAGAAGAAGCAATGTCGACTAGTGGAAAGGGCACAAGACTGGAAGTACAAGAATCAGGTTCCAATCCCTGCTCTGCTACTTGTTTACTGTGTAACGCTGTGCAAGTCACTTAACTTCTCTCTGCCTCACTTTCCTTAGCTATTCAATGGGGATTTGATACCTATTCTACCTCCAATTTAGACTTTGATCTTTGTGTGAAACAGCGACTGCGTCTGACCTGATGGTCTTTTTCCTATTCCAGTATCTAGTACAGTGTCTAGCACCTAGTAGGCGATTAGCAAATATAGCAACAATAATGAACATAACGAATGCAATAATAATTTACCACTAGAGTTGTCAGTTTAAATAATTGAATGTACATTTGAATGAAGATGTATACACAACTGTTGCAGATGGGTTTAAATAATGCCTTAAATAATGGTTTTAAATAGTTATATATGCTTGAGTTGGCTCATCGTAAAATGCTGAAAGAGTAACTGAGAGACTAAATTGATAAGATCAGAAGTGTTATGGATACTTGGGATTGAATAAGTGCTGAGGTGGTAGGAAGATTTGACCTAGGTAAAATAAAATAAGTGGGTATGGACCCCTGGAAGAAGAGGGATTTCAGAAGCGTTTTACAGTAAATAGTGGACTGGCAGGTATGAAATAGGAGGGAGTTCAAGGCAGGAGGAAGGACTTGGAACCGGGGTCGGCGATGGCAGAATTGAGAATGAGGCACCGCTATTAGGTTAGTTTGGAAGGCTAGAAGATTGAAAACTGAGATGTGATGCGAGAAGAGAATACATAAGCACAAGAGCAAGAATGCTGAGAGAGAGCCTTGAAACTCATCCTCAGGAGTTTCAGCTTGATGTGGACAGGAATGGACAACCATCGGAAGGATTTGAGCATTGGGCTCACCTGGAACACCCTCTTTCCCCATGTCAGACAACCTCTCCCCAAGTTGACCACCCTCCGAAAATCTCATCTCCTCCAACAAGCTTTCTCCAATTAATTTCTCACTCCCCAGAGCCATGTCATTCCTTCAGCCAATTTTAGCACATATGGACTTATTTATTCCCTCCTTACTACTCCCTCCTTAACATCCTCCCTTTCTCACAAGCCCTTAAATTGGTCTTATCCTCAACACGTATCCTTCATTTAATTCACAGTGCAATGTACTGTATTAACCACTTGGAATCTTCAGTGGACGTTCTAGAACCGATTAATTTCTTCCCTGGTCTGTCATTCCACCAACTCTCACTTTATTATTCCCAAGTCATCTAAGCATCTGTTTAAACATACTCACATATTTATTACCTATCACCTCTTCCTACCTGTAATCAATTGTAGTGTCTGGCTTTCCTGCTAGTTTACAAGCATCTTGAGAGCAGGATTGTGTCTACCAATTCTGCCGTCCTCTCCCAAGAGCTCAGTACAGTGTTCTGCATCGAGATGGTGCTCAATCAAACTATTGATTGATTGACTCGTCGAGCCATGTTCCTTGTCAACAAGATCTCCCACCTGACTGAGGAAGAGATAAGGGAAAGCCAATGGAGTAGCTGCAGATAGGTCAGACTGGTGGAACTGTTGGAATGAAGGGAGCTGTGGAGATAAGCTGGATAAGGTTGCTCAGGCAGAACCCAGGAAATAGGTATTTTGTCTCCATCTTACGGTTTACAAATGAGGGTGGAGCTTGTAGCCTTACTATTCTAGTTTTTCTAGCCAGTGTTTGATCAAGATATTAAAACACTAGGATTGAGGTAATTCAAATAAAAGTTTAAAATGTTTGATGTTTTATTGCAGAACCTTTGGTGTGGTCTATCCTCTTGGATCTGCACCATTTAGGCATGTAATCATCACACATCCTCAGCATCACAACACTAAGGTACATATAAGTAATTTATGTCTTTATATTAATGTTATTATATTCGAGAAGCCGCGTGGTTTAGTGGAAAGGTCACGGGCTTGGGCGTCAGAGGACGTGAGTTCTAATCCAGATTTTGCCACTTGTCGTTGTGCGACCTTGGGGAAGCAGCTTAACTTCTCTGTACCTCTGTTACCTCATCTATAAAATGGATATTAAGACTGTGAGCCGCATGGGGGACAACCTAATTACCTTGTATCTACCCAGCGCTTAGAACACAGCGCTTAGAACAGTGCTTGGAACATAGTAAGCGCTTATCAAATACAATTATTACTATTAATGTCTGTCTCCCCCTCTGGACTGTCAGTTTCTTGTAGGCTGGGAACGTGTTTACCATCTCGTTGTATTGTACACTCCCAAGCGCTTAGCTCAGTAAGCACACAATAAGTGCTTAATAAATACCATTGGTTGACTGACTGGAATACTGTGGCCTCCGTTTGGCTTGATTTCTCCTTCTCACCCCGCCTCATCACACTTCCCAGAGGATAACCCAAACCGGTGCACGAGGTCCCTGAAAGCCTACTGTTTTGCAGGATGCAGATGAAGGGGTTCAGCATAGAGGCCACAGAGGTATTGAACACCCCTACTCCCTTGATCAGGTCCACCCTGTCCTGGGTGGAAAGCTTGATTGACATAAAGATGCAGCTGATGTATGTGATAGAGACCACTACCATTATGCGAGGAGAAGATGGAAAGGACCTTTCTTCTCTTCTGGACAGAGGATGGATGGAGAAGGCTAACAATAGGGGAGACCGTTTATACCCCTGCGACAGGAGATGGACTTCTCTACCTTCTGGACGAGGAAGAGTGGGGGCTTTATTCTCTTTGGTTCCCAGTGGGCACATGGAGACCAATTGTGAAACTAATCTAAACTAATCTTAGAATCTCCAGGGATGGGTCGGGAGACACTACAAAATGGTAGATGCTTTGGTGACTCTGGCAATGAACGTTCAATACTCGGGCTGGAGACATATCCCGAGGTATAGGGTGCAGCCACAGCCATTCCAAACCATTAATCCCTAGTCCAGGTAATTAAGAGGAGAGTAAGCAAGATGGAACAACCGGGATCTCCTTTTTCCCTTCTGCTAGGTCCAGAGGTGGTGAAGTATTGGGCTGAGTTTCTCTGGGCTCAGTGATCCCTGCACCTCTCCCTGAAACTCAGCCCCCTTGTAGAACCTCCACTCTTGCATCTGGATTCTCCCACCCAGACCAAACAGGATGTTAGGTCTAGCAATTATTTACTCAACTGGAAAATCAGTGATTCAATGGTATTTATTGAGCACCGACTTTTCAAAAATCTCATGGTATTTATTGAGAGCCTAGCGAGTGAAGAACAATCCATCAATCAATCCGATGGCATTTATTGAGCGTGTACTGAGTGCAAAGCTATCCTTCAATCAATTTGTTTGCATTGATTGAGGGCATACCTGGTGCTAAGAAATTCATCAATCAAATGGAATCTAGTGACTGCATACTGACTGAGTTCTAGACACTGTACTAAGTGCTTGGGAGAGCATAATTAAAGAAAGACACCGAGTTCCTGCTATCCAGGCATTTCCAGTCAAATAGGGAGACAGAGAGAAATGATTTCCAAATAGTGGGAGTCAAAGTAAGAATAAGGATCCGGAGGGAAGCAGAACAGGTAGGACAGACTGGAATGCTTTTTTCGGGTTTTTGGTAAGTGCTTACTATGTGCTCGTAAGCGCTGGGGTACATATAAATTAATTAAGTTGGACACAGTCCGGGTTCCACATGGGGCTCACAGTCTTAATCTCCATTTTACAGATGAGGTAACTGAGACACAGAAATGTGAAGTGACTTACCCAAGGTCACACAGCATACAAGTGGCTGAGCTGGGATTAGGACCCAGGTCCTTCTGACTCTCAGGCCCCTGCCCTATCGACCAAGCTACACTGGTTCTCTAATGACCGCTCAAATGCCTGCCCAACTACGAATATATCACTATAATTAAATCTAATGCTTACACATGCATACGTGCTGAGGTGAGAGGAACTGGGAGTGAGATGGGGAGAGCAAGAGGGTAGAAGTGTAGGAGAAATAGGATAGTAGCAAGAGGTGGTGGGCTTTTGGGTTCCCCTCCGCCGACGACCAAGAACATCAAGTGACTTCAAAGATCTAGGTGTAAGAACTCACTTAGCTAGGACACGGAAGGAGCCTTGGAAAACACACACACACACACACACACACACACACACACACACACACACACACACAAACACACACACACATTGCACCTGTGATACTCCAACAGCTTCGGCACCGACCTGCATTGCAAACCTCGGAACATCTCTATCATGTGGAGGGAAAGGGCAAGATTGCCCTCTAAATGGATGAGTACAGAAGTACTGGGGTTGCAGGGGGAACCTGGCCGGGGGAGGGATTTACAGGAGGGCGGGTGTGGGGGTACACAGAGGACTGGAGAACGGCCAGATCCTGTTCGTCGGGCAGCAAATGAGGCTAATGTACAGGCACCGAGTCTCTGTGATCGACCTTTTGAGACTCCTGCAGCTTTTTCTGTGGAATTGTATCGCAGATGAGCCCTCATTGCCTGGAAGAAAACCTCACTGGGTGCAACAAGGCCCTGAGGACCTGATTGACCAGCTCGTTCCGCAGCGTGTAAATAAAGGGGTTCAGCATGGGGGCAATGGAAGTGTTGAGCATCGCCAACCCTTCGTCAGTTCCACCCTGTCGTGGCGGACACCACACCCTTGGTCAGTTCTACCCTGTCGTGGCGGACAGATTGATGTACATGAAGATGCAACTGCCAAATGTGATGGAGACCACGACCATCTGGGAGGAGGAGGTGGAATAGACCTTTCTTCTCTGCTGAGCGGAGGAGAGTCTCGGGATTGCTCTGATCAAGGCTATGACGGACGCGGTCACCAGAGCCAAAGTGACCAGAAGCGTCCCCAAGGCCAGGAGGAAAGACATTAGCTCCAAGAACTGAGTATCTGAGTAGGAGATTTGTAGCATAGGAGAAGAATCAAGGATGATGTGGTTGATGATATTGAAGGAGCAGAAATCATGATGGAGAACAATGACTGACTGATGGAAAGACGACCAGGAACCTTGCCAGACAGTAGCAGAGGACCAGCAGAGCTCAGAAGCCCCGCTCATGACGGTCGTGTAGATGTCGACATAGTGGTCGTTGGACATGCGGCCAGGAGGAAGAACTCCTTCACCTCCAGAAAGATGATGAAGAACAGCTGAGTGAAGCAGTTGGAAAAGGAAATGGCTCTGTCTGCAGTGATGATGGTGACCAGGAATCTGGGAATGCAGGCAGATGTGAAGGCGATCTCCAGCAAGGAGAAACTGCGCAGGAAGAAGTACATGGGGGTGTGGAGGCGGAAGTCTAGCAAGGTGAGGGTGACGATGGTCAGATTCCCAGTGACGCTTAATGCATAGGTGAGGAAGAGGACGGAGAAGAGAGAAGCTTGTCACCCCCGTGCTGTTTCCCGTGGTTCTTGTTCTCATTGACTGGACCTGTCGATGCAGCAGAAGGGAGAGAGGAAGTGAGGGCTGGCAAGAAGCAGCCTATGACCCAGGTGGAGAGACCAGTAGCAGTGAACCCCTGCTCTCTCCCTTTCTTCATTTAGTCGTTCATTCATTCAATCGTATTTTTTGAGGCTTGTTGTGTGCACAGCACTGTACTAAGAACTTGGGTGAGTACAATATAACAATCACAGACATACTCCCTGCCCTTAATGAGGTTACTGTCTTTCGCCAACACTAGCTGCAAAGTACAAGTGCTGTATCACCCACGTTCTAGACTGTGAGTTCGTTGTTGGGTAGGGATTGTCTCTATTTGTGGCCGAATTGTACTTTCTAAGCGTTTAGTACAGTGCTCTGCAGACAGTAAGCGCTCAATAAATGCTATTGAATGAGTTAAGTGTCTAAAGAAGAGTAGGCAGCAGTGTCTTTGAACTATCGACCCCATCAGCCTCTTCTCTTATCTTATTGTCTTTAAATTCAATCTCTTCTTTACCAACACTTTTCTCTGAATTAATCCCTCTCCCCTACATCCCCCCCGCTAGACTGTTAATTCCGTGAGGACAGGGACTTTTTATGGTGTTTCCTAAACCCTTACTATAGAGAAGCAGCCTGGCTCAGTGTAAAGAGCTCGGGCCTTTGGAGTCAGAGGCCACGGGTTCAAATCCCGGCTCCACCAATTGTCAGTTGTGTGACTTTGGTTAAGTCACTTAACTTATCTGTGCCTCGGTTACCTCATCTGTAAAATGGGGATTAAGACTGTGAGCCCTCCGTGGGACAATCTGATCATCTTGTAACCTCCCCGGCGCTTAGAACAGTGCTTTGTTCATAGAAAGCACTTAATAAATGACATTATTATTATTACTATCTGTAAAATGGGGATTAAGACTGTGAGCTCCACGTGAGACAACCTGATCACCTTGTATCCCCCCAGTGCTTAGAACAGTGCTTTGCATATAGTAAGAGCTTAAAAATACCATTATTATTATTATTATTATTATTATTACCATGATTCAGGCACTGTGATAAGCGCTGGGTAGATACAAGGTAATCTGGTTGGACATAGTCCATGTCCCAGTGCAGCTCATAGTATTAATCCCCATTCTAGAGATGATATACCTGAATGCATGACTTGCCCAAGGTCACACAACAAAGAAGTGGTCGGGCCATGATTGGACCCAGGTCCTTCTGATTTCCAGGTCCGGACTCTCCTAACTCTGCTTTACTCTCCCAAGAGCTCGAAATCGTGCTTTGCACCAATCAAGTAGGTGCTTAGTCAATTCTGTGGCTTGACTGATTGACTATTTAAGAGTGGGTTCTAAATCACTGCGATTGATTAATTAATTTACTGTTTGGCTGATGAGTGCACCGACAGAACATTTAGATCTAATATCTGCAGAACGGCAGGTGGAGGAAAGGGAAAATCTTTCTCCTGTCAACCAAAGGCCATACAATTTTCCCACTCTCTCCGATGGCTTTCTCGGGACTTTGAATCGGCATGCAGAGACAGAAGAGAATTTTATGTTTCAGTCTAGTTCCACACCTTGAACATACGGAAGCAGCCTCTACCTCACCCACCTAAAATCTCTCAGCGTGATGGCTGTGGAGGGGCGCGGGGAATCCCAGGGTAACTACACGCCGGTTTTCCCCAGAACTCATCCAGGACCCTGCCGGCTTTTGCCTATGGGGTCATATCAACGCTGTTGGAATCATCGGTGTGGATCATGGTTTGTCCGGATGAAGGAGTCCTACTCACTAATCAGGGAGGCGAGAGACTCTGAAGGCCGCGAGTCAGGCTGGCGTTATCCTCTCTGTTCGCGATGTGCTCTGGGGAAACGGGGGCCAGGAACCACAGCTGAGCTGCGGCAAGCTGCGGGGAGCACTACTGAGTCTATGCCATTAACCACGATGGCAGACGACAGAGAATGGGGTCCTTGGGAACAGAACGGAGAGCAGAAACAGGTGCTCAGAGCATAGCGATGAGGCGAGGGCTCCTGGGATTCAGCCTGGAGACCCCTGGCTAGGTTCTTCCTCTGGGAAGGGCAGAGACACTGGGTTTATCCTGGGGTAGGGGGTGGGGAGGGGCGCGCTTCCGAGAACCCAAATTAGCCCCAGCAAATTTTCCAGGAAAATATGCATTTTTTTCCTCCTTTCCCTCTCCTTCCATTTTCTCCAACGGTAAGAAATGGTAAAAAGTTCTAGAGTGACGCTCTGATTTGGGTCAGAATTTTCGGATACACCTAGCCCTCCCTTTCTGCGATACTATCTAGATTATCACGAGAATATCCTAATATCGCTATCTAGAATATCACTGCAATATTTTTGTCCCTCTGATTCCACACAATCCAGTGCTGGATCTAGAAGCAGGGGACTTGGGAATCGTCTAAGGTGCTGAGATATATGACTTGAGAGTCAGGAGACACAGATGTCCACCTCTACCGAACAATCATTTTTACTGAGCACTTACTGTGAGCAGAATGCTGTACTAAAGGGTTGGGAGAGTACAACACAACAATATAACAGACACATTCCTTGCCCACAACAATCGTACAGGCTACAGAGCTAGATGGACATTAATATAAATAAATTCCAGATATATACATATGTGCTGTGCTGTTGCGCTTGGCGGGGTGTGGTGCATATAAAGAGCAAGTCAGGGTAACTCGGAAGGGAGGGGGGAGAGAGGAAATGAGGGTTTAGTCAGGGACGTCCCCTTGGAGGAGATGTGTCTTCAATAAGGCTTTGAAGGTTGGAAGAGTAATTTTTCTGACAATTATGAAAACAGAGGGCGTTCCGGGCCAAAGGCAGGACGTGGACGAGAGGTCAGTGGCTAGATAGGCGAGATTGACGTACAGTGAGTACGTTGGCCTTAGAGGAACAAAGTGTATGGGCTGGGTTGTAGTAAGAGAGTAATGACGTGAGACATACATACATACATAGACATACATTCTTTTCTTTCCCTTCCTCACTCTCTACTGGTTTTTCCATGGCCTCTGGGTGACTGGAGAAAGAGAGATTCGTCACTGCCCAGGATTGTTCATTACATAGGATCAGCTATGATTACTTCCAACAGCCCTCAGATTTGAAGGCAAGAAGGAGATATTAAATACAGATACAGTAATGACATTTGTTTTTTTCAAAGTTAAGTTCACTTCTTCTGTGAAGAGCAGTGATATCACCATTCTTTTCGCAGAGCAGTTACTCTTTCCTGTTACAGAAACGAAGAAGGCAGCACTGTTCTGCTAACATCATCTGAGATGATCACTTGGCACTGATCAGGATTAACTTCTTCACTCCAATTTAGACTGTGAGCCCTATGTGGTACAGTGACCTGATAAACTTGCATCTGCTCTGGGGCTTAGAACGGTGCTTTTTTATTTATAAATGACTCTCTTCCCCTTCAGACTGTAAGCTCATAGCAGTCAGGGAATGTGTTTATTGTTGTATTGTACTCCCCAAGCGCTTAGTACAGTGCTCTGCACACAGCAAGTGCTCTATAAATATGAATAACTGACTGACCGACTATTTCACATATAGTAAGGCCTTATCAAATGCCACAAAAAACGAGATAGATTACATTCCGCAGGCCCTAGAGGTTACTTAACCCCATTTTCCCTTTTCCGGGTATCCATCATGGTGAAGGTAGGGATTGAAAAATGGTTTGGACGAGAAGGAGTTATCTTGTCTGCCACAGGTGGAAAAGACAGTCCATTAATCTAGGTTTTTGTCCCAGCTACATCACTGGTCTTTTGATCACCTCGGGCAAGTCATTCAAATACGAGTCACAGTCACACTCACGAAACATGCAAGTACATGACTAAAAAAGAAATGCACAAGGTAGTGAAAGTGGGTAATGGGACATTCCAACCAGGAAAGAGAGCTATCAATCTAGGAAGCCTTCCTGAAGCAAGTAACATTTGGCTTTGAAACAAGGTTCCAATGTGTTCTGGCTAAGGGAAGAGGGCTGGGTGTTTCCTGGAGCGTAAAGGAAGTAGGATATTGAATATTGCAGGATCACCAGCGATGTACATTTGGAAGGTTTTCTTGGGAGGTGGAAAGGCCACAGTCTGGGCAGGAGGCTTGGGAGAAGAGATTAGATTGGTATCGGGAAGACTGCAGGATGACAGTCCAAAAACCAACAGAGAGGATTTCTCATTTGATGTGACTAGAAATGGGTTGGTAGGAAACATGTGGCACATTCTCAGCCCACTAGGAGCTTCCACGATAATGGGTGAGATAGAAATAAAATATATTTATAAATGGAGTGATCAGAACAAGCTACTGAGTGTTCAGTGGGATTCCCCGCTCACACACCTGCCTGATGTGTGACCTTGGGCAAGTCACTTCACTTCTCTGTGCCTCGGTTTCCTCATCTGCAAAATGGGGATAAAGACTGTGAACCCCATGTGGGACGGGGAATGTGTCCTACCCGACTATCTTGTATCTACCCCAGAGCTTAGAACTATGCCTGGCACACAGTAAGCACTTAACAAATAATATAATGATAATTCATTAATAATCATTCATTCATTCTACTATTTCTGCTATTACGTCTACTGCTACTATTACAACTATATCTACTATGACTATTTCTATTAGTGTAACTACATCTGCTACCACTACTGCTGCTTTGCTATTATTGCTTTTTTTGCTGCTACAATTATCAATTAGTCAATCACTCAGTCAATGACATTTATTGAACACTTCTTGTGTGCAAAGCACTGTACAATGCACTTGGGAGAGTACAGCACAGTAGAGTAAGTAGTCATGATCCTTGCCTACCAGGAGCTTACAGTCTAAAGAGGGAGACAGACGCTAAGGTAAATTACAGATGGTTATGCACATGAGTTCTGTGGCACTTAAATAGGGATGAATATCAAAGTGCTTATGGTGTTCGGATACAAGTCCACAGATGACACAGAAGAGAGAGCTTAGGGCAGGGGTTTTGGAGGAGATATGATTTAGTAGGGCTTTGAAGGAACAACTTCTCCAAGAGGCCTTCTCTGGTTAAGCCCTCCTTTTGTCTTCTTCCAGGCCTTTCCAATTCGCCCTGACATGCTCCCCTTATTCATCCCCATCCCAGAACCGCGGCATTCATGTACACATCAGTAGTTCACTTATTTATATAGACGTCTGCCTCCCCTTCTAGGTTGCAAACTCTTTGTGGGCAGGGAATGTGTCTAGTTTTATATTGTACTCTTCCAAGACTTAATACAGTGCTCTGCACACAGTAAGCTCTCATTAAATACGATTTAATGCATGCATGGATGAATGTAGTGGGGGTAGTGGTGGCCTGTCAGATATAAAGGGGGTGGGAATTCCAAGCCAGAGGGAGGATTTGAGCAAGAGGTCTGTGGTGAGAAAGAAGGGATTGAGGTTCAATGAGTAGGCTGGTGTTAAAGAAGCTAAGTGTGTGGGTTGAATTGCAGTAGGAGATGAGTGAGATAAAGTAGAAGGGGGAGAGCTGATTAAGTGTCTTAGAGCCTATCGTTGGGTTTTTCTATTTGATTCACAGATAGATGGCCAAAAGTCGGAGGTTTTTGAAGAAGGGAGATATGGACTGAGGCTTTTTTTTTAAGACAAATGATCCGGGCAGCAGAGTGAAGTATGGACTGAAGATGAGACAGAGAATCGCTATTACTCCTACTATTCATTCATTCACTCATTCATTCGTTCGTTCAATTGTTTTTATGGAACGCTTACTGTGCACAGAGCACTGTACGAAGCACTTAGGAAAGTAAAATACAACAATAAAGAGTGACAATCCCTGTCCACAGTGAGCTCACAGTCTGAGGTTGGGACGACAGACATCAATACCAATAACAGACATCAATACAAATAAATAAAATTACAGATATATACATAGGTGCTGGGGGGCGGAGTGGGTGGGGGGAAGAGCCAAGGGAACGAGTCATGGCTACGGAGAAGGGAATTGAAGATTAGGAAAAGTGGGACGTAGTCTGCGAAGGTCTCTTGGAAAGATGTGCCTTCAGTAAGATTTTGAAGACGTCGGGGGAGGGTAATTGTCTGCCGGATTTGTGGAGGGAGGGCGTTCAAAGCCAAAGGCAGGATGTGGGCTAGGGCTCGGCGGCGAGACAGGCGAGATCACGACATAGTTAGTAGGTTACCACTGGAAGAGCGAAGTGTGCGGGCTGGATTGTAGAAGGAGAGAAGCGAGATGAGGTAGGAGGGGGCAAGGTGATGGAGTGCTTTAAAGCCAATGGAGAGGAATTTTTGTTTGATACAGAGGTGGATAAGCAACCTCTTGAGTTTTTTGAGGAGAGGGTTGACGTGTCCAGAACGTTTTGGTAGAAAACTTATCCGGGCAGCAGTGTGAATTATGGACTAGAGTAGGGAGAGATAGGAGGCTAGAGGTCTGCATGGAGAGACTGATGTAGTAATTCAGCCGGTATAGGATGAGTGATTGTATTAACGTGGTAGCAGTATGGATGGAGAGGAAAGGGTGGATTTTAGTGATGTTGTGAAGGTGGGACCTCAGGACTTCTCGACGGATTAAATTTGTGTGTTGAATGAGAGAGAGGAGTCAATGATTCATTCATTCAATGGTATTTATTGAGCACTTACTGTGTGCAGAGTACTGTACTAAGGGCTTGGGAAGTACAAGGTGGCAACATATAAAGACGGTCCCTATCCAAGAACGGGCTCACAGTCTAGAAGGAGGAGACAGGCAACAAAACAAAACATGTGGGCAGGTGTCAAGTCACCAGAATAAATAAAAATAAAGCTAGATGCACATCATTAACAAAAGAAATAGAATAGTAAATATGTACAAGTAAAATAGAGTAATAAATCTGTACCAACATACATATAGGTGCTGTGGGGAGGGGAAGGAGGTAGGGGCAGGGGGGATGGTGAGGAGGAGAAAAAAGGGGATAACGTCTAGGAAATGGGCTTGAGAGACTAGAAGGATGGTGGTGCTGTCTACAGTGATGGGAAAGAACTACTACTACTACTACTACTACTACTATTACTACTACTACTACTATCCTGAGCCCTATGAGGGACAGAGACTCTGTCCAACCGATTTGATTGCATCCACCCCAGCGCTTAATACAGTACCTGACACATAGTAAGCACTTAATAAATACCGCAATCATTATTGTACTACTCATACGATCACAACTAGCTCTAATGTTATTGCGGAAAGGGATGGGGTAGGTTTAGTGGACAAAGTGGTGAGCGGCTCAGACTTGGGAGTGGAAAAAGAAAAAGAGGATGAGGAACGAAGACCTGAGGTGGAGCTGCAATCCATCCTCACTCAGGAAAACTTTGGCCATTCAATTTCATTTTCTGTTACAGAATCACAACCAAGGATCCAAAGCCTCTTATTTTTCCTTAAAGAAAATCACCTTCTTTGCTACGACCTTGATGGCCTGCTTCACCTGCTGGTTTTGTAGAGTGTAGATAAAGGGACTCAGCATGGGGGGTGGGGGAAGGAGGCGTTTAGCACCGCCACCCTCTTGTTGAAGTCTAAACATTCCTTGGGCGATGGCTTGATGTACATGAATATGCAGCTGCCATAAGAGAGGGAGATGACGATCACGTGGGAGGAACAGGTGGAAATGGCCCTTTTTTCTTTGCTGGATGCAGGGCAGTCTCAGGAAGGTGTGGATGATTGCCGTGTAGGACACGGCGACTAGTGCCAGAGTGATCAGGAGTGTCCCAACTGCTACTATAAAATTCATCTTCTCTAATAATTTCATCTCAGTGCACGAGATTTCCAGCATGGGCATAGTGTCACAGGTGAAATGGTTGATGAGGTTCGAGTCACAGACGTTCACCTGGAGACCATGGATGAGGCCTGGAAAGATGATCAGGAAGCCGACCAGCCAGGAGTAGAGGACCAGCAGGGTGCAGACTCTCCTGGTAACGATGGTCAAGTATTGTAGTGGCCGGCAGATGGCGACAGGGCGGTCGTAGGACATGGCGGCCAAGAGGAAGAACTCCATCGCCCCCAGGAAGATGAAGAAGAAGAACTGAATGACACAAACATTATAGGAAATAGTCATGTTCCCGGTCAAAATACGCACCAGCAGTTTGGGAATGGTGACCGACATAAACGAAATTTCTAGGAAGGAGAAATTTTGGAGGAAGAAGCACATTTGGGTGAGGAGGTGGGAGTCCAGTAGGGTGAGAGTGAGGATGGTCAGGTTCCCAGTGATGCTCAACAGGTAACTGAGTAGCACGAATAAGAAGATGACAATCTTCTAGTCTGGATTGCCTGTCAGCCCTAGGAGGATGAACTCGGTCAGTGAGGTCTGATTTCTCATTGCTGAATCTGGATTTCCTTCGGGGTCATACCTAAGCTTGAGAGAGGAAGCAGAAGTGAAGTTGGTCAGGGAATCTTTCTGTTTATTGATATATTATACTCTTATAAGCGCTTAGTACAGCACTCTGCAAAACGTAAGCGCTCAATAAATACAATTAAATGAGTAAAGAGGCTGAAATGAGAAACTCAAAGAAACAAGTTGGAATGCTTCTACTTCTCTCATTGGACCGAAACATTATCATCACCCTGGCTGTCTTCATGAACACAATCCTCATCAACGCTTATTGGACACTTCTTCTGTACACAACACTCTCATAGGCTCTTAGGGAAGTAAAATCAATCAATTCAGTGGTATTTATTGAGTGCCTACTGCATATGGAGCACAGCAATAGACTACTGACCACGCCTGTTGGGAATTAACAATCTAATTGGAGAGATCAGCAATTAAAATTAGCTATCGAGGAATTCACCCGGATTTTTGAACCCAGGTTCCGGGGAGGTCATCAGTCTTGTCAGTCATCTGCAGGCAGAGCTGGAGTTAGAATCCCAGGTATCCAAGAGCTGAGAACCATCAAATGGACCCCTTGCAGGGCTCCAGGCCAGGATCTGCCTGGTGAGAAGGAGAGAGTTGCCAGGGGCAACAGATCACCTGAGGCACGGGCCAGTCCCAAACCCTTAGAGATCGATCCAGCCAGCAAAAATACCAATCTAGTCGTTTCCTTTCCAACTGTCCTATCTCTTTCCCTGCCCAAATCAGAAAAGTCAGAAATGGGACAGTAAAAACTAGCAGAGATCAGATTTAGGGAGGACCGAGGTACTTAAGAAGGAACGTGCACTTACTTTTCTGACACTCTTGATGGTTTTGCTCAGAGTTTCACACTGAATATACGGTTTGTTCTTTTGAAAATCTTAATCGACCTTCTCCCTGTTGTCAGGAAGAAGTTCGTACCATTTAGGTAGCCCAAATCTCTCTCCATTATCGTGGTGCCCTGCCAGGCAGGACGGAAGAATCTCCCTTTTCCTCGTACTTCTGCTGCTGCTATTTCCATCGGTTTGCGGAGGGGAGAGGAGTCCGGGTCCTGAGCGACACTCTTCCTGCCAGCCTACCAGTGGGGATGGTGAAAACTCTGTTCTAGAGGGAAGGAAAGACAGGATAGCTGAGACTGGAGAAAGCAAGCTGTTTCCTAACAGTCACAGAAAGGAGATTTGACATTATTCCTCTCTCCCCCAACTCTTATTTTACAGGGACACAATTCAGCCCCTTTAATGAGTTCTTCTCAGTGTAGATGGGGAAGGCTCTTTAGATAAAAAAGGAGACATTCCCTGGAGATGCCTTTAGCAAGGCACTAATTAGCTCGGCTCTCAATCCCCCCTGAGCAAAGAATTTTAATTTGGATGAGAAAGAGACAGTGCCAGCAAAAACCTCAAAGGAGGAGTGATGGGGATCTTGAAGTGCTCTTTCCTGGAGACGGGGCAAGTTTCACTCATCACCCTGTGGTCCCTGGTCTCTGGGCTACTCGCGGGGCAAAGGTGGCCACTGTACCTCTAGCCCTAATGGGGTGCTCCTGTAGCAGCTGCTGCTGTTGCTCTTTTCTCTTCTCCTCCTGTTCTCAAGAAACTGGAAAATATCCCTCCGGCCCTTAGTCCCACTTCATTCATTCATTCGTATTTCAATCGTATTTATTGAATACAGAGCACTGCACTAAGCACTTGGGAGAGTACACTATACCAATAAGCAGGTATATTACCTGCCCACAGAGAGCTTACAGTCTAGAGGGGGAGAAAGACATTAATATAAATAAATAAAATTGCGGATATGTACATATGTGCTAAGGGGCTGCGACGGGGGTAATGAATAAAGGAAGCAAGTGAAGGCAATGCAGAAGGGAGTGGGAGAAGAGGAAATGAGGATTTAGTCAGGGAAGGGTACCGTGTGACATAGTCAACGATTCCTGACCACATCGGGAAAGCTCACGGGTGTCTGCAGACGACGAGATCTTGGACATCTGTAGGTCATTGAACAAGATATCTGTAATTTATTTATTTATATTAATGTCTTTCACCTCTCCTCTTCTAGAGTGTAAGCTCGTTGTGGTCAGGGAATGTGCCTGTTGTATTGTTATATTGTACTCTCCCAAGCGCTTAGGACATGCTCTGCACAGAGTAAGTGATCAATAAATATGGTTGACTAGAGCTGTTCTGTTCCATGACTACAAGTGGCAAATACTCTCCCTGCCAGCTCTCTGACAATGGGGGCTACAGGAAAATAGGGGCGAGGGGCCGAGGAGGGGGGAAGGGGTGTGAAACTGTGAAGGCTCAGTGCATTACAATCACTACTGTGGCACACAGTAGCTGCTCAATTGTCTGTGATCTATTACACGAACTGTAGCCTCTGCTAGATTATTATTATTATTTAATAATAATATTAAATATTAAATATTGAGCGATTACAATATGCCTGGTACTTAACTAAGCGCTAGGGTGGATGAAAGCAAATTGGACTGGACATAGTCCCTGTCCCACGTTGGGCTCACAGCCTCAATACCCATTTTCCAGATGAGGGAACTGAGGCCCAGAGAAGTGAAGTGCCTTGCCCAAGGTCACACAGCAAACAAATCGTGGATCTTAGATTAAAACGTATGGCCTTCTGACTCCTATGCCCGTACCCAATTCAATACACCATGCTGCTTCCAAGAAAGTGAGCTCGTTGAGGGCAGGAAACGTTTTCATACTCATAAACACCACTTATGCCAATACCGTTTTACTAAGTGGCTTTGCATTACCTGAACTTTATTTTACTGTCCGTCTTCCCGTTACATTGTAAGCTCTTTGACGACATGGATCCTCTTCTCCAGCACGGTGTAGTTTAGAGATCATGGGCCTGGGAGTCAGAGGGTCATGGGTTCTAATCACGACTCTACCACTTGTCTGCTGTATGGCCTTGGACAAATTACTTCACTTTTCTGTGCCTCAGTCTCCTCATCTGTAAAATAGGGATTAAGGCTTTGAGCCCCATGCAGAACGGAGACTGTGACCGACCCAATTTGCTTGTATCCACCCCAGCGTTTAGTACAGTGTCCAGCACATAGCAAGCGCTTAACAAATACCACAATTATCATTGTTATTATTACTAGCTCTACTACTCTCTTCCAAGTACTTAGTACTTAAACATAGTAAATATTCAATAAATACTACTGATTATTTGAGTACTAATTCTTGAATATTCTCCCAACTCTTTAGGAGTGCTCAATAAATACTAATAATTGCTAGACTGTGAGCTACTTAAGGATAGGGATCATGTTTACTAACTACCGTAAGGTGAAAGCTGTAAAAATCACAATCTTTTTCCTGCAAGGAACAGGGTTGTACAGATGGTTAAACACAGGATTCTGAACTGTGGTTTCTCAGTAGATCTGTGCTGTATTCTCTCAGGAGAGCTTTATCCAGGCAAACGAATCACCCAGGGCCTGAAGCTGTTCAGTCTGAGTTTACAACAGAAAATACGAGTTAGGATTGGTGGAAGCTCTTTTTCTCTGGGTAGCTGTGGGGCTAACTCAAGTATAGCTTTGGTCTCCAAGCTCCGAGGAAACTCGTCCCCACCCCAGCCCCACAGAGACGTATGTTGCAAGAGTACTAATCATTCCCCTAGTGCCTCATTAGTCACTTCTCAAAGTTTATGCCTCAGGAGAGGACTCTATTTTCCTACCTCTGACACAAGAATAGAATGATGAACTGCTCCCGAGTGGGTTTGATCACTCCAAAGGTATTACTTTCGAGCAGCAGCCAGCTTCGTCTGCTGGCTGACATTGGACAAGTCACTTAACTTATTTGTGCCTTAGTCTTTCGTCTGAAATATGGGTAGACATTACCTGTTCTTACCCCTATTTAGATTGTGAGCCCCATACCTTGGTTACCTGGTGTCTACCCCTGCACTTAGTACAGTACTTGGTACACAGTAATGGCTTCACAACAATAATAATAATGATGATGATGATGGTATTCGTTAATCACTTACTATGTGGCAGGCACTGTACTACGAGCTGGAGTGTTTACAAGCGAATCGAGTTGGGCCCAGTCCCTGTCCCACGTGGGGCTCACAGTCTCAACCCCCATTTTACAAATGAATTGAGGCCCAGAGAAATAAAGGCCACACAGCAAGCAAGTGGTGTATCGAGGATTCGAACCCAGGTCCTTCTCTCAGGCCCATGCTCTATCCACTATGCCATGCTGCTTCTCAATACCAACTACCTAATAATTAAATACCAAATAACAAATACCACTATTGTTATTGTTGTTGTTGTTATTAATAATATTTCACTGTTAGAGAGTTGTAAAGAATCTGCTGCCTGTGGGGAGACGACCGTCCAGGCTGTGAAGCCTGAGCTTAAAACAGGAGAGATGTGGTAGGTGTGGCACTGCCTGGGAGCAGGGGACTGGACTAGATGATAGCTCCGGAAAACTATGATTCTATGAATCACCTCGCCCCAGACCAAAATCCCTCATCGCTACAAGTCAGTGATCTGTGAGGACAACAGAGGGAGCGCAAGACCCGGAATGGATGGCTGGCCGCAGAGCTTGGCTCCACTAACTCTTTCCTCGGTATGTGGAAGAGAGCTTTACGGCCCTTTTCCTTTCTCCCATCCGGTCAGGGTGCCCTAAAGGCTCTTTTTGGAGGCTGGAAATGGTTACAAACTAGAATGCCCCTTAAGCTCCCGGAGGATGGAGAAAAAAGCAGTTCAGCTCTGGTGCAGGGAGAGCGAGGTAGAGGGTGGATGTTGGAGGAGAGAGAGAGATCTCTGTTCCAAAATAGCTGATGGATCTTCGACTTTTCGTCTCTGCCTAGGGCAGATTCTCTCCCACCATGAAAAACAGTCGCTCCTGGGGGATGGGGGCGACACTAACTGACCCCTGAGGTCCTCCCGAAGGGTTAAGTCAGACTGAATAGAAACTGTAGGAAGGGCTAGAAAGGATGGGAATTAGATAGATTGTGAGCTCCGTGTGGGAGAGGGACTCGGCCCGATCTGTTATGCATGTATCCACCGCAGCTCTTAGAAACGCACTAAGCGCTTTATAAGTGCTGTAATTAATATTTTGGGAATTCTTGAGAGCTCTCTCCTTCTTCATACAGGTTCCTTGTGGATGCTATCCCTTAAATGCGAACACCCTGTAGCTGTTACCACTACTTCGGGAAAGACTGAAACAACTTAATTCCGCAAAGAGGCATCTGCTTTGTGGTGTGGTAATTTGCTGAAATCCCAGCTCTGTTGAACGCTTCCTGAATTATCTCCGGAATTTCTATCGTCAGATTGATTTTGAGTTGGTGTGTGCATGAGAAACCCTGAGTGGGATCATATAAATAAAATTATTTTTTTCAGAATGCTGTAAAGTATTTGGGTGTGAAAAAACTCCTCCGTCTCCCACAGAGTATCGTCGTCTCCTGCAACTACTTCTAGGGACTGGAGGCAGGAATAGGAGTCAACGTTTTAGGGACAGGGGTTGAGGGAGATGAAGACCAGGAGGGGAAAGACTACAATCAATCAAACAATTGTAATTATTGTGTGGAGCACTGAAGTTAGGGCTTGGGAGAGCACAATACACTAGAATTGGTAGACACAGACACAGACCCAGGGGCTTACTATCTACTCTGTGTACAGCACTGTACTAAGAACTTGGGACTGTACATTAGAGTTAGCAGGAATGATTTCTGCCCTCCATGAGCTCAACGTCACCTGGAAGAAGCAGACACTGAACGAAATAACAGATAGAGAGATTTCTGATAGAAAAAGAGAAAGAAAAAAGTGCTTGTTGTCAAAAACCTGGTGCTGTAAGAGTGTTATGTATGTCGACATTTAGAGAAGTGTGTATTTGGTGCAGAAGATTTGTTGTTGTAGTTGGGAGGATGTGATCACGAGAGAGGAAAAACGAATCAGCTTATGGCTCCTGGAGGGGTTACGATTTCAGGAAAGCTTTGTGGATGGGGAGAGCTGAAGGAATGATATGGAGAGAGAGGGAGTCCGAGCCAGGGGAAAGGCCATGAGTCAGGGGTTGGAGGTGGAAGAGAGGAGAACAAGTCTCAGGGAGAAGGTGAGACTGAGATGGGAATCCACAGTTGAAAGGAATATGCCAAAGATGAATAAAAAACAGAAGATTAATATTCCTGGCTTAGAAGGTAGATGGAATCGTTTTCAGACACGTTTTGGCATGAATGAAGATTAGGAAAGTGGGAGTGGCTTCATGAGATCCAGCAGAGATAATAAGCACGAGGATACCCAAAAGACGAAGACCAGAGAAGAGAATATTTAAAGGAATGAAGAGTCAAGGTAGAAGGATGAAGACATTATTCCCTTTTTCGTGATTTCATGAAAAAAAAATGCCTTTGCCCCTGTCCAGCTGCGATTTTTCAGCCCTCTTTCCAACTATACACTTGGAAACTCACCCCTCCCCTTTCCCTGTAGCAGGTATGTACAGATCTTTACACTCTACCGTTTCCTCCTGTTAATACTACTACTACTACTACTACGACGACGACGACGACGACTACTACTGCTATCAATCAATCAATCGGATTTATTGAGCGCTTACTGTGTGCAGAGCACTGTACTAAGCTCTTGGGAAGTACATGTTGGCAACATATAGAGACGGTCCCTACCGAACAGTGGGCTCACAGTCCAGAAGGGGGAGACAAAGAACAAAACAAAACATATAACAAAATAAATAGAATAGATATGCACAAGAAGAATAAATTAATAGAGTGATAAATACGAACAAACATATATACAGGTGCTGTGGGGAAGGGAAGGAGGTAAGGCGGAGAGGGAGGAGGGGGAGAGGAAGGAGGGGGAGAGAAAGGAGGGGGCTCAGTCTGGGAAGGCCTCCTAGAGGAGAAGAGTTCTCAGTAGGGCCTTGAAGGGAGGAAGAGAGCTAGATTGGCGGATGTGCAGAGGGTGGGCATTCCAGGCCAGGGGGATGACGTGGGCCGGGTGTCGACGATGGGACAGGTGTGAACGAGGCACGGAGAGGAGAGTAGCGGTAGAGGAGCGGAGGGTGCGGTCTGGGCTCTAGAAGGAGAGAAGGGAGGTGCGGTAGGAGGGGGCGAGGTGATGGAGAGCCTTGAAGCCGAGGGTGAGGAGTTTCTGCCTGATGCATAGGTTGATTGGTAGCCACTGGAGATTTTTGAGGAGGGGAGTAATATGCCCAGAGCGTTTCTGGACAAAGACAATCCGGACAGTGGCGTGAAGTATGGATTGAAGTGGGGAGAGACAAGAGGATGGGAGATCGGAGAGGAGGCTGATACAGTAGTCCAGACGGTACAGGATGAGAGCTTGAACGCGCAGGGTAGCGGTTTGAATGGAGAGGAAAGGGCGGATCTTGGTAATGTTGCGGAGCTGAGACCAGCAGGTTTTGGTGACGGCTTGGATATGAGGGGAGAACGAGAGAGAGGAGTTGAGGATGACACCAAGGTTGCGGGCTTGTGAGACGGGAAAGATGGTAGTGCCACCAAAATTGATGGGAAAGTCAGGAAGAGGGCAGGGTTTGGGAGGGAAAACAAGGAGTTCAGTCTTGGACATGTTGAGTTTTAGGTGGCGGGCACACATCCAGATGGAGATGTCCCGCAGACAGGAGAAGATGCGAGTCTGGAGGGAGGGAGAGAGAGCAGGAGCAGAGATGTAGATTTGGGTGTCATCAGCGTAGAGATGATAGTTGAAGCCGTGGGAGCGAATGAGGTCACCAAGGGAGTGAGTGTAGATCGAGAACAGAAGGGGACCAAGAATGGAACCTTGAGGAACCCCTACAGTAAGGGGATGGGAGGGGAGGAGGAGTCTGCAAAAGAGACTGTGATTGAGAATGAACGACCGGAGACATAAGAGGAGAACCAGTAGAGGACGGAGTCTGTGAAGCCGAGGTTGGATAGCATGTTGAGGAGAAGGGGTTGGTCCACAGTGTCGAAGGCAGCTGAGAGGTCGAGGAGGATTAGGATAGAGTAGGAGCCGTTGGATTTGGCAAGCAGGAGGTCATTGGTGACCTTTGAGAGGGCAGTTTCCGTGGAATGTAGGGGACGGAAGCCAGATTGGAGGGGGTCGAGGAGAGAGTTGGTATTGAGGAATTCGAGGCAGCGCGTATAGACGACTCATTCAAGGAGTTTGGAAAGGAATGGTAGGAGAAAGATGGGGCGATAACTACAAGGTGAGGTGGGGTCAAGAGAGCGGTTTTTGTAGGATGGGAGAGACATGGGCATGTTCGAAGACAGAGGGGAAGGAACCAGTGGGGAGTGAGCGGTTCATGATGGAAGTTAAGGAGGGGAGAAGGGTCGGAGCGAGAGATTTCATGAGATGACAGGGAATGGAGCTAGAAGAACAGGTGGCCGGAGTAGCACTTGAGAGGAGGGAGGAGAGCTCCTCTGAGGATACTGCTGGGAAAGATGGGAGAGTAGCAGATAGTGTTGAGAGCTGAGGGGTTGGTGAAGGTGGAGGAGTGACGTTGGGGAGGTCAGACCAGATGGATTTAATTTTATTAATGACGTAGGAGGCCAGATAGTTGGGGGTGAGGGAAGGAGGAGGGGGAGGAACCGGAGGCCTGAGAAGGGAGTTGAATATACGGAAGGGCTGACGGCGATGATGGGCCTGGGTGTCAATAAGGGAGGAGAAATAGTTTTTTCTGACAGAGGAGAGGGCTGAGTTTAGGCAGGAAAGGATAAACCTGAAGAGAACAAGGTTGGCATGGTGTTTAGACTTTCGCTAGCAGCGTTCGGCAGCTCGAGCATAGGAGCGAAGGAAGCGGACAGTGGCAGTGATCCAGATCTGTGGGTTAGTGGTACGAGAGCGGCGAGGGGAAAGGGGAGCGAGTGATTCTAGCTGAGTAGAAAGGGTAGAGTTGAGAGCAGTAATCTCATCATCAAGATTGGGTAGAGAGGAGAGGAAGGCGAGGTGGAGTCTGAGGCGCTCAGAAAAATGGATGGGGTAAAGAAAGCGGAGATCTCTGTGAAGGGGTAATATGGATTTACAGGGGAAAGGAGTGTACGTGAGGGGGCAGGTGAGAAGATTATGATCAGATAGAGGGATTTCCGAGTTCGTGAGTGTGGACACAGTGCAGCGGTAGGAGATAAAGAGGTCGAGAGTACGACCAAGCTGTTGAGTGGGCGAGGTGGGGTGGAGCAAAAGATTGGCAGCGTCAAGGAGAGATAGAAGGCATGCGGCAGAGGAGTCACCAGGGATATCCATGTGGATGTTTAAGTCTCCTAGGATCAGAGTGGGCATCAAAAGGAGAGCAGGAAGGTGAGGAAGGGGTCAAAATCGTTAAAGAAGTTGCAGGTGGGACCGGGAGGGCAGATGACGGCTATAAAAATCTGGAAGGGGTGGCAGAGGCGAATAATTTGGGCTTCAAAGGAAGGGAAGGGAAGGAAAGGGAAGGGGGAGGAGGGGTAGTGCGAAATCGACATTGCGTGGAGAAAAGAAAACCGACACGTCGTCCTTCTCCGGTGAGTCTGGGGGAGTGGGAGAAAAGAGGCCTCCACTAGAGTGAGCAGCAAAAGAGACCGTGTCGTCCGTAGACAGCCATGTTTCAGTTAGGGCGAGGAGGAGTAGAGACCGCGTAAGGAATAGGTCCTGGATGAGAGGGATCTTACTTGTAATGGAGCGGGGGTTCCAGAGGCCACACTTGGCAGTAGCTGTCGAGGGAGGGGAGGGAAGGGGAAGGGTGCGAGGGGTGGGGAGGGTTTGGATTGGGATGAGTTTGAGGGGGCCTAGGCGAGGAGAGTGGGAAGAGGGGTGACGATGGGAAAGGAGAACTGGGATGGGGTGGGGGCGGGGAGGAGGGAAGGGAGGGAGCTGGGAGGGAGGAGTGGAGGATTGGTGCTGGTGCAGAGGGATCCTGGGTAGGGGGTGAGGGGGAGTGGACGTGGTTGGGGAGAGAGAGGAAAAAAGCTGGGTGGGAGAGGGGAAGGGGAAGGTGAGAAATGGGAAAGGCAGTTGGGAGCAAGGGAATTGAAAGTTCACGGTGAGGTCAGCAGAGCGAGTTACAGCGGTACAGCAGGAGGTTAACAATTGAGATGCAGAAGCGGTAAAACAGTAGCAATGATATAAATAGGCGATGGCATCACAGAGATTTGTTAACGATTAACATGCTATGGCAATAATAAAATAGGCAGATAATGATGTCACAGAGAGCAGATACAAACTATTATGTGCTGGAGTAGGGTGGACCTGTTAAGGGGGATCAGGGAGCAGAGATACCTGGGGAGAGGAGTGAACACCCAAGTAACATGGGAGTGCTGAGTAGGTGCGAATGAGGTTGTCATTAATGTAACTTGGTGATAACAAGGGCCTTTTTCCCGGGGGAAGGGGGCGGGGCGAATCAGTCAGGTCGGGACCGGGTAGGGGGGTATAGGGGGCACTTTAAGGAAGGTCGCTTAATTGGTGTGTTGGGGGGGTGGAAGCAGGGGGCGTCTATAGGGGCGGTCCGAGGAGCGGATCCTTCTGAAAGCAGCAAGGCCGCGTGGTGTGATGGCGGGCGGGCCTCTCGGGAACGGAGTCCCGGACGTCTATGGCGGCGCTCTGAGGAGAGGATCCTTCCGGGAGAAGCGGGGTCCACACGGTGTGATGGCGGGCGGGCCTCTCGGGAATGGAGTCCCGGGCGTCCCAAGCACTTTCCTAAGCGCTGGGGTAGATACAAGTTAAACCCAGTCTTTGTTCCACATGGGGCTCACAGTCTTATCCCCCATTTTACAGATGAGGTAACTGAGGTTCAGAGAAGTTAAATGACTTGCCCGTGGTCACACGACAGACATGAAGCAGAGCCGGAATTAGAAACCAGGTCCTTCTGACTCGTTCTGAATCCCAAGCCTGTGTTCTATCCACTTTAGAACTCCATAACAGACACATTACCTGTCCCTTGTAGAAGGAAAGGAAGAATGGAAAGATGAATATACAATTATTGCATGCCATTTTACTTATAAGGAAACAGAGGCCCAGAGAACTGAAGCTACTTGACCAATTTCCCACAGCAGCAATTAAAATTAGAATCAGGATTAGAACCCAACTCCTCTGACTCCCACTAAGTTAAGATTGGGAGAGTACAATAAAACAGAGTTGGTAGATTTATATGCTACCTACAAGGAGCTCACAGTCTACAAGAGAACTCCTGGCCCCATGTTTTTTACACTAAATGAGGATCTAAATGAGCTGAATCGCACTTGAGTTAGGTGAAGTGGATTTAGAAGGCTGGGAAATATACTGGGGAAGCTGGTTGGAGGAGGGTTTTTTAGCGGGGCTCAGGATTCGCGAAGAGCTGTGTTCTCTCTGATTTCAAGTGGATAATTGATGGAGTTCCAGGCTAGGATGGAAACGGGAGAGTCGATCATGAGTAAAAACTAGAAAGGTGCTTTGAGAGCTGAGAAGGGGAGTTGAGCGACAGAAAAGAGGGGAAGTCCAATCATAGGCTGGAGAGCCTTCAAGCAGATTGTCAGTTTTCGTTGCTTGTGAAAAGAAACAACTTGTCCTCAGTGAAGGGTGAGGAGAGGAGAAGATGTAGCGATGGTTTAGGAAAGAACTCGATGAATGATGAGGTATGCTTGTGTTCATGTGTGCTCACGTGTGAATGCCGATATTGAGCAAATGGAATCATTTTGATGTATATGTGGGCTTTAGTTATTGTTGTTTGTCTTATGGTACCGTTATGTTCTTATTATATGCCAGGTACTGTAATAAGCACTTGGGTGGATACAAGTTAATGATAATAATAATAATAATAATAATGGCATTTGTTAAGCGCTTACTATGTGCAAAGCACTGTTCTAAGCACTGGGGGATATACAAGGTGATCAGGTTGTCCCACGAGGGCTCACAGTCTTAATCTCCATTTTACAGATGAGGTAACTGAGGCTCAGAGTATTTAAGTGACTTGCCCAAGGTCACACAACAGACATGTGGCAGAGCCGGGATTCGAACCCATGACATTTGACTCCAAAGCCCTTGCTCTTTCCACTGAGCCGCGCTGCTTCTCTAAACATAATGGCATTTATTAAGCGCTTACTGTGTGCAAAACACTGTTCTAAGCGCTGGGGAGGTTACAATGTGATCAGATTGTCCCAAGGGGGCTCACAGTCTTAATCCCCATTTTACAGATGAGGTAACTGAGGCCCAGAGAAGTGAAGTGACTTGCCCAAAGTCGCACAGCTGACAGGCGGCAGAGCAGAGATTTGAACCCATGACCTCTGACTCCAAAGCCCGTGTTCTTTTCATTGAGGTCGGACACAGTCTATGCCCCAAATGGTGTTTTTAGTCATAATCCCCAATTTACAGATGAAGTAACTGAGGCACAGAGAAGGTAGGTTACTGGCCCTAAATCATACAGCGGACAAAGGGCGGAGACAGGATTAGAATGCCGGTTTTTTGGCTACCAGGTTCATTCTTTCTCCACTAAATGGATGATTATATCTATGAAGGCACTTTTTGTTCGACTCTAAAACCACCGAAAAAATTTCACAACAGTCATATTCATATCTTTATGTTCTCTGACCTCTTCTATCCCCTATTCATTTTAGTTTCAGTCTCCTCAACCAAAAATAATAATCTTGATATTTATTAAGTGCTTACAACGTTCCAAAGTATTAAGTGCTGGGGGAGATTAAGAACAATTTGGTAGAACACAGTCTGTGTCCCACGAAGGATTCAGAGACTAAGTAGGAGGGAAAACAGGTATCAAATCCTCGTTTTATTATTGAGAAAACTGAGTCGTAGAAAAATGAAATCACTTTCCCACAGCTATGCAGTCGACAGGTGGTATAGTTGGTATTAGAAGCCAGGTCCTCTGACTCCTAGGCCTGAGTTCTTCCCAGTAGCACCGTGCTTCTACACAGTTCATAGCTTGGTGCTTCTAATAGAATGTAAACTCCTTGGGGGCAGTGATCACATGTACTATTGCTGTGTCCTCCTTAGGTACTCAATAAATAGAATTGATTGACTTATTCTTACTCCTTCACCCCCAACATCATTGTTTCTTAATGGACGTGTTCCATCCATCTTCTTTTTCAGGGAGTCGAAACTATTTCCCAGAAATGTTCAATGTCTCCGCGGAGAACTCAAATATCATTTTATATTCAATAACTGTCTCCTCCCCATAATCACTAGCAAGTGTCCTGTCAATTCCTTCACTCATCCCATCAAATGACTCTACCTTTGGCTCTTCGCTTATCACGTACAGAAATCAGTGCTGCCTCCCAGAAATGTCCAACATCTCCACGGTGAGGGAATTCCTCCAGCTGGGTTTCTCCGAAATCCGGGAGCAGCAGCTGGTCCACACCGAGCCGTTCCTCTTGGTCTACCTGGCGGCCCTGATGGGTAATATCCTCATCGTCGCCGTCACAGACCTCGACCAGTCCCTCCACACCCCCATGTACTTCTTCCTCAGGAACCTGTCCGTCGTCGACTTCTGCTACATCTCCATCACCATATCCAAGTCTGTTGCCATATCACTGACAAATCGTAGATCCATCTCCCTCCTAGGCTGTGTGGCCCAGGTCTTTTTGGTGGACCTATTTGCTGTTTCAGAGCTGTTCATCCTCACGGCGATGTGCTAAAATCACTACGCCGCCATCTGCCACCCCCTTCGCTATGACCTCATCATGAACAGCACGACCTTTGGAAAGATAGTGGCTGCCTCCTGGATCACCGGGGTGCTGGTTGGCGTCCTGCGTTCAGCTTTGACTTTTTCTCTGGGATTTTGTTGGTCCAACATCGTCCAGCAGTTCTTCTGTGACGTCCCCACTTTGCTGAAGATCTCCTGCTCGAAGAACCACGTCGCCATCAATGTGACTGTCACCGGTGGGGTAGCCTTAGGTGTCTTCTGCTTCGTCTTCATCATGATCTCCTACGTGCGCATCTTCCAGGTCGTGCTGAGGATTCCGGCTTCTGAGAGCCGGCCAAAGCATTCTCCACCTGCCTGCCCCACTTAGCAGTCTCCACTACTTTCCTCTCTACGGCCTCCATCTCTTACCTGAAGCCCGTGCTAGACTCCTCCTCGACGCTCGACCTGCTGCTGTCCATGTTCGACACCGTGGTGCCCCCCCCGCCCCGAACCCCATCATCTACAGCCTGAGGGACAGGGACATGAAGGCCGCCCTGGGGAGAGTCCTAAAGAAGAGATTCCTCCTGCCTCCTCTAAGGGTCAAAGTTTCTGTTTCCTTTTGTTTAACTACCCCATTCCTCAACAGGGTTCTGACCGTGGAGTTATACATATAAAGAGGCGTCCAAAGAGAAAGTCCAGTGCCTGTGGATTTGTCACTGTCTGGGATAGAAGCTGGTTAGGCGTGTGTGATTGTAAGCCCGGTGTGGGCAGGGATTGTTTCTCTTTGTTCTGAATGGTACTTTCCAAGCGCTCAGTACAGTGCTCTGCAGACAGCAAACATTCAATAAATATGACTGAATGAATGAATAAATGACTGACAATTGATTGTTTGGGCGAAATCATGTAATAGTGGAATGAGAATGTGTCTGGGAGTCATGAGATTTGAAAGGTCTGCCCGCTTCTGCCACCGGCCTGCTGAATCACCTTGGTTCAGCCATGTAACCTCTTTGGGTCTCTCTGTAAATTCGGGATTCAATATCTGCTCTCTCTTTCTCTTACAGTCTGAATTCCTGTGGATCAGGAAACGTGTCCCATCTGATTAGTTTATTTCCACTGCAGGACTTGGCAGTCTTTTGCAAGTAAATTCTTAATAAATTCAATAATGATAATAGCAGTAATTCTAGGAATTTTAAAATCACTCGGTGTTTATGGAAATCAGAAAATCAGAGGGTGACAAGGGAGAAGGGATGTAATCATGGAAACTGTCGCTCACATTTGACTGCCTGTTTACTTATTTTGATGCCTGTCTCCCTCTTCTAGACCGTGAGCCCGTTGTGGGCAGGGGTTATCTCTATTTCTTGCTGAAGTGTACTTTCCAAGCGGTTAGTACAGTGCTCTGCACACAGTAAGTGCTCAATAAATACGATTGAAAGAATGAATTAATTTGATCAAATATTTGTCTCGAATCCATTCGTTCATCAATCTACCCATCCGTCCGACCGTCCATCAGTCCATCTGTCTGTCTATTCACTCATCTTTCTGTCCATCCATCCATCCATCCACCCACCCATCTATCCATAATAACAATAATAATAGTCGCATTTATTAAGCACTTACTATGTGTCAGGCACTGTACAAAGTGATGGGGCATATGCAAACTAATCAGGTTTCACAACTTCCCTATCCCACATGGTGCTCACAGTCTCAATCCTCCTTTTAAAGAGGTAACTGAAGCACAGAGAACTGAAATGCCTTTCCTAAGGTCACACAGCAGACACTCCACCCTTCCATCTATCTATCCATCCAACAGTCCATCCACGCATCCATCTATCAATCCATCCATCCATCAATTAAAAATCATTGTTATATGTTGAATGCATCGTGCCTGTAAAGTACTGTAGTGAAACCTACAGAGAGATAAAAATAAATTAAATACCATCCCTGCTTTCCAAGAGCTTAAAATCTAAGAGGGGAGATAGAGATAGAATTAATTCATGAGAGGACAAGGACGAGAATGGAGAGAATGCTAAATAGATGAGTAAGTGCTTAAACAGTACATTTTACAAAAGCCCCGATGTACAAAACTATGATGGTGGGTGTGAGTGCAAAAATGGAAAAGTGGCCCTAGATGCTGATTGGTAATTGGGAGAAAATGACATACGGAGAAGAGAAATGGATCGTGTGAGGCATCGTGGAAGTGGTGGGATGACACAGGAGCTTTGAAGATGGGGAAAGCTGTGCTCTGATGGACTGGAAAGGGGAATGAGGAAATGCGGGCTGACCGATTATTTCTCCATTTTCCATCACTGAGATATATTGAAAGGGGACAGGGCCATTCAGAGGAGAGAATGCAGTGACCTCCTCACCCCAGTTTGGTACAGTGGCTCAGCTCTGAAATATAAGAGGAGGAACCCTAGGCTACAACCTATTCCTTCTGAAATCAGGGATTTTCCCGTCGTGTACAACCACCCAGTATCAGTGATTCCTTCCCATCACCCTGTTCTCAGAGCCTCACAGCCCCTCCCAAACTGATAATAATAACAACAATAACAATAATTGCATTTGGTAAGCGCTTACTATGTGTCAAGCACTATTCTAAGCGCTGGGGAAGATATAATGTATTCAGGTTGTCCCACCTGGGGTTCACAGTCTTATTCCCCATTTTCCAGATGCGGTAACTGATGCCCAGAGAAATTAGATGGCCTGCCCATGGTCACACAGCAAACAAGTGGCAGAGCTGAGATTTTAAACCACATCCTCTGACTCCCAAGCCCGTGCTCTTGCCACTAAGCTATGCTGCTTCTCATGCTGCTTCTCTGGGTTGGTCCCCCAGGCCAGCCCATGGGAGAGTCTTAAATCCATCTATTTAGCGTCATTTCTCGTTCTTTCTAGATTTGCAATCAGAAGACGTCAGAAAATACAACTGATTAAATAGCAGATTGATTGTTTGAGGTCATCAACAAGATGAAACCATGAGAAGTAGCGTTGGCTAGTAGACAGAGCATGAACCTGGGAGTTAGAATGACGTGGGTTCTAATCTCGGTTCTACTACCTTCCTGCTGTGTGACCTTGGGCAAGTATCTTCACTTTTCTGGGCTTCAGTTCCCTCATCTGTAAAATGGGGACTGAGACTGTGAGCCACATGTGAGACAGGGACTCTGTTCAACCTGTTGAGCTTGTATCGAATCCCAGCACTTAGTATAGTGCCTGGCACATAATAGGCGCTTATCAGGTACCACTGAAGGAAAAGAAGAAGGTGAATCTCCCACCCGTTGACCCAAATGATCGCTAACAGCAGGAACCGTTAGGATTCTGTTGCCATGGGAACCCTGCAGATAAGTGCAATCAAAGTATCCTCATCAATGTGGGGACTCAAAGAACGTGAGGACGAGCCAACATGATCCGGTCCCCTGGGTACCCCCGTCAGAGCAGAGCTGGTTTTATCTAAGGGGACAAGGGCCCTGTCTGGAAAACATGTCTCAGTGCCCACGGGAAAGCAGAGAGGGGCTTATCGTCCCTCGCTGTCCCTCCGTTGAGGCTCTATCTAGGGGTCCGAGGCGAGAAGTGGGACCCGCTCAGCCCAGATAGGGTCAGGGTTCCCCCGCCCCTCGATGGCCCTGTGAGAGTGACCAGGGGTGGGGTGGGACAGAGAGAGACCATCAGGCACATCTATGTGAGTGTGAGGGTCACTCTGGGTAGACGTTCATACGCGGCGTCCAGGGTGGAGCTGGAACCATGGCTGCATACGCACATAGAGAGAAAACATTTGCCCCTACGATAAACCCCTGGTCCCTTCCATCCACGGCCCAAACCCCGGCTACCATGGCTGACGGGCTAAGACATTATGGCATGGCTGCAGCCCCGTGCTATAGTGACTTTAAACATCATCTAAACCCTCCGTGCAGGGACAAGAGCGTATGACAGTGATGGCACCATCCAGATGCTTCATCACCAATTCCTCTCACAGGACTTCCCCCACCAAATCGTGGGCAAATGTAGTAGAGAATTAGTGTGCCTAGCAGGGCACGGGCTGGCAGTCAGTGGACTTGGGTTCTAATAACGACTTCCCCTCTTTTTTATATTTTATGGTGTCTCTTATGTACTTACTAAATGTCAAACATTGTTCTAAGCACTGGGCACGTTAATCATGTTCGACACAATCCCCGTACCTCATGGGGCTCACAGTCTGAGCCAGACGGAGAACAGGAGACCTGAGTCACAGAGAAGATAAGTGACTTGCCCAAAGCCACACAGCAAGCAATTGGCAGAGCTGGAATTAGAGCCGAGGCCCATGTTCTTTCCACTGGGCCAGACTGCTTCTCTTCTGGGTGATTTGGGGCAGGTCACTTGCTTCTCTGTGCCTCAGGTACCTCATCTGTAAGATGGGGACTGAGAGTGTGAGCCCTGCGTGGGACAGGGACTATGGTACACCCAATGCTCTTGTATTCATACCAGAGCTTGGTACAGTGACTGTCACATACTGAAAGCTTAATTAACACCATAAGAAGAGAGGTAAAAGGAATGGTCCCTGCCCTCAAAGACTTCCCAGTCTAATAGGCTAGATAGGCAAAATGTCATTTACAACTGGGAGGTGAAAAGAATGGAACAATGGATATGTGGACGAGAAACAGCCTGGCTTAGTGGGAAGCGCACGGGCAAGTGAGTCAGAGGTCGTGGGTTCTAATCCCTGCTCCTCCACTTGTCAGCTGTGTCGCTTAGGGCAAGTCACATCACTTCTGTGTGCCTCTGTTACCTCATCTGTAAAATGGGGATTAAGACTGTGAGTCCCAGGTGGCACAACCTGATTACCTTCTATCTCCCCCAGCGCTTAGAACAGTACTTGGGACATAGTAAGCGCTTAACAAATACTAGCATTATTATCATTATTGTTATTAGTGCTTGATAGTCATTATTTTTGAGGCTTAATGTGTGCAAAGCGCTATTCTAAGTGCTGAGGAGAGTACCCTATAAAAATTTGGTAGACATGTTCCCTGACCGCAACGAGCTCACTGTCTCGGGGGGAAGCGAACATTAAATCAGTCAACCAATCGGAGACATTTATTGAGCGATTACTTTGTGCACAGCACTGTACTAAATGCTTGGTGGAATACATTGTAAAAGATTTGGTAGAAATGTTCCCTCAAGGAGCTTACAGTCTCGATTAATGAGCCTTATCTTAAGTAGCAATATCCTGAGAGTCTGTGGATGCATTGTCTGGAGATAGTCACTGAAAGATAGTGGGAAGAAGTCATTTAGCTAAATTATCCTTCAGAAGTTGGAATCCCAGAAGGTTTTTGAGGGTGTGATATCTTCGGGCTGGGAAATTGAAAAAGGTTGGATTTCCAGGCCGAAGGAAGGGTGGGAGCCAGAGGTGGGATGAGGAAGCGTCTACAGCGAGTCACCGTAAGAAGGCTCTTTTTGGAGGTTTGGTTGAAGAAAGCGGATGAGGAGAATTAGAACAGGTGGATGGCCCTGAATCCCGTGATCAGACATTCACTGAAATCAACCCAACTACAATTCGTTATTCCTCTGGACTGAAAGCTAGTTGTGGGCAGGGACTGTGTCTGTCTATTATTATACTGTACTCTCCCCAGCATTTAGTACAATGCTTTGCAGAAAGTAAGCGCTTAATAAACGTTACTGAGCGAATTCATTTTCCACTTTACTTCTGCTGCAATCACGATCCTTGCGCTAGAAGCTTTGTGTGTTTGTGTATGTATGTATTCATTCATTCATTCATTCAATCGTACTTATTGAGCGCTTACTGTGTGCAGAGCACTGTACTAGTTGTACTAGTTGGAAGTAGAAGTTGGCAACATAATTTGTATTATGTATGTGTGTATACATACACATGTATGCGTGTGCACGCAAAGTATTGGGTAGTGGAAGCAGGGAACACGTTCAGGCAATGGGAAGGGTTGAAGACGAAGATAGGAAAAGGTATCCCTTCATACTGTAAACTCAATGTGGGCAGTCACAGTCCAGTCACACACACACCATTTATTCATTCACTACCATCATATTGATTAAGCATTTACCGTATGTGGACTACTGTACGAAGTGTTTGGAGGCGTTTATATAACAATAAAAGGACACATTTACTGCCCATAAGAGGTCATCAACTATTGAATTCCCACTTTACTGATGAGGACGCTGAGATTCAGAAATGTTAAATTCTGTATCTGAGATCACACAGCAGGCAAGGGTCAGTGTGGAGATTAGAATCGAGGTGTCTGGACTTTACGCTGTGTGCACTGTCCATAGGTCATGCTGCTTCTCTTCTATTACTACTACTAGAAATCAATTAATCAATCAATTAATGGCACTTACTGAGTTCTTACTGGGTGCAGAGCAGTGCTTGGCACAGTCCAATACAGAGTTGGTAGACTTTTTCCCTACCCACAGAAAGCTTACATTGAAGATGGGGAGACAGGTACTAATATAAATAAAGAAATTACAAATATGGACATAGGTTCTGTGAAGTAGAGGATGGGGTGAATATGAAGCATTCAGAATGTACAGATATAACTGCATAGGTGGCACAAAAGAGAGAGGTCTTAATTAGGGAAGTCCTCTTGGTGGAAGGGTAACCTCAGTAAGGCTTTGAAAGTGAATGGTATTCTGGAGAGACACAGAAACCCATTAAGGAAACACAAAGAATAAGGGCTAGTTGACTCATCTCCAATTTCTCAGAATTTCTGATGTGTACAATCTTGCCTATATATCATCAGATTATTATAACTCTCTTCCTCTGAAGAATGGCATCGTTATTAGTACACCCAACCTAAGCATTCCTGTGAGATGGCTAGAGGTAGTTGGACTTTGTCTTCAAAACCATGTCTGAAATCTGTCGCTCTGTCCCTTCTCCCCTCCTTAACTTCCATCTTCAACGGCTTACTCTCCACTGGTTCCTTCCCCTCTGCCTTCAAAAATGTCCACGTCTCTCCCATCCTAAAAAATCCATATCTTAACCCCACCTCACCTTCTAGTTATCTCCCTATATCCGTGCTGCCATTCCTTTCAAAACTCCTTGAACGAGTCGTCTACACGGGCTGCCTCGAATTCTGCAACACCAACTCTCTCCTCGACCCCCTCCAATCTGGCTTCCGTCCCCTACATTCCATGGAACCTGTCCTCTCAAAGGTCACCAAT
This sequence comes from Tachyglossus aculeatus, assembly GCF_015852505.1. Lineage (NCBI taxonomy): Eukaryota > Metazoa > Chordata > Mammalia > Monotremata > Tachyglossidae > Tachyglossus > Tachyglossus aculeatus. The sequence goes on from NW_024044900.1 coordinate 314,857, forward strand.
GACCTAATGCTTGCCAAATCCAACTGCTCTTACTCAATCCTAATCCTCCTCAACCTCTCAGCTGCCTTTGACGCTGTGGACCACCCCCTTCTTCTCAACACGCTATCCAAACTCGGTTTCACAGACTCTGTCCTCTCCTGGTTCTCCTCTCATCTCTCCGGTCATTCATTCTCAGTCTCTTTTGTGGGCTCCTCCTCCCCCGCCCATTCCCTTAAAGTAGGGGTTCCTCAAGGGCCAGTTCTTGGTCCCCTTCTGTTCTCTTTCTACACTCACTCCCTTGGAGAGAGACGTTAATACACAGAAATAGGTAAAGAAGGAAAGACAAAAATGAATCCTTTAGACATTTACAGAGAGGGGACTTGCAAACAGGGTGACATAGCCAAAAGCCGATCTTCTCTTATCCGCTCTCAAGGCTTCAGCTATCATCTTTACGGTGATGACACCCAAATCTACATCTGTGCCCCTGCTGTCCTTCCCTCCCTCCAGGCTCGTATCTCCTCCTGCCTGCAGGACTTCTCCATCTGAATGTCTGCCCGCCATGTAAAGCTCAACGTGTCCAAGACTGAAGTCCTTATCTTCCCTAGCAAACCCTCCCCTCTCCCTGACTTTCCCAACACTGTTGACGGCACTACCATCCTTACTGTCTCACAAGCCCACAACCTTGGGGTCATCCTCGACTCCGCTCTCTCGTTCACCCCTCACATCCAATCCATCACCAAAACCTGCTGGTCTCACCTCCGCAATATCGCCAAGATCCGCCCTTTCCTCTCCGTCCAAACCTCTGCTCTGCTCGTTCAATCTCTCATCCTATCCCGACTGGATTATTGCATCAGCCTCCTCCCCGATCTCCCATCCTCCTGTCTCTCCCCACTTCAATCCATACGTCACACCCCTGCCCGGATCGCCTTTGTGCAGAAACACTCTGGGCATGTTAATCCCTTCCTCAAAAATCTCCAGTAGCTACCAATCAACCTACGCATCAGGGATAAACTTCTCACCCTCCGCTTCAAGGTTCTCCATCACCTGGCCCCCTCCTACCTCACCTCCCTTCTCTCTTTCTACAGCCCAACCCGCAGCCTCCGCTCCTCTGCCGCTAATCACCTCACTTTGCCTCGTTCTCGACTGCCCGCCGTCGACCCCTGGCCTACGTCCTCCCCTTGGCCTGGAATGCCCTCCCTCGGAACATGCGCCAGGGGCACATGCGCTCTCTTCCTCCTTTCAAAACCCTACTGAGAGCTCACCTCCTCCAGGAGGCCTTCCCAGACTGAGCCCCCTCCTTCCTGTCCCCCTTATCCCTCTCCGCATCCCCCACCTTACCTCCTTCCCCTCCCCACAGCACCTGTATATATGTATATGTTTGTACATATTTATTACTCTATTTATTTATTTTACTTGTACATATTTATTCTATTTATTTTATTTCGTTAATATGTTTTGTTTTGTTGTGTGTCTCCCCTTTCTAGACTGTGAGCCCGCTGTTTGGTAGGCACCGTATGTATATGTTGCCAACCTCTACTTCCCAAGCGCTTAGTACAGTACCCTGCACACTGTAAGCGCTCAATAAATACGACTGAATGAATGAATGAATGTATAAGCACTAAACGAACCTTGTTCACTTTAAATTGATCCTTTCCTACCTTACCTCTGCCCTCTCCTTTGCCCGGCAAATTATTTTTCTTCCCTTATTGACACCCATGCCCATCACTCCCGACAGCTCTTCCGGACATTTAACTCCCTCCTCAGGACCCCTGTTCCTCCCCCTCCTCCATCCCTCACCCCCAACGATATGGCCACGTACTTCATTAGGAAAATTAGCACCATCAGATCTGAGCTCTCCATAGTCACCCCTCCCCCTTCTCCATCCCACCCCCTCTCAAACCTCTCCTCTGCTTTCCCATCCTTCCCAGCACTATCTTCAGATGAGATCTCCTCCCTCCTCTAAAGTGCCATCCCATCCAGCTATGCTTCGGACCCCATTCCCTCCCATAAAATGTCTCACCCCTTCCCTCCTCCTCTCCTTAACTTCCATCTTCAACGGCTCACCCTCCAATGGTTTCTTCCCCTCTGCCTTCAGACATGCCCACGTTTCCCCCATGCTAAAAAATATCCTTTCTTGACCCCACTTCATCTTTCAGTTATTCCCCTATCTCCCTCCTACCTTTCCTTTCCAAATTCCTAGAAAGAGTCGTCTACACACGCTGCCTCGAATTCCTCAACTGCAACTCTCTCCTAGACCCCCTCCAATCTGGCTTCCGTCCCCTGCACTCCATTGAAACCGACCTTTCAAAGGTCACCAATGACCTCCCTCTTGCCATATCCAATGGCTTCTACTTTATGCTAATCCTCCTCGACCTCTAAGCTGCCTTTGAACCTCGTCCAGTCTACATTGTCCAGTTCCTTGGGCCAGGGACCATGTGTAGTAAGGTTCTTCGACACCTCCAACTACGCATGTCCAAAATTGTCCTTCTTCTCTTCCAATTCGAACCCGGCCCGACTCCTGCTTTTTTACTGGTCTCTTTGCTTTTTCTTCTATTGGCATTTCTTCATAAGCGCCTGCTATGTGCCAGGTACTGCCCTCGGGGCTGGGGTAGACTCAAGCTAATCTGTTTGTATTCACCCCTGTCCCATATGGGACTCACGGTCTTCACCTTCCCTTTTACAGTTGAGGTTACTGAGGCCCGAGAATTCATTCATTTGTTCCTTCCTCATTCATTCAGTTGCAGTTATTGAGCGCTTAATCTATGCAGATCACTGTCCGCAGAGCTTGGGAGAGTACACTATAACAATAAAGAGACTCAAATCTCGCCCACAGTGAGCTCTCAGTCTAGAGGGGACACCGACTAGAAATAGGTAAAGAAGGAAAGAAAAAAAATAAATCCATTAGACATTTACAGAGAGGGGACTTGCCCACAGGGTGACATAGTCAAAAACCGGAATTAGAGCTCTCTCCACCAGATCCAGCTGCTTTCCTTTCGCCTCCTCGTAGATCGTAAAATTTTAATTCCTGTAATTGTAGTCTGAATTTCAGTGTTATGTTTAACTCAATCAGTCTATCGATCCGTCGAGCAACTGTGTTGATCTCATGCATTCTGTGAGATGAGCACCTGACTCAGCTTTTACGAAAGTATAACCCAACAATAAAAGCGACGTATTCCCTGCCCACAATAAGCTTTCAATCTCCAGGGGTAGGCAGACAACAATTGGAATCATTACATTTTGGCATTAGAAAGAATGGCTCGGTAACCGGGACTTGAAATGAGAGGCTAGGCGTGGCCTCAGTCTTGAAGGCAAGAGGGGATTCGAGCCTGGAGGGAGGAGATGTAGATTTGAGTGTCATCTGCGTAGAGATGATAGTTGAAGCCTTGGGAGCGAATGAGTTCACCAAGGGAGTGAGTTTAGATGGAGTACAGAAGGGTACCAAGAACTGACCAGTGAGGTTCCTTCCTTTCTACCTTCAAACATGCCCACGTCTTCCCCATCCTAAAAAAACCCACTTTTGACCCCACCTCTCCTTTCATTTATCGCCCTATCTCACTCCTACCATTCCTTTACAAATTCCTTGAACGAGTCGTCTACACGCGCTGCCTCGAATTCCTCAACACCTCGACCTTTCCTCGAGCCCCTCCGATCTGGCTTCCGTCCCCTACATTCCACGGAAACCACCCTCTCGAAGGTCAGCAAAGACGTCCTGCTTGCCAGATCCAACGGCAGGGGCAGAGATGTAGATTTGGGGGTAATCAGCGGGATCAGCTAAGCATCTCCCTTTCCTCTGGCTCGTGTCTCCTCCTGCCTTCAAGACATTTCTATCTGCACGTCTGCCCGCCATCTAAAACTCAATATGTCCAAGACTGAAGTCCTTATCTTCCCTCCCAAACTCTGCCCTCTCCCTGAATTTCCCATCACTGTTGAAGGCACTACCATCCTTCCCGTCTCACAAGCCCACAACCCTGGTGTCATCCTGGACTCCACTGTCTCGTTCACCCCTCACAACCAATCTTTCACCAAAACCTGCCGGTCTCACCTCCGCAACATCGCCACGATCCGCTCTTTCCTCTCCCATCCAAACTGCTACCCTGCGGGTTCAGTCTCTCATCCTATCCCGACTGGATTATTGCATCAGCCTCCTCTCTGATCTCCCATCCTCCTGTCTCTCCCCACTTCAATCTAAACTTTACCCTGCTGCCCGGATCATCTTTGTGCAGAAATGCTCTGGGCATGTTACTCCCCTTCTGAAAAATCTCCAGTGGCTACCAGTCAACCTAGGCATCAGGCAAAAACTCTCGGCTTCAAGGCTCTCCATCACTTCGCCCCCTCCTACCTCACCTCCCTTCTCCCATTCTACAGCCAGGCCCGCACCCTCCGCTCCTCTACCGCTACCCTCCGCACTGTGCCTCGTTCTCGACTGTCCCGCCGTCGACCCACGGGCCACGGCCTCCCCCTGGCCTGGAATGCCCTCCTTCCGCACATCTGCCTAGCTAGCTCTCTTCCTCCCTTCAAAGCCCTACTGAGAGTTCTCCTCCTGGCCTTTCCAGACTGAGCCCCCTCCTTCCTCTCCTCCTTTTCCCCCTCTCCATCCCTCCCGCCCTACCTCCTTCCCCTCCCCACAGCACCTGTATATGTGTTTGTATATGTTTATTACTCTATTTTACTTGTACATATTTACTATTCTATTTATTTTATTTTGTTAATATGTTTTGTTTTGTTGTCTGTCTCCCCCTTCTAGACTGTGAGCCCGCTGTTGGTTAAGGGCCGTCTCTATAGGTTGACAACTTGTACTTCCGAAGTGCTTAATACAGTGTTCTGCACAGAGTAAGCGCTCAATAAATACGATCGAATGATTGAATGAATGAATAAGGAACCCCTACACTATGGGGATGGGACGGGGAGGAGGAGCCCGCGTAGTAGACTGAAAATGCACGGCCAGAGAGATGAGGAGAACAAGGAGAGGACAGGGTCCGTGAAGCCGAGATTGGATAACGTGCTGAGAAGAAGGGGATGGCAGCAGCCCTGGGCAAAGCCGCCCTTTTCATGCTGGATATCGGCTACCTGAGCCTTCGGAGAGCCCCCCACCGGCCTCGAGACAGGCCGTGGGGCACAATGGGGATGGAAGGTCGGTAAGCAGAGGAGATCGCTGTCCAGAAAGAGCGTCAGAATACGCCCCCCAGAGCTCTTTGTGCCTCAAGCCTCTACAGGACGCTCAGGCCGGGGTCTGATTTACTGGATCGGTGTCTGGCCTGAACTCCATTGGGTTCTGACGGAGAGCACCGTGTAATAATAAGGGTTCGCTCCCGTGGGAGGATTTTGGGTAGGGCCGAGGGCAGCTGCCTCTACCAGCAGGGAACGGGCTTATGCAATGAAACGCCTCCCGCTTTAAGGGTCCGACCTTTAATACATGGGCCAGCTCAGTGCCCTGGAGGTTGTTTATGTGGTAAACTCTCCCCTGAGTGAATGGGATGAAAGGAGCCCGATGTGAACGAGTTTGGGGTCTCTGTGTTCTCCGCACTACAGTTCACAGGGAGTGGTACAATTACTTACAAATGCCATAATTACAATCTATCTCAATCGGAAAACTTTTTAAACAACCACGTCCCTCAAATTCCGCGCCCTGGCCCACGGCCTCGGCCCCCACGCCGGGCACGATGGTAGTTCGGGAAGCGGAGGTGAACGGCAGTCAAGAGCGAGCGTCCGACTACGACTCCTAGACGTCTTTGTGCCCCTATCCGCCACGCCACGCTCCCCCACACCGCGATATGTCTGGAGTGTTCGGCTGGGTGCCTGAGCCGGCTTCGGTCGCCTCCTTTTTCTTTCAGTGATATTGGCTGAGCGATTACTCTTGGCCCATAGCAGGTATGGGGACCGTACGACCAGAGCACAGGCAGCCTGCGCCCCACATCAGGGCTCTCAGACTGCGGAGGTGAGTTCATCCTCATGTTTACAGGTACGGCACCTGAGCCACACAGATTCCACAGTGTCTTGGCCAAGGCCACACATTACAAAAGTGTCACAACTAAGACTTGGTCCCAGTTCTGCCAAATCCCAGCCCTAAGCCCTTTCCAACTCCCTTCGCTACTTCCCGAAGGTGGTGCGAGATTGCTTCGATGGCGGCGGGGCTTTGGGAATCCAAAGGAGACGGCCGGGGCCTGACGAATTCGGGCAGCGGTCCTCTGGTGACAACTCGCGAATATTACATCGGCGATCATCCAATTCTTCAGTCCTTTTGTACTTCGTCATCCTCTATGACGTCCTACTACTGGGAAAATGTATTTTTAGTCCCCCCTCTCGTCTACCTTGTCCTGTTACTTGGTCCAGGGACCCTCTGACACCTCTAACTCCACTTGTAGAAACCCGTCCTCGTTCTCCTCCTATTCGAACCCTGTTCCGGCACCTACTTTTTTCTGGTCTCTTAGTTTTTTCTTCTACTGCGATTTCTTCATTAGAGCTTGCTATGTACCAGGTAGTGTCCTCGGCGCTGGGTTAGAATTAACCTAATCTGGTTGGACATACCTCTGCCCCACATGGGACTCACCGTCTTCACCTTCCCCTTTACAGAGGAGGTAACTGAAGGCCCGAGAATTCATTCATTTGTTCCTTCCTTCATTCATTCAGTCGTACTGATTGAGCTTTTAGTATATGCACAGCACTGTCCACAGAGCTTGAAAGAGTACACTATAAAAATAAACAGACACAATCCCCGTCCTCATTGAACTCGCTGTTTAGAGGGGTGGACAGAAGTTAATATACAGAAATAGATAAAGAAGGAAAGGAAAAAAAATGAATCAATTAGACATTTACAGTGAAGGGACTTGCCCACAGGGTGACATATTCAAGAGCAGGAATTAGAGGTCCCGCCATTAGATCCAGCTGCTTTCCTTTCGCATCACAATAGATCGTACGACCTTCCTTCCTGTCTCACTAGTCTGAATTTCGGTGTTGTGTTTGACTCAATCAATCGATAGATCTTTCGAGCAATCCTGTTGATTGAGTGCATTCTCTGCAACGAGCACTGTACTCAGATTTTGCGGGAGTACAACCCAATAATAAAAGCCACACATTTCCTGGCCACAACGAGTTTTCAATCTCCAGGGGAAGGCAGACATAAATAGGAATCAGTTCCTTCCGGCTAATGACTGAAGGGCTGGGGAACTGCGGGTTGCGGGAAGACGCTCAGCAAAGCACTGGCACAGCCGCCCTTTGCTAGGCTGAATATCGGCTCCCCGAGCCTTCTGTAAGCCCCAGAACGGCCTCGAGACAGGCCGTGGGGCACGACGGAAATGGTACTGCGGTAGGTGGAGGCGATAGCATTCCAGAGAGAGCATCAGACTCCCAGAGGTTTTGGGCCTCCACCCTCCACAAGACCCTCCCGCCAAGAGCTGATTGACTAGGACTAGACCCTGGCCTAGGTTCCATGGGGATCTGAGGGAGAGCGCCGGGTAGTAATGAGGGTTCTCTCCCATGGGTGAATCATGGGGAGGGCCAAGGGCAGCTTTGTGCACCAGCGGGGTGCGGGCCCATTCCAATGAAACCCCTCCCGATTCAAGGGGCCGGCATTCAATACATGGCGCCGCTTAGTGTCCTGGCGGTTTATTATGCGGTAAACTCTCCATTAAGCCGCTGAGCCCTATTTGGACCTAGTTTGGTGTCTCTGTGTTCTTAACACTACACCTCACGGGGAGTGGCAACAAATACTTAAAAAATCCCAAAATTATTATCAATCCCAAATGGAAAAAGCGCTATAAAACCGCCGCCAACGCCTTCCAAGCTGTTGTCCGTGACCTCGGGCCCCGCCGCTGGACACGATGAGATTGGTAGTTCGGGAGTCGGAGGTGAATGCCAGTCAAGAGCGAGCGTCAGACTACGGCTTCCAGTAGTCTTTGTGTCCCGATCTGTTACACCACGCTCCCTCCTACTACAAATCGACCGGTTTGTTTGGGTTGGTAGCTGGGCTGGTCTCTGTCGTCTCTGCCTTCTCGCAGTGCTGTTGATTCAGGTATTACTCTTGGCCAATCGCGGGTGTGGAGACCGTACGGCCAGAACAGAAGTGAAGCGGCCTGTGACCCACATCGGTGCTTGGAGCCTGTGGATGAGAGTTAACACGCAGTTCATCCTCAGGTTTTCAGGTGTGGCTGCTGAGACATATGGATTCTAGAATGCCTTGGCCAAGGTCACAGAGCAAAAAAGTGTCACAGTCAGGACTTAGTCCCAGGTCTGCCACATCCCAACTCTGCGCCCTTTCCAACTCTCTTCGCTCCTTCTCGAGGGTAATATGAGGTTGCTTCGATGGCGGCGGGGCTCAGGGAATCCAGAAGAGCTGGCTGGGGCCAGACGAATCGGGGCAGCTGCCCTCTTGTGGCAACTCTCGATGTTCCAGTCCTTTTTTACTTCGTCATCCTCTATGACGTCCTACTACTGGGAAAATATATTTTTGTCCCTCCTCCTGTCTATCTTGTCCAGTTCCTTGGGCCAGGGACCATGTGTACTAGGGCCCTCCGACACATCCAACTCACATGTTCTAAATCGTCATCCTTCTCTTCCAATTCGAACCCTGTCCCGGCACCTACTTTTTTCTGGTCTCTTAGTTTTTTCTTCTACTGATATTTCATCATAGGTGCTTGCTTTGTGTCAGGTATTGTCCTCGGCGCTGGGTTAGAATCAAATAATCTGATTGGACACACCCCTGTCCCACATGGGACTCACGGTCTTCACTTTCTCTTTTACAGATGTGGTAACTGAGAGGCACGAGAATTCATCCATTTTTTCCTTCCTTCATTCATTCATCCAATCGCAAGGACTGAGTGCTTACTGTATGCAAAGCACTGTCCTCAGATCTGTGAAGATTACTCTATAACAATAAACAGACTCAATCACCGCCCACAGTGAGCTCACCAGTCTAGAGGGGGAGACAGATGGTAATATACAGAAATCTACTAAAGAAGGAAAGAAAAAAAATGAATCAATTAGACATTTGCTAGAGAATGGCCTTGCCCACAGGGTGACATAGTCAAGAGTCAAAATTAGAGCTCCTGCCACCAGAACCAGGCCATTTCCTTTAGCATTACTGTAGATCGACGAGAGTTTTTTTCTGTATCGCAAGTATGAACTTTGGTGTTGTGTTTGGGACCTCAATCAATTTATCGATCCTCTGATCAATCGGTGTTGCTAGAGTGAATTCTGTGTATCAAGCACTGTACTCAGCTTTTGTGGGAGTACAAACCCAACAATAAAAGGACACATTCCCTGGCCACGATGACATTTCAGTCTCCAGCGGGAGACAGACACCAATTGGAATCAATTAATTGCGGCTCTAGACGAAAGTTCCGGGGAGTTGTGGGTTGCGGAGAAAGTCCCAGCGCGGCCGCAGCGCTGCGGAAAGAACGCTATTTGTCAGGCTGATTATAGGCTGCAGGAAACTCTTGCGAATCCCGAACGGCCGCGAGACAGTTCATGGGGCACGACAGGGATGGTTGTTCTGTAGGCGGAGGCTATACTCGTCCAGAGAGAGCATCAGAATACGACTCCCTGAGGTCTTTGGGCCTTGAGCCTCCACAGCACCCTCCACCAGCTCTCACTGACCGGGTTCGGTGACTGAACTGGGATTCATGTGGATCTGAGGGAGACCGCGGGTACTAACGAGAGTTCGCTCCCGTCGGAGCATCTTGGGGAGGGCCAAGGACAGCTGCCTGGACCAGCGGAGAGCGGGCTCATACCAATAAAATGCCTCCCGATTAAAGGGGTCCGCCTTCAGTACATGCGGCTGCTCAGTGCCCTGCGGTGGGTTTTGTGGTAAACCCTCCGGGTGAGCGAATGGGATGAAGGGTACCCCGATTTGGACCGAGTTTGGGATCTCTATGTTATCTGCGCTACATCCCCCAGGGAGTGGGGTAGCAAGTACTTAAAAATACCATAATTACTCATCAGTCTCAATCAGAAAATGTTCTAAAAAAAAAGCGCCCCGCACGCTTTCCGCGCTCTGGCCCACGCCCTCAGGCCCCGCCGCTGGGCACCATATGACTGGTTGTTCTGGGAGGTGGAGGTGAATGCCAGTCAAGAGCGAGAGTCAGAATATGACTCCCAGAATCCTTTGTCTCCGATCCACCACTCCACGTTCCCTCCCACCATGACACGGCTGGATTGTTTGGGTGGGTGCCTGGGCTGGCCTCTGTCACCTCCTCTTTCTTGCAGTGCAGTTGGTTCAGTCATTCCTCTTAGTCAATCCCGGTTGTGGAGACCGCAGGACCAGAGCAAGAGGCGGCCTGCCTCCCGTATCAGGGCTTCGCAGCTTGGGGAAAAGAGTTAAAACGTAGCTCCTCCTTAGGTTTACAGGTGTTGTGGCAGCTGAGGCACACAGGACTCCCGAGTGTCTTGGCCAAGGTCACACAGCACAAAAGCGTCACAACCGAGACGTTGGTCCCAGTTCTGCCCCATCCTAGCCTTGTGCCCCTTTCCAACGTCCCTTTCTGCTTCTCGAGCGTGGTGCGAGGTTGTTTGGCTGGCGGCTGGGGCTCTGGGAATCCGGAGGAGGAGGGGGCCATGGTCAGACGATTCCGGGCGGCTGCCCTCTGGTGGCAACTCTCGAGTATTACCTCGGCGCTAAACCGATGCTTCCGTCCTTTTGTACATCGTCATCCTCTATGACATCCTCCCACGTGGAAAATATATTTTTGTCCCTCCTCCCTCTACATTTATCCTGTAGCTAGGAGCCAGGGGACCATGTTGTGCTAGGACCCCACCGACACCTCCAACTCCACATGTCCAAAACCGTCCTCCTTCTCTTCCAATTCGAACCATGTTCCCAGGCACCTGCATCTTATTGGTCTCTTGTTTTTTTCTTCTACTGTATTTCTTCATTAAACGCTTGCTATTTACCAGTACTGTCCTCAGCGCTGGAGCAGATTCAAGCTAATCTGGTTAGACACACCTCTGTGCCACATGAGACTCACGGATGTCATCTTCCCTTATACCGATGAGGTAACTGAGGTCCCGAGAATTCATTAATTTGTCCATTCACTCATTTATTCAATCGCAATGATGAGCGCTTACTGTATGCACAACGCTGTCCTCAGAATTTGGGAGATTACACTAAAAACAATAAAACAGGATCAATTTCTGCCACAGTGAGCTCTCATTCTAGAGTTAGAGACAGATATTAGTATGCAGAAATAGGTAAAGACGGACAGAAAAATATAAATAAATCGGACATTTGCAGAAAGAGGACTTGCCCACAGGGTGACATAGTCAAGAGCCAGAATTAGAGCTCCTGCCACCAGATCCAGATCCGTTCCTTTCGCATCACTGTAGAATGAACGATTTTCCTTCCCGTATCAAAGGTCTGAATGTCGGTGTTGTGTTTGACTCAATCGATCGATCCTTAGAGCTATTGTGTTGATTGAGTGCATTCTGTGCTAGAGGTACCTGACTCAGCTCTTAGGGGAGTACAACCCAACAATTCATTCATTCATTCATTCAATCGTATTTATTGAGCACTTACTGTGTGCAGAGAACTGTACTA